>NW_020897735.1:9569365-9584773 GCF_003984885.1 Neopelma chrysocephalum
GGACGGGCGGGCGGGACGGGCGGCTCCTCCCCGCCGCCGGGCCGGGCCGGGCCGGGCCGGGCGGAGCGGGCGCTCGGTGCGGGCGGTCTCCGCCGCTCTCGCCATGCGGGCGCTGCTGCTCCCCGCGCTCCTGCTCCCGGCGCTGGCCGCGGCGCGCGGCACCGCCACGGTAAGGACGGGCCGCACCGGCACCGACGGGGGTCGGGACCGGGATGGCGACCACGGCCGGGGGGTCCCGGCCGCCGTGCCCGGCGGTGCTGGGAGCGGACGGGGGCGGCCCCGTCCCTGTGGGGCAGGTCCGGTGTCCCCGGCGGTGCCCGGTGGGTTGGGGGGTCCCGGGCGGAGCGGGCGGGGGTCCCGGGAGGTGCTGGGTGCGGGTGCCGGTGCGGGTGCGGGTTGGGCGCAGGGAATGGTCCGGGCGCGGGGCGCGCTCGCGGGGTTGGGAGGTGCCCAAGCCCCGGCGATGGGCGCTGCGATGAGCGACTCGGTGCCAGAGAGAATAGCCCGGACAAGCCTTCCCCCGCGGGGGTGAGGAGCGGGGAGCGGGGGGAGCCAGCCTCTCCCGTGGATCCAGGAGCCCTCGGTTCCAGCTGGAACCTGTCTCCCGCGGGGTCAGTGGCCTCAGGGGCCGGAGCAGGGACACCGGGATCCAGCCCAGAGGGATGGTGCTGGGCGCAGCTACTGCCAGGATCACCAAAATGTTAAAAATACAGAATTTTCCAAGACATTTGGTGGGATAGGACGATAACACAGCTGTTGTCAGCAGCGCTTGGCTTGGAACAGATATCCAAAGCCTGGAATGCCCTGTGCTGGGTTCCCGGCGGGGTGCCAGGGGTGATGCTGCCCGAAGGACTCTGGGATCCGCAGCCCACGGACCCACACGGTGCTGTCGCCTCCCCCGTGCCTCCCTCCCCGCAGGTGCTGCCTGCTGTGCTCGGAGGTGTTTTCTCCGTTCTTGCCGTTGGATGAGATCCCTTCAGTGGGCATGTGTGTGCCACACGAGCGCTTGGCATGGCCGTGTCCCCATGACCGACACAGGACGCCCGAGCAGCGCCAGCACCCGGGGCCTGGCTGCCGTCAGCCACGGCCCAGCCCTGCCAGCACCGCTCTGCCTCGGCTGCAGGACGTGTTTGACACCTTGTGCCAAGCCTGGGAGGAGGAGGAAGAGGAGGGTGACATGGTTTCCCTCCCGTGACGGGGACATGCCTTCCAGCAGCTGTGCCAGAGGCGTGCGGCGCAGCAGCTTATCAACACAGCGTGTTTTCCTCCCAGACGAGTCCTCTGGCAGCAGCCAAAGGAGAGCTTAAAAGCTGGCCAAGGGTCATTGTCAAAGGTCCTGCTTTCTCCAAATAATGTCGCATACTCAGTGCTCACATGGATGCTCTTGCAGGAGGTTTCAGAAACTGGGAAAATTACCCAGCTCGTAAAGCTGGGAGTGTGGAAACCCTCAGCAAAGTGCAGGGACACTCTCCCACACCAGCCATGGTGATCCCCTGTGGATCTGGGACCCACTCCAGAGGATGGGTGGCACCCACCTCCTGCACCCTGGGCTGGGGTCTGCAGTGAGCGGGGGGATCCAGGGAAAGAACCACCAGAGCCCCCATGGGGCTGTAGCAGCCCTCGTGTGGGTTTCTTAGGGAGCCGTTGGATTCCTCCCTGGAACAGGCAGTGCAGCACAGGCTGCCTTGTGCCCCCACATCCCCACCCACCTGTCCAGCGTTCAGGAGAGGGTCCATGTGTATGGCAGGTGTGGGCTGTGCCCTGCCAAGCCGGGCGCAGCCAGGCACAGGCTGACAGAGGGCACCCACGGCGGGTGACCCTTGCGGAGGCTCCCCACGTCAGAGCCTGGTTTTTAATATTTCCTTGTTTATGAGTTTTTCTGTGTAAACAGAACATGTGGTTCCTGTTTAAGGAGCTGGTAAAAGGCAGAACAAGGTTTAGTGTTACGGCCCCACATGAAGGCGGGCGGCTGCCCCGGCCGTGGAGCAGTGAGGCACACACGGGGCTGGAACTGGGGGGTCCCTGGGAAGGGCTCGGCCTTGGGGGAGGCTCTGTGTGCCGGACACCCCCTCACCGTGCAGTGTCACAGCTGCTGTGGCTGCTCTGGGCACCCGCCTGTTGGTGCCTCACCCCAGTGGGACATGCAGGGCCTCTGTGCTACTCATGCCTCCCACCACAGCGTGCCAGGGCCGTGGGAGGGGACCCACAGCCCACGGTCACCTGCTCCTTTGGGAAAGAGCTGCCTGCCCAGGCAGCTGCAGCCCTGCCCTGCAGAAGGTGCTGAGGGTGGGATTGCAGTGTATGCCCGGGTGTGGGGCTGTGCTGCAGTGGTGGAACCTTCACCAGTGCTTGGGTGTTGGTGGGAATAGGGGACCCCGGCTAGGAACTGAAGTGGGACTCCCATGGGGCACATTGGGACCTCGTGTGGGGTTCCCACAGGGATGTGTGTGCACACCAGGACCTCATGCAGCTCGGTGTCCTGGATGGACATTGCTCGGGCCTGGGGAGCTGCCCGGCTCTGTGAGGAGGGGCCGGCAGCTCGTGGCCGGGCTGTGAATCCTCCTGCCTGTTTGCACAAGCGCCAGCATGGCCATGGGGAGGTCAGGGGGCCCGGAGAGGTGCGAGCCTGTCGACTCAGTGTTTGGGGAGGGGGTCCCTGCCCTGCTCCCTGCTGAGAGCTTGATTAGATCCTCCTCAATTTACAGCCCTTTGGCCCCCCCGGTGTTTTCCTTCAGCCAGCGGGACCTGGTTTCCCTTTGAATGAAAGAGGGTTTTTTGAAATGGAAAATGCATGAGGTTTTGCAGCCCTTCAGGAAGAGAAGGAAGCCCCTGTCCCATGTGGGCTGTGGGGTCTGTGCTCAGGAAGAGCTGCTGCCCCAGTGCCACCAGCGTGTCATCCCAGTGGGGCTCTGGAGGGAGGGTGCCTGTCTGGCCAAGGGTGCTGCCTGCAGGCAGGACATGGACCCCGTGGGCCTCTGCCCTTTCCCACGCCGCACTGTGCTCTGCTGTGGTCCAGGGAGGACCGGGAGCCAGAGCTCAACTTGTTTCCCAGCTCTGCCACCATTCTGTTTCCCAGGATGAGTCAGAGTCCCTGTGGGCAGAGCCCTGTCCCTCCAGGGTCACTGCACTGCCTGTGGCTGTTGTCCCACCCTCCCGGGTGCTTGGAGCAGGCGCATCCCCGCACACGGGGCACCCAGCACAGCTCCTGCCAGCCCAGGCATCCCCCAGAGTGCACAGCCAGTGGTGGGGGGCTCGGGGGGCTCGGTTCCCTTGTTCCCGAGCACAGCGGGACTAGGGGAGAACTGGGCCAAACCAGCTGAAAAGCACCCTGGCTCATAGCGTGAGTCAGGGCCATGTGTGGAAACAAGGGAGTCCTTGAGTGTGTGCCTGAGGCCATTGCCGGAGTCTGGAGGGGCCGAGCTCACCCCGAGGTGGCTGCAATGTCACCACGAACAACGAACCCTGTGTGGGCTGGAGGCCGTGGGCGTGGGGGCACAGAGGCACTGCTGGGTCTTACCACCACCCCTGCTCACTCGGGTCTTGCTGGAGGCTGGGAAACAGCCACAGAAGTGGCCCTGGATTACCTGGCCCACAAAACGCTCTGGTGGCCGTAGGGACAAGCAGCTGCCTGGGCTTTGTCACTGTCAGCCTGGGTGCAGAGCGGTGAGACACGGTGCTCTGGGCCAGACTCTGCCCCGTGCTCTTTGGGGCACAACCAGGAGCCCCTGGGGTGGTGGGAGAGCTCCGGGCAGGCAAAAGAGAGGAGGATGGCTGTGATGGCTTGCTGGGGTCAGCGGGGCCCCGGTGGGACACCAGGCTCACCACGTGTCCCGCAGGCGCTGGGTGACACGGACCAGGTCAGGATGACCTCGGAGGGCTCCGACTGCCGCTGCAAGTGCATCCTGCGGCCGCTGAGCAAGGACGCCTGCAGCCGCGTCAGGAACGGCAGCGCGCGCGTGGAGGATTTCTACACGGTGGAGACGGTGAGCTCGGGGGCCGACTGCAAGTGCTCCTGCACCGCGCCCCCCTCCTCGCTGAACCCCTGCGAGAACGAGTGGAAGATGGAGAAGCTGAAGAAGCAGGCGCCGGAGCTCTTCAAGGTACCTGAGGCGTGGTGGGACTGGGGGCCAGACGCACCCTCCCCGCACTGCACAGCCCTGCCCTGCGCCCACTCCTGTGCCCTGTGCCTCACCCCCACGCTGTGCCCCAGCCCTTTGTCTCAGCCCTGCCCCGTGGCCCATCCCTGCTCTTCCTCTGCAGCTGCAGTCCATGGTGGACCTGCTGGAGGGAACGCTGTACAGCATGGACCTGATGAAGGTGCACTCCTACATCAGCAAGGTGGTGGCGCAGATGAACACCCTGGAGGAGGTGAGCTCCGGCAGCACCGTCCCTGCAGTGCTCCCTGCTCAGCTGCTCAGGACTTTCTGGGGGTGCCGTGGTTCCAGCCTCTCCTCTCCTGCAGACCATCAAGACTAACCTGAGCAGGGAGAACGACTTCATGAAGGAGAGCGTCCTGCACCTCACCAACCAGATGAAACGCTACGAGAACTACTCCGACATCATGCTCAGCATCAAGAAGGAGATCTCCAACCTGGGCTACCAGCTGCTGCAGAAGGACGCGGCTGCTGTCCCCGAGAGCAAGGCACAGGTACCCTGAGCCACACGTACCCTGAGCCACAGGTACCCCAGGGCCCAGCCCTGCACAGGCACAGCCAGTGCTGCCGGGCAGAGCTGAGCTCCCCCAGGCTTGTGAGAGGCGCACCCCTGGCAGCCAGGGGCTGGTGCCTGTGCCCACCGCCTGGTTCGGTGGCAGCAGGGAAGTGGAGGGATGGGAGGGGAGGGGGTCTGACAGGCTGTGCCCCCCAGGACACGGCAGGCGGCCGAGAGAAGGAGGCGGGGCGGTACCCCAGCACCCGCAAGGCACTGGGGGACAAGGCGGCCCCCCGAGCACCCAAGGAGAAGCCACTGAAGCCTGAGAAGCCCAAAAAGGAGAACACCAAGGCCAGGGCAGGGGCCCAGCCCACAGCCAAGCCCAAGGCCCTGGCGCACCAGCAGACCGTGGTCCGAGGCATCACGTACTACAAGGTGGGGCAGGCGGGAGCGGCGGAGGGTCCGGCCGGCAGCCGCGGTGAGTCCCGGCGGGGGACACGGGCGGGGGGCATGGGAGCACCCTCCCACCGAGGCAGAGGGCCTGGGGCTGCCCCTGCAAAGGCACTGACTCCCAGCTTGTCCCCCCACAGAGAGCCCTGCAAGGGGGCCAGCTGTGCCGGAGCAGCAGCAGGAGGAGAGGGGCCCCCCACTCCCCCCAGCTGAGGGGACCCCAGCCCAAGCTGTTGCACAGACAGAGACCACCGTGCCCAACACCACGGCTGTGCCCAGCACTGCCCCGGCCCCCCGCAGCACCACCCGCAGCCCCCCCAGCCCCCTTGGGCAGGGGGATGACAGCACTGGGGACCCCGAAACACCAAACAGAGGTGGGTGAGTGGGGGGCAGCTGGGAGGGGGCACCCAGCCCAGCAGTCCCAGTGCCCATGGCCAGGCCAGGCCAGCAATAGCCATGCCGTGGGGAAGGAGGAGGAGGCAGGTGCCTGGGGCAGGGATAAGCCCTCGTCCTTCTCCTCCTCCACGGTACCCAGTGAAGGAGGTGGAGTGCGAAGGCACCATCGAGTTGGTGGAGCCTCCCATGGAGCACCACAGCTACGGGCGCAACGAGGGGGCCTGGATGAAGGACCCGGCAGCCAAGGATGACCGTATCTATGTCACCAACTACTACTATGGGAACAGCCTGGTGGAGTTCAGGAGCCTCGACAACTTCAAGCAGGGTGAGGGTCAGCAGCCGAGTGGGTGCAGGGGCCTCGGCTCCTCCTGGGTGAGCGCCCAGTGCCGTGTGACACTGGCTGTGCCAGCCCTGGGGCGGTGGGCAGCTCGTGGGGACCTGCACTGGGGAGCACCCACAGGGCAGTGAGGGGAACACAAGTCCCCTGCCACTGCCAGCACACTCGGGCCATTGTGCACAGGACCCCAGTGCTGCAGCAGGTCCCAGCGCCTCTCCCACCCCCTCACAGGCCGCTGGAGCAACCTCTACAAGCTGCCCTACAACTGGATCGGCACCGGGCACGTGGTGTACCGGGGGGCCTTCTACTACAACCGTGCCTTCACCAAGAACATCATCAAGTATGACCTGAAGGAGCGGTACGTGGCGGGCTGGGCGCTGCTCCACGACGTGGTGTATGAGGACACAACGCCCTGGAAGTGGAGGGGCCACTCAGACATTGACTTTGCTGTGGACGAGAGCGGGCTCTGGGTTATCTACCCCTCTGTGGACTACGACTACTCGCAGCAGGAGGTGATCGTGCTGAGCCGACTCGACCCCGGGGACCTCTCGGTGCGCAAGGAAACCACCTGGAAGACGGGGCTGAAGCGCAACACCTACGGGAACTGCTTCATCATCTGCGGCATCCTCTACGCTGTAGACACCTACAGCCAGAAGGAAGGGCAGATCTCCTACGCCTTCGACACGCACACGAACACGGAGGCAGAGCTCCGACTGCCCTTCCTCAACCACTACTCCTTCACCACGCAGGTCGACTACAACCCCAAGGAGAAGGTGCTCTACGCCTGGGACAACGGCCATCAGATGACATACAGGCTCCACTTCGTGGTCTGAGCGCCCGGGGGTTCCCATCCGCACTCCTGCGCCCACCCTCTGCTGGGCCTGGCTGGGGCACCCTGACGCAGCCTGGGCCTGGCACCCCGACCCCAGCTGGACCAGGGCTGTGGCGACAGCCCGGCTTCCACCCCGACCCCCTCCCCATCCTCTGTGCCCGTCAGCTGCCCCGTGCCCGCTGCACTGCGGGGCAGGGAGTCCCCGTGAGCACAGCCCCCAGCAGACACCCCCACAACAACGTGGCCCCCGGGACCGCGGCAGCTCGGCTGGCATCGCCTTCCTGGGGAAACAGAGAAGAGCCCAGCCCCACGTCCCTCCGGCACCGCTGGCACCACGGCAGCACCCACCCCATACCACTGCACTGAGCACCCACTGCACTGCCCCCAGCCGAGCCCCCTCCCCGCACACCCACCAGGACCGTGTGCCGGCACCGCAGCTGCCAGCGGCACCAGTGCGGGACAGCCCGGAGCCCTGGCCTGCCCCCGGCCCCGCGGGGCGGGCAGGGCCCCCGGCTGCCAGGCACCAGCAACAGGTGCCGGTTGCTATTTTAGGAAATGTGGTTAAGATGCCCTTGCTTTTGCCGCTCATTAGCTTGTTATTTAAGTGCATTCACTGGAGCTGTATGAGGCCCCTTCGGGCAGCGGGTGCAGAGGAGCCAGCCTGCAGCACCGGGGCGTCCTGTCTGCACACCTGCCTGCACACCTGCCTGCAGCGAGCCCTGGGCAGGGGAGCCCGTGGCCCTCCCGCTCTCCAGGTGAGGCAGGGCAAGGGGCTGCGGGCGCTTGGCTTGGTTTTGGTCATTTTAGACGTGAACAGTATTAAAACATAACAGATATGAAAGTGGGCTGCATGTGCTATCGTTTGTCCTCAAGCTGGGCAGGGAGGAGCGGGCAGGGCAGGTGCTCGCCAGCCCCATCCCTCACTGTCCCTGTCCCTCGCCATCCCTGTCCCTCAGTGTCCTGTCCCATGGCCAGGAGTGCCCAGGGGTTGCTGTCACATGTGGCTGCTGTTCACGGCACTCCTGGCAGGCACAGCTCCCCACACCGAGCCCAGAGGGACACCCCACATCCCCCCGGCAGCACAGTGGCAGGCGGGTCCCAGACCAGACCCGGGGCAGCAAACTCTGCTGGGTCCTGGGGTAAAGGGGATTTGGCATCGCCCAGCCTGAGCTGCAGCCCGAGAGCCGCCGGGAGCCGAGCCCCGCTGCTGGAGAGCGGAGCAGCTGAGCGTGGGCACGGCGGGAGCAGCTGCCCCGGCGCTGCTGCAGAGCTTGGCAAGCGCGGAGCTGCCGGGGGGCTCGGGGGGAGAGCAGCCCCCGCGCCCAGCGCCCTCCCGGCCCCGTCCGTGCGTGCGAGGGCAGCCTGGACCTCGCAGGGCAGCCTGCCCCGGGCCCCGCCGAGCCCCGCACGCCGGCTGGGGCCGCGGGGCTGCGCCCGGACTCTCGGTGCCGCGGGGCCAGGCGGTGTCCAAGGATGAGGAAATGTTTTCCCCTGCAAAGACCTGAAGCCGGTGCCAGGCGTGGGCAGCCTGGCACCCCTTTCCCCGGACCCACGCTGCTCCCAGGTGCTGCTCCGGCTCACGGCGGCCCCGGCCGCCCCTGCCCTGCCTCGGCCCGGACCCCGCACCAGCGCCGCGCTGCTCCCCTCGCTTGGCCGCGAGTCCTCGCCACAGAAAGGAACCGGCCGACTTTTCCCCCCGGGCTGGGTCCCTGCCAGGCTTTTATCTAGCGATCCCCAGCAAATCCCTGTCCAAACAATACGGATTTCTGACATTTTTTTGTGGTAAAGTAAACTCCCGGCACATCTATAATTCCAGGGCTTTGTTGTTCTTCCGCAGGGGCTGCCGTGGCTCCGTGCTGCGCGGGGCTGGGCTGCGGTCGCCCCCTGCTCCCCTCGGTCAGAAAACATGGGAAGGGAGGAATGAAACCTGCGTGGTCGGAGGACTACCTTGTGTTGGGTCGTTTGGGCTGCCGCGGGGAGCTTCAGCCCCAGCAGCCCTTAGCGAGCTGATCCTTGTCCTGGCACCTGTCCCCGATGCCTGGTCCTGGTCTCTGGTCCCGGGGCCTTTTCCTGGTGCAAGTTGCGGTCTCAGGCAGGACAAGGCAGGCTGGGGAGCATGGGGGTCCCCAAGCAGTACACGGTGGGGACATGTGGGTGGGGGTAGGATGGGCTCCCACCGCGACGGGCGCTGCTGACTTCCAGACATTCCTCCTGTGCGTGGCCGGCACCACCTCGGCTCATAACGTGATTAAAAGATTAAAATCTCTCAGTTCAGCAGCAAGCAGCAAATGAAGCTTGAGACAGGGATGTTGGGGGGCTGTGGTGCCCAAGGGCCCCGTGACAGCAATGTGGTGCCTGGGAAGGGCAGCCGAGGCCGTCTGGGCAGGTGGCTCTGGTGCCGCAGCCCTCAGTCCCAAAATCCCCTCCCGCGGGCACGGCTGCCCTCGGTGCAGCCGGGCAGTGAGCCCTGATCCCCCCCCGCCTCCTTCTCAGTTACTGGCTGGGCTGGTTTGTTTGTGGTGGTTTTGCCTCATTCCTGGCCCCGCTGCCCGGGCTGGCGTCCTGCTCTCCCCATGGTGCCGGCCCAGCACAGAGCTGCCTCGGGGCTGAGGTGAGCCAAGGGTGGCCAGTCTTTGGGTGGGCAGGATGTACAGCGGGCAGGGCACAGTGCCAGGGGACATCCTGGCCAGAGCCTGTCCATGGCTGCAGCCTGTTGGCACCCACTGGGGGTGCACCGAAACCTGGGTCCTTGTCCCACCCCAGGAGCTGCCTCCACCCGGATCCCACAGCTGTCCAGGCACAGCCAGGCTCCAGGACCGGGGGCTCGGCAGAGAGCTGTGCCTGGGACGTGGTGCCCAGCCACACCAGCAGCCTCTTGGCAGAGCCCAGCAGTCCCCAGGTCCTCCATGGGGAGCAGGAGGCTCAGTCCCAGTGCCACAGTCCTCATGCTGTACCCCCACCCATTCGGCCGCCCGCGCTGGGACGTGTTTGGTGGCAGATGGCTGGTGCCACCAGGGGCCCTGCTCGGTGTCTGGAGAGCTGCAGGGCGATGCAGGGATGTGAGGCGACGTGGAGCCACAGGTGCCAAGGCTGACAACCCCGGGCAGCTGTGGGAAAGGGCTGGGCAGCGGGTGGTGGGTGGTGACGGTGGCCGGAGGGAAGGGAGGGGACCCACGGGCCTTGGCGGTGCCGCCGCTGACTCACTCACCAGTGGAAAGAGAAATCTGTTCCCAGGCTTGCTGCTGCCAGCTCCACAGCACCCCAGCCCCTGGCACGGCAGCCCCTCGGGGTGGCAGGGGGCACCTGCAAACACCCCTTCCCCAGCAGCACCCAGGGCACAGCGAGGCAGGAGGAGAGGGCTGCCCGCAGGCCACTCTCGTGGCCAGGTTCTGCTCAGCCCGACGCAGGGGCTTTCTCCATCTCCCTGCAGATGCACAGCCGGGCTGGCCGGGGGCCAGGAGCCCCAGCACACAGCAGCCCCTGTCCCAGGGAGCCCCTGGGGTCACCTTTTCCTGGGAGCCCCCAGGACAGCGGGTGCAGGGCCCTGAAGTGCAGCCCTTGCGTCCAGACACTGCCTGTATTCATGGAGCAGCAGGGCCAGGGCAGTGTGGGGGCTCGTCCTGCCCCAGCCTGGCCAACAAAACGGGCATTCAGGGCCGGGCGCGGGCGGCTGCCCCGGGCAGACCTGGGCCATCTGTGCCGCCGGCGGGACGCGGCATTTCCCCACCGGGCTGGGCACTCACAACGTGGGGATTGTGGTCACCAGATGTGCCAGACGCTGCTCACACGCAGCCGTGCAGAGCCAGCTCTTCCTGGCACGTGGAGGGCAGCGGGCAGCGCGGCAGGGCACGGCCGAGGGCACCAGGACGTGCCCGGGGTGGTTGCTCCCAAGCTCCCTGCCCTGCACAGCACCCTGTGTGTCCATATCCCATCTCCACACACCCTGCTGCGTGCAGAAATGGGGTCACCCCCCATGGGAGCACTCAGGACAGTGGCTCAGGGCCATCCCGGCAGAGGGAGGTGACAGGAGCAGTGACAGGAGCAATGCCAGGAGCATTAGAAGAGCTGGGGTTTGTGTCCATCGCAGCAAACACCAGCCAAAGGAGGTGGGGCCCGAGCTTTCCTTAGCAATGCTAAGTTTATGGTTGAACACTCTTGAGAGTCTTTTCCAACCTAAATGACTCCGATTCCATGACTCGAATCTCCCTGTGCAGGTCCCCCATTCCCTCAGCCCCTGCCCCAGCTGCAGGATGGGGTCCAGGAGCGGGAGCTTCCAGCTCCCACGGACACCATCCGCTCGGGGCTGTGCCCGCTGTGCCGGGCAGGAACATCTGGTGCTGCTGAACGTGTTCCAGGGCACAGGGCCAGGGCTCCCCCCGCAGCGGCACCAGCCCCGGGCCGTGCCCCGCAGCCAGCCGGCAGCTGCGCCTCCGTCCTCCTCCCCACCCGGGAAATTATTTATTTGCTGAAGAATGGCTTTTCCCAGGAAGCTGCTCCAGGGCTGAGGGACATCTTCAGTTACGAGGAGCAAATAAACAGTGTATAAACAGTGTGAGCCTCGGAGGCCCCGACGCTCTGCAAACACCGGTGCTAAACCCAGGGCCGGCGCCGGCAGCTGTGCGGGGTCAGCGCTGGGGAGCGGGGGGTCCCCCAGGACAGGGCTTCAGGAAACCCACCCTACACCCCCTCAGCACCCTGCCAGAGGGGGACAGGGGCCACACTGCCTGCAGTGACACAGGGGTGATGCAGTGTGGTCCCCTCAGAGCCAGCACAGCACTGGGGTGGTCCTTTGCTGGGGGTTCTGCCATTGGGCACCCCTCCCTTTGGGGACCAGCAAGGCTGAAGAGCCTACGCTCAGCCCCGACAGCAGCAGCTTCTGCCAGGGAGCTGGGGCAGCACAGCCATCTTCTGGGGCTGGCTGGTAAAGTGGGAACCAGCACAGCCCACTGGAAACATGGCCAGGACAGGCTCTGCCCTGCACTCACAGCAGGAACAAGTGTCTTCACCTGTGCCCTGGAGGGAGCTCATCACTTCACCTGCGTGTCCACTCAATCGGTGTGTTGTTCCCAGTCACTTAAAGGGCTCTTGTCTGGGGGATGTGTCCCGTAACAGCACAGGGCCCTTCTGATGGAAGGGCCGGACTGGTTGGTTTTGCCATCTGGCTACGGGTGGATGGAGTAATTCAGCCCCAGGATTTAGTGCCAGAACCTGTTCACCTCCTCAAATGGCTGCTGTGGGCTGTGCACAAAGCCTGAGCTGTTCTCCCATGGTGGCTCCCACTTCAGCAGAGAATGGCTTGGGGATTTTCAGTGCCTGCTAATTAGTTGGGGGTTTTTCCCCCTTTTTGTCCCCCCCCTTGTTACTGGTTGGCACTCAGTGATCTGTACTGCGACTGGATCCTGGAGACAGCAGATCCTCTCTCGGCAGCACGGCTGGGGTGGAAGGTGACACCTGGAGCACACCCTGACGCTGTCACCGGACTCTGCAGTGCACAGTTCCTGCTGTGTTTGCTTTGCCATGTCGGGAATGGTGGCAGAGCCACCCAGCTGCCAGAGCAGCACAGGGCACACACCTCTCCAAAGAGGAGCCCAAACGCAGCCGGGCATGATCTGGCAGAAGCCACCTGCCCCAGCCTGCCCCATTCCCAGCACAGGGGACCAGCCCCTCTCCTGTCTCCTTTGGGCATCAGGCTCCTGGGGCAGGAATGTGAGATTGGGGATCCTCACAGGGGGTGTGCTCCTGATTCTGGGGGGCCACGTGAGCTGGGCTAGCAGCTTGTGCTTCTCCTGTGAGCTGGCCACAGCAGGATACGCAGAGATGGTAACACAAAGCCATTTGTAACCCTGCCTGCTTTCCTGGGAATACGGCGTGAGCCAAGGAGCCAGTTCCCACACGCAGCACGCTGTCCTACGGCACGCTCTGGCAGCCTGGGCCCAGGGCTGTGCCAGGCCGGGTCCCCTTCGCTGCCAGACACGTCCCATCTCACCCCGAGCTCCCAACAAAGCCCTGGCACAGCCCTGGTGACATCACGGAGCTGCCACTCCTCACAATGCCGCCATGTAGGGGAAATTCCCTGAACCACAGGCAATTAGGCCTCTCTCGACAAAACTTGCTTGAGGCTTAAAAATCCTTTATTGAGCAAGCAGAATTAAGATCTTTTCCCCAGGCAGAATCTGGATCCCATCTAGGAACTCCCTAATGGGTAGGGAATTTTTCACGTTTGAATGCGTTGGCCGCACTAACACAAACCATGAGTGCTGAGCCCTCACGCTCCAGCAGCACTGCGGAACTCTCCCTCACAGCAGAACCAAAAAAGGCCTTGGGAACTGCAACCCCATCTTGAGTCCCAAAGAACTCCTCAGGGGACACAGTCAAAGCATTTAACCCTTGCTGTGCTTTGCAGGTGAAAGTGTGGAACTGTGAGGCCAGGGATGCCCCGGGAGTTCAGAGATGCCACCCTTGGAGCTCAGTGATTCTGAGCTTACCTGCCCTCATCAGTGTCCACATCCAGCGAGAGCACCTGGGCTGAAACTATCTGTTCTTGGGGGCTACAGTGAGTTGGCCAGAGATCCAAATCAAGTGCTGACAGAATCCTTCAGGTTCCATGAAGACCCCTAAAGCCCCTCAGCAAATTCGTTCATTTCTGATAACACTTAAACACTGGCACATGACAAAACTTAAAATATTTGCTCTTAAGCTACTGAAGTGATAGATATCGACTGACTGCAAACATCTGTGAAAAACTTCCACTCTAAATCAATCTCAGATTAAATTATTTTTACGTGCCGAGCTGAACAAACCTCACAGATATGTACCCACTGCCTGCTCCACAAAGAGGAAAATAAACTGCCAGCTCTGTATTTTCAGCAGCAGTCACACACATGTCCTGTGAATCCTCCCATGTCCCTCCACAAAGCTGGTGATTTCTTTACCCACCAGTACCAAAAGAACCACCAGTGACACTTGCAAAGCGAACTCCATTTAATGACCCCCAGCCCCGGGCTATGCCTTGATGGCAAATTTCCGGGCCGGGTACAGACGTTCCTTCCGCTGCTGCTTCTTGGTCTTGAGGTTCTCCTCGTGCTTGTTGAGCCGGCGCCGCATGGCCCGGGTCTTCTTGGGCCGCAGGTCCAGGGGTTTGTACTTCTTGCCCTGTTTGCAAAGACACACAGCAGGCAAGTTCAGGCACTGCTCTCAGAGCCGAGCTCCTGCCAGAGCATCAGCACCACTGTTTAAACCTCTTTCCCTTGGCACCATCATCCCGGTCTGGAGGTTTGAGAGACCTTCTCTCTGACAGGAAACAAGAGCTGATTATAAGTTTTGCAGCAGTTGTACCAGCTTTGACTCAAGTTTAAGCAATGCTTCATCTTAAGTCCCAGTTACCCAACACCTCTTGGAAAGTTCTTTTTTTCCCTGCCCTATTTGATGCCATTTAAACCCCAGGAAATAATATTTTAAGAACTTCTTGAGTGAAAAAGCTCCTTGGCCACCTGAAACATGAATTTAAATTTAGATTAAAAGAGTATCTGCATTTGTGCAAAATGCACCTCCCAGGAAGCTCATCACACCCCAAAGGGATGCTGCCAGGAGACTCTCCTGGCAAAAGCAGACTCACACCCAACTTACAGAATTCTTGCAATAATACTTGCAAAAGCAACCATGATGAGAGAACTTTAAAACTGAACATAAATGAGCGTTTCTCACTGAGTTTTAGTCTTTTAAGTAGCAACCTACAAAACCAGTTCCTTCCACAAACTGTAATTGAGAACAATAAGAGATAAAAGGCCAGTATGGAAGGTGTTTGTCCCCACCTTGTAGAACTTCCTCAAGTTCTCCTTCTGGGTCTGGTTGATGACAGTCAACACTCTGGCGATGGATTTACGCACCACGCGGCTGCAGGAGGGACAGAGTCACGTCTGAGGACATGGATCCAGCCCAGTGCACAGGAACTGTGTGTGCTCTGGCTGCCAACCTGCCCCGCACCAGTTACAGCGAACACCAACACCTCCCTGCTCACCCCCGCTACACCACCCCCGAACAGAGACGGATCGGCTTCCAGCCCTGCAGATCTGCTCCTCCTCCCCGCCGTCTGTGCTTCCCCAGCACACGCGCTGTGACATCTCCCGGACCCGGCTCAGCCCCGTGTCCCCCGGCCCACTCACATCTTGGAGAGCTTGGACGCGGCCCCGCCGGTCACTTTGGCCACGCGCAGCTGCGACAGCTCCACCTTCAGATCGTCCAACTGCTTCAGCAGCTCCTCCTTCTTCTTCCCGCGCAGGTCTCGGGCCTTGATCTTGGCCTGCGGGAAAAGCCGTCAGTGCCCCCGGCCGCCCCGGCGGGATGGGCCGGGCTGCCGGCCCCTGTTCCCAGTGGGATGCGGGCGGATCCACGGTGCCGGTTCCGGGTAGTCCGCCATTCCCGGCCCCCGTTCCCGGCGGATGCCGGTGGATCCCCGTTCCCGGCCCCCGGTTCCCAGGAGATTCCCAGTAGATGCCCGCTCCCCGTTCCCCCTCCCCGTTCCCGGCGGATGCCGGTGGATTCCCGGTGGATCCCGCTCCCGGCCCCCTCACCATGGCGGCGGCGCGCGGCGCGGGCCGGAAGGACGGAAGCCGCGCAGGGACAGGGGCGGTGCCGCGGCGGGGCCGTACCAACGCGCGGCCGGGCGGGGGGAGCAGTCCGCGCGCCGCGTTCCCCCCGCGGGCCGCGCGGTGGAGCCGGCCGGGGCGCTGACAGCGAGCGCGGG
>NW_020897735.1:9589773-9626636 GCF_003984885.1 Neopelma chrysocephalum
CTTTGCTGTGGGAAATAGAAAAACCATTCATGGAAACTGTATGGAGAGAAGAAATGTTTTATTGTGCTGCAAAGAAGATTGTGATCATTGTTTTATTTCAAAATATAAGTATAATGCAGCATCAAAATTCAATTGGCAATCCAGGTTCCTTACAAACAAGGGGGATTTTAACACAAAGATGTCTAGTTGGACTTAGCTCTATGTGTAAGAATGATACTGTGTTCTGTGCTCATCATGCTCTGTTAAGAAATTTGATCTACAAGTGATAAAGATGCTGAAAGTGCTTTCCAGTGGGAGGAACACATAGCTTGCCTGTATTGTTATTAATTTCTGTGTCCCTGTTTTATTTCATGGAGGCAAGTAATAAACATGGAGTGTAACCATTCAGAACATCGAGAAGCTTCTAACCCGAGTCAGTTCTGCACTGGAATCAGATGGTGGTGTCCATAGTGTTGCACTGGGAGCACAGATTTGGGGAGGTGGGAGCTGGGGTTGCAGCTCTCCCTCGCTGCTGCCAGTGCTGTTCCTGTCACATGCTGCGGCTGCACAGTCCCCTGCTCGCACTGCAGCTGCCTCGCTGCCGTGTGCCACTCACATCTCCCCTCTCCTTGCATCACTTTTGTTCTGGTTTAGCTCTGTTGGCTTTAAATGGAGTTGTTGATGATCTGCTGCGGCACAGATGGATAATGGGAATTCATTGGATCATCTGGACATGTTACTTTGTTGGCTTATCTTTCATTCTGGGTGGTGTGCTTTGGGCAAGGGAGAGCTCTGCTGTGAAGGTCTGTTCTGGGGTGGTCTTACTGCCTAAAGAGCTGAAATGTAACTGATTTTAAACAAAAAACCTCCAGTGCCACCCCGCCAGCCTCCAAAGCACCCTACAGCTCTTGGAGTCTGACCATAACAACCTGGGTGTTGATGGCTTTTTTCACAGAACTTTTTGCAGTTCTCATTTTTTCATAAAAGTGTTCTGTTGGAGCAATCCTTGTAGAAGGAAAAGCAGGACCTGTACATGCAGGTTTTATGATAATTTTCCTTGGTGTCCTTGCATAAGAACATTCTGCAGGCTTGGCTTTTGTAGCTGACCTGCTCTCGTTTAGCACAAAAGCTCTGTTCTGGATATGTAGTTTTTAAACAGGCTGGAAACAGAGGTATGGAATGGGGTATGTGTTGCAGCAGGAGGAAACAGTTCAAAGGAGGGGGCCAAATTGTGTGTGGGAGCTGCACAGAGGGTCAAATTGAGGTCTGGTTCTGTAAAGTATGTAAGGAAGTTGCCAACACAAATATTACCTTGCAGTTTACATGTGCTGAGAGAACGCAGCACAGCCCTGCAGCAGGGCTGGAACAGAGTAACCATCAATCTGGATCCCCGAGGATGTCAGTCAGGAAAGGAAGTGTGTGGTGCCAGAAAGCCTGGATGGAACTGCAGGTTTAGAGGGCTCGTTGTTTGAAGTATTTTTAATTATTGCTATTAATATAATGGAACACAGACTGGAAGGTGAATTTTTTAGATATAATTAAAGCAGAAGTCAGCAGAGGGATTTCTCTGCTGTGAGGCAGAGGCACAGTCCAGCAGCGGTCCCTGCTCAGGAGGTTGAATTCCCAGAGTGATGATACTCTCCGTGCAATTCCCAACCTTGCTGGCAGCTCCTGCCAAACACTGGTTTGGAGGAAAGAAGTGAACTGAAGGGATCAGAAGGCTTTCCCAAGCTTGTCCAGCGTTCTCCTTTGTCGGAGTACGATTCCAGTTGGAAGGCAGCCATCGGCACCTTGGCCAAGGATGGGAACAGGCTGCAGAGTGTGGCGAGAGCTGCCCTCCAGCTCGGGCACTGGCCTCAGCTCCATCTGGGCCAGCCAGTAAATCACTGGCTCGCTGGAAAGGAGCCTCTCCGTCACGTTGCTGTACAATGCAGCTTGATGTTTGCTGTTCCATTTTGAATTATTGAATTAAATTCTTTGGTAGTGAATCAAAGAGTTAAACCATCAGTCGTTGGAGGAAAGAAAGAAAAAAAATCTTTCTTGCAACTGGGATGCTTTTCAGGAACTTGGCTGCTGGGGAGGCGAGAGGCATGTGCTTTTCCGCCCTGCTCTGGGTGATGGCTTAGTTCAAGGGGGCCCAGATTTGGCTCAGTCAACAGTTGTGTTGGCGTCTTGCCACCAAATGTGCATAAAATGGAGCTGACTGCAATTCCCTCCTCACTCCAACATGGAGGGGCAGCCGGAGGGACCCGAGGCCTGCGGTGCCGTGCCGTGGGTTGGCTGGGCTGTGGGGGTTACCCTGGGATGTGTGATCCCTGCAGCACGAGCTGTTGCACTGTGACTGGATCCTTGCTTTTGAGTCCCAGGCTTGTATTTTGGTCTCTTGTCATAACTAATGCATTTCAGACCTGCTTGTGCCTGTGCTCCCAAAATCTCTCTCCCTTCTCACAGAGGCTTACGTGCTTTTCCAGCTGTACGAGGTTCATCTCTCATTTGCAGACTCTCCCTATGGTTCTGTGGCTTATGTGCATTACCACAAAATCAAGATAAAGCGCAACTGGCATTTTAGCTGCTTCGAGAACATTGTGTGTAAATAAACCACTAAATAGTTCAGCCTGTGAAATGTAAATACACACAGCTCACTGCCACAGCTGATGGTGTTTTTCTGTCTCCCTTCTACCCTCCCACCCTGCCAAGAGTGGGCCAGCCTGATGTTCTTTTTTCTCTTGCTCTTTCATACAATGCAAATGACTGCTAAGTACCATGTAGGTGGTATGCAGGCACCACGACAGATTCATGATTTGAATTTGGATAAAAGGAAATACTTGCATCCTCTTCCACATTGCTTCTGCACCATCTTTTGGAGATTCCTGGGCTCTGATGACCCAGAAATTCTGCCTCGGTCTGACTTTGAGCTTGAGCCCGTTTTTAGTAGTGAACTGGTGAAGTCAGTAGAAGAGCAGAGGCCCAACTGTGATGACATTTTTAGCCTGTGCCCTTTGTTCATCCTATACACAAAAGGTCGTGAACTGCAGTGAAAAAGGGATCACGGAGGGCGCAGAATGGACAAAAGTGGAACAAATTACCAGTGGCAGAAACATAAAGAAGAGAAGCGAAAGTTTTGTGTTCTGAAGGTGATTGAAGAAGGCCACGTGCATCCCATGGTGAGATCATGTCTCTTGTATTCAAAGTGAGTCTGCCCAGAGTGAATTCAGAGTCTGCTGGTGAGGTGTGGCTTCCATGATCTCAGTGTAGGAGGCAGGAAGGGACCACACGGTTTCCATGGTGTGATGTTAATGAGCACCTCCGTGTTTCTCTGGGAGAAAAGATGCCAAAGCTGCAGTTCTGGTTACAGACAGGTGTGCTTTAAGCAATAAAGGGACTTTTAAAGACATGCGAAACAAACGAAAAGCCTGATTCTGTAGACAAAGCACTGAGACAGTGTTTGCAGATCTTCTCATCTTCGATATGCTGAGGAAGGAAATACACCTTCATGTGAAAGTGGTGAACTTTCGGTTTGCAGTAATGAAATGTGTGTAAGTTGTATGAGCCCTTTTCCTTGTGCATTCCGTGTGTGCCACAGAGCAGTGAGCAGAGCTGGGGCACAAACTGGGGCACTGCTTGTTCTCTGAGCTCGCCCTGGGCATCGCTGTCCCTTGGGACTGAGCCCTGCCAGAGCCCAGGTGTGGGCTCAGCCTGCTCCCAGATGCTTCCTGCAGCATCCAGCGAGCTGCTGGAAAAGGAGCTGGGTGCATCTGGGAGAGCTGCAGCCACTGCAGTGCAGACGTGCCCCGAGGTGAACAGTGTTTGGGATGAGGAATGTCCACGTTCGGTTCCAAATTTTACTAAAAACCTTAAAATAATAGAGAAATCCTTTTCCCCTGCCGTGTATTTTATGAAAAAATGGTTTGATGTATAACTGCTCATTGCCATTTCCTCTGGAGGCCTGACTCCAGCAGGCTGTGAGGTTGTTGGTGCGTGTCTGAGGGAATTGCTATTTATTTATCTCAGTGTTTCTTGGGTAGAACTGAGTGGTGTCTCAGGAACTTCAGGACAGTGGCTCTCAATGGAGAATTAGGTATTCTGACGAGAGGAGTGAATTTGGGCTCTAATGAATTTTGTGTTGTCTGAGGCTCTGTCAGGACTAGCACTCTGAGCAGATCACATGGAAACACACAGATGGTTTTCCCAAAACGTGCAGTATAGCTTTGAAAGAAAACACAAGACAAGTGTGCCAGTCTGTAGAAGAAAAGGAGAGGCAAATAGAGAGCCAAGGTATATATCCTGCTTGATGACAGTAAGATCAGCTGGTTTTTGGAAGAGATTTGAGAAGTGATGGTTCCAGGCTTTGGGTGTCAATGATGAAGAGCTTCATTTTATCTGTGTTGTTAATTTGCGGATAAGAAATAGATACCAGCTGGGTGTCTGGCTTTGTATCACGTCCCCTTTTGGCAGTGATGCTGTGGGAGATGTGTCAGGATGAAAAGTGGAAAAAGAGCTGGTCTCTGACTCAAGGTTTGACAGCTTTAAAATCCTGATAGACTGGAACGTGTTTTCCACCATTGGTTTCTGTGGGGAGCAGTTCTTAGTTTGGGGAGAATCCTGTATCAACAAGATGTACAAAGTGTGTTTGGTTTTGGTTTTTAGTATCTCTAAGTGAGGAGTGGGAAGCATTTGAAAACCAGTCAAGATCCCACAGCTGAGCAGAAGTAATGGCTTAAAAAGAGGCAGGTGAATTGTACAAGTGCTCTGTCAAGAGGTCAAGGTGCCACGTCCAGCCAACTCTGCTGTGCAGCTCTGGAAAACTGCTCCTGGTTCTGCCTGTCTTCACTTTTATATAGAGCTTGTACCCTGCTGACATCTGCCTGAGCACTGTGCCCTACAGTCACACCGAATCCTCAGTGCCCCGAGGTTTTATTTGCTTGTACGTGTCAGGTGTGAAGTTATGACCCCCCTCTTCTCCCAGGCAGCTCAGTGGTGGGTTACAGTGATCCTGGCTCCCTAATAAATCTAAGAGGATGTGCCTGTAATACACTGATTTAACTATCCATGCTGGACTTGCACTGTCAGCTTGATTTTCCTGAACCAGAGGGTTCCTTCACCGCTCCCGAAGCCTGCCTTGCTTTGCAGGCCTGATCCTGGGGTAGGGCCAGTGGGGAGTGCATACCATTGACTTCAGTGCTTTTTCCCTTCCAGCTAAGCCTGGAAAACCTTAGCCAAAAGACTGCAAACCACAGGGAAGTGGAGAGTGTGTGATGTAAGTGACATCTGACTTTAAAAACACTGGCCAGCACCATGAAACCTCCATCCTGTCCCGTGCCCTCCTCCTGCTGCCCTTCGGCTCCAGCTGCCTTGGGCAGTCCTGCCATCCCCTGTGATGTCTCTGAAGCTCTGCTACCCAGAGTGCTGCAACGGGGTGAATTTGTAAAATGTATTAATGCATTGCACTTAGCAAACCTGGAATCTTGTGTTCTGAGAGTGTGTTGGAAGAACCTGGCACGCCAAGTGCGGGGCTTGGATAGCACAGTTTTTCTGCCTTGTATGGCCTGAGGAGTTGTTAAAATCTTTGAGAGAATAATAAGTTCTGCTGGAATTCACCATTTTCTGACTTAAAGTCTTTTAAACCAATGTTTCAGTGTCTCCTTTTGCAGACTCTGGAGATAATTTTTTTTAACATGTGCTACTTAAGAAAAATTGTCATGCAAAACAGCTGAACAGTTTCTTTTGCATGAAAAAAGCAAAAAGCTTCAAACACAGAACAAAAAATAAAGTAGGTGATATTCTGGGTATGACTGGGCTGTCAGAACTGGGAGAACTGTCCCTTTTGCAGACGAGGAGCACAGATCCATGGGGATAACTTCAAGTATCAAAGGGAAGGAGAGGTCCATGTGGTTGTACTCCTGGCTGCATTTTATTTATATTGTTCATTTGGAGCTGAGCAGTCCCTGAGGAAAGGGCGATGTCAGGAGCTATATTCCTCCCTTTGCTGTGCCCACTTGCTGTTCTAATAATAATTCTCCCTCCTGTCTGTGCTGCTGCTGCATTACAACACAGTCCTTAGTGCAGGGAGCACCTCCTCCTCTCCCGAGCTGCTCCTGATAGTGGCTCTTCCTTTGTACACCACCTAATACCACCCCCTCCGGAGCATGATAAGCCAAAACCAGTGCATGAGATACCTAATTTTATTTTCCTTCTCTGTCAGCTGGAAAAGCCAGTTTTGCCTATTTTTCCTGCCTTCTGATACCTTTCAGATTTGCAGGCTATGGATTTTCTAGTGTGTCTTCTGTTGATTGCATAAATGGCCTCTTCACAGTGGGTCTGGTGGACCTCCTCCACGTGCAAACTGCTTGGTTTAAAAAAAACAACAGAACCCAAGTTGGTTTTCCTTGCCTGTGTCAGGGCTGACACTCGTTCTGTTGGCCAGCGTTAGCAGCGGTTGGGGACGTTGGGGAGTATAACTTAAGGGTAACATAAAATCTGCTTTGCCATGAGATTAAAGGACAGATACACAGACTGTATGAAACATGCTTTGCCATTTAAGCAAGCTCCTGAATTTTTGCAAATGTGTCTGAAGCTGCTCTGGAGTGCCTGGATTACCACGCGGAGTGCGCAGAACCCACGGCCTCGCCGCAGGATTTAGGTCACCCTTGCTGCGGAGCACACGGGTCCCGGGGTATTGTCCTCTTCCTGGAATTCCCGAATCACCTCCTGGCTACTTCTGACATCTGGTTTTTAGGTCTCGCTGTTCACTTCCATCTCATTCGTTGGTGCTTTGAGTGCTCGGTGTTTGTTCTGTGCTGTGTGAATGTTCGCGGGTTTTGGACACGGGCTCGTGGTTTGCAATGTTTGTGTCCTGCTTGCCTGGCTCGTGCCAAAGCTTGTGACATCTGGGTGGTGTGTTTTGGACTCTGCCGCCCATATTGCAGTTACCTGACAATACAGAGATACTTCCTACCTTTTTCTGGAGCTCCTTGACAATTGGTTTGTGCAGTGTCCCCCTGGCCTTGCCCTGGTGCTCTGGCTGTCATGTGGGTGTGTAAAAACAAATGGATGGGTGCTGCATCTTGTCCAAACTGGGAAATCAGGAGACTGCTTGGTTGGCAGGATGGCTCCCTAATTTATCCCAAAAGCTGGGGGGAAACTAACAATTTCTCCTCCCTTTGATAGGCATGAAGTGTTTGTTCAGGGAAGTATTTCTGAAGCCTCTTCGATTATTGGGAAGGTTTTTTGTGACAATTGCTGAAAGATGCTTCTGGGTACTTCCCAATGGGTGGAAGGAGTTAGCTTTGCCATTTCCTGGCTTCAGTTGGGATATGTAGGTAATTATTTGTGCAAATGGTATCCAAACTGAGTTGCTGTGCAAAGGGAAACTTGTTGCTTAAAAAAGCACCCACTAGAACTGCCAGAGAAGCTGCTGAAAGGAAAAGCTCTTGCATGTGCCCAGCTAGAGGTGTGTTTATCTTGCACTGAAATCCTGAGCACAGGAGAGCTGAAGACCTGGCAGCCATTTCCAGAGGAGATGTTTTGTTGCTGCTGCTGTGAAATCTGTAGCTCATCTTTGGATGCTCAGAAGGGTAATTTGAGATCTGTATGTTTGGAGTAAGATTTTAAACACCACTCTGCCTCTATAGGCTTTCCTATTCCCTTAATTACTCAGTACTAGGATTATCTACATTATATCTTAGTTTTTTGTTCAGATGATTATTGTACAATATGATGTTTTGCTCATATGAACAGTATAAATATATCTGCAGGTATAATTGTGGGCAGTGCAAGCCATGGAATTAAACAGTCTTGAGGAAGCAGAGAGGAAGGAGAGGGCATTTTTTAGCATTCTGTCTAAATGTTTGCTATGTTTTAGCAATAGGAACTAGTGAGCTACAGTTTTCAGCAGTTATAAAAGAAAATGAAATGATAAGAGAACTGAGGCTGGTCTCTCTAAATGTGGGTGCGGGATAAACACCTCTGCAGAAGGCAAATTTGGAGAGGATTTCTTTGTCCAAGCTGAAACCCAAGTGCTGTTTGTGCTACAGTCCTTTTGTTGGCAGTTTTGTGTTTGTGAAAAGGGTCCTCAGAGTTATTTTATTTTATGACTCTTGTACCACTGTTATTTTTAATTTTGCTCTGTTAACTAGTGCATTGTGCAATAATTACTCCCCTGCTTTGATTCTCAGCCATTATTTTTAATGAGTCTTGAGAAGAGAAACCTGTGGGAGAACTGCATGCTCTGTGTTACATCCCCATGGAACTGAACGTGCATCTCATCTGGATGAGTTCACAGCAGCCCTCGATTTTTGAGTAACATGGATATTTTCTTCTTCATAGGATTGAGTTTGCTCTAAAAGAAATCATGTCATCAGGAGGAGCTGAAGATGATATTCCTCAAGCAGAGAGGAAAACAGTGACAGACTTTTGCTACTTATTGGATAAGTCTAAACAGCTCTTCAATGGCTTAAGGTTAGTGCATCTTTGACAGTATTCTTCCAGAAGAGCCTTGGAACACACACTTCAGTATGTGATGCTGAAGTCAGTTGTACAATGAACATTTTGTACTCAAACCCAGTAAGTTTGTTTAGGAGAGAACAATGCATCTGTGTATGGGTAGTTTGGGACCATGTGTAAGAATGTCTGTAGGAGTAGAGGTTCCAGTTAATAGTAAACTAGGAGTTGGAAATGCCCTGAAATGGATAGAATTTGTACTGAAATGTTGTGTATGAAGTGCACAATGAAGGACTAGGTGTGGCTGTGTACAATCAACAGCATGCAAGTCCAAACCACCACAGTCTCTGTGCCAAGAGAAAAGGGATGAGGAGGATTGGCTTAGCTGGGAGGAAAGGAGAAGATGGAATATTTTTTGGGAAGAAATCTAGGATGTGATGAACAGAAACATTCAAACCATACCCTGTATGTGTCTGGTGAAAGAAATGCTTAAACTGAACTGTGGAGAAAGGTAAAAGCTACATTTATCTACAAAGGATTTCTCACAACAACTAGAAAGTCTGGCTGGTTTGTCTGCAGGCAAAAAAGAGTAAAGGGAGTTCAAGGAAAGTCGTTCAGGTTTGGACAGTGATGTAGACATCTTGTTTTGTCAATATATGCTGAGTTAAACATTATGTATTTGGGAACTGGTTTATTTCTAAGCTTTGCTGTAGAGTCTCTTAAGCAACATGAGTTTGAGCTCGTATCTGGTTGGCAGTGCAGCCTCTTACTGGTCTCTGAGTAATCCTGTATGTTTGGGCCCATATAGCTTGCTGTTAGTCAAACACAGATGGTTAGCAAAGATGTTTTTAATTCCTCCGCCCCCCGCTATTGATAATCCTTTCATGTGCTTTAGGAGTTGATTACCAAATCCAAAACAAACAGTTTGTGCTCCAAAATCTGAATGGTGAATGGGCAGTAGAGACAAGGAGTGATTGCATTCAACACCCCGTGAAAGAGAGTCTAAAGCAAAAGGACTGAGATCTTGAGGCCAGGATTTCCAGGACCATATATGACATTACACTGGCTTTCTGATATTCCTTTGTACTCTTCAGTGACTCAGGCCAAAATTTCAAGCAAGCTCCATCCCAGAATCACAGAATATTCCGAGTTGGAATGGATGCACAAGGATCATCGATGATAGAGCTTGCTTGAAATTTTGGCCTGAGTCCCTGAGGAGTACAAATGAATCCAGTTCATGTGTGCCTGTGTGTTGCTCAGTTCAGATCAGAGAGGTGGCAGAGTACCTCCAGCCACCTCCAGCCTGTCTGTCTCTTCTCTGAGCATGGAAGGAGTTAGTGCTCATATCAGATTTCCAGATGAGAGATGTAGTTTCTGTGTATATCTGTGATACTTTGCCAAAAAGAAAGCTTCTCGTCCAGCTAGATGAAAAGAAAATGGAAAATACCTTTGGATGAAATATGGTCAATAAAAATAGAGAGATGGCCTTCAGCAGCCAGTTCTGCTGTCTGAAAATAAGAACATTCTCGAATGGGAGCCTGCCTCTGTCCTTACTGTAACCTGGCACAGTTAATGTTCTTCCTGTGCTGAACTTGATCACCATTTCACCTTTAAGACCTGTGATTGCCAAGGGCATAATGACTGGATAAAGCAACATTATAATTCTCAGGTATCTCATCTGTTAGTGCTTGTTCTCTGGGGAGTTCACCTGAAAATAACTTGGCAAGCATCCCAATTCTCAGTCCGGTTGCTTGCTTTTCCCTCCAGCATAATAAATGCATCTGATACATTTCTGCCACCTTCTGTTTTGAAGATGATGATGGCCTTTGCTGCTGTGTTTTATGCCATTCTCTTGTCCCTACCACATTTTGTGGAAAAGAAGTGGCGGGGGAGGGAGAGGAGAGCAATGATTTCCTTCCCAAAACCTCCTCTGGGCACTTCAGCTACAGGGAGCTGAGCCTATGGCTGTGTTGGCAGCTGCTTAGCTGTTGCTGCTGCCAAAAATTGCAAGGGCTCAGCCTGCCACGTCTTTGTTTCAGTAGCATTTCCTTCCTCTCTTCCCAATACAGATGCCAAATACAGCATTTGAGGAAAACATATGATGGTCTGCCAAGGTTGCTGCTCGAAAGTGTACTTTGTGCTCGTGCTCCTGGTGGTACCATCTCCAGTGGCCATGCCTGGGGGACTGCAGAGGGGACATTGTCTGTACCCTGGGCTATAAGTTAGGAAAAACTGCTAGTGAAGTATGTTCCAATGGCTCTCTTTTCTGCTTTCCCCACTCCCACTTGCTTTTTTCTTGGAAAAAGGCTGGAAAGAGGGAGGGTGTTAAGAAGCAGTTTTTCACGGTGTCCTGTCACTGGTATTATTTTCTTTTTAATGTTAAAAAGTGCTTAAATGTGTTCAGTATCACAGAGGAGCTTGAAATTTTAAGAAATTAAAAGACTTTTCACAACCACATTTTAGGGAGGTGATCATCCCCTGTACTGGGCACTGCTGAGGCACCTCGAGTCCTTTGTCCAGTTCTGGCCCCTCACTGCAATTCCAAGAAGGACATTTAGGTGCTGGAGCGTGTCCAGAGAAGGGAACAGAGCTGGGGAAGGGTTTAGAGAGGAGCAGCTGAGGGAGCTGGGGGGGCTCAGCCTGGAGAAAAGGAGGCTCAGGGGAGACCTTCTGGCTCTGCAACTCCCTGACAGGAGGGGGGAGCTGGGGGGGGTCGGGCTCTGCTCCCAGGGAACAAGGGACAGGAGGAGAGGGAACGGCCTCCAGCTGTGGCAGGGGAGGTTCAGGTTGGACATCAAGAAGAATTTCTCCATAGAAAGGGTGGTCAGGCCTTGGCAGGGGCTGCCCAGGGAGCTGGTGGAGTCCCCATCCCTGGAGGTGTCCATGGAAGGACTGGAGGTGGCACTCAGTGCTCTGGGCTGGGGGACAAGGTGAGGATCGGGCACAGGTTGGACTCGATGATCTCAGAGCTCTTTTCCAACCTTAATGATTGTGGGATTCACGGTTACAGTGTGGATTTTGTAGCACCAGGTATTTCGTGGATTTCTAGTAAGGTGCAAGTGTGGAACCTTAGTTTTGTTCCACGCTGCTGCTGCTTTAGAAACAGCAGGAGCCTCTTTAGCCTCAGGCAGTGCTGCAGCTGTACCTGCTGTGGTCCTGGGAAGGGAGTGGCTTCTCCCACCCCCCGCACTGCTGTGGCAGGGTATGGGGAGTGCCCTGGTGTGGTCGTGCCTTTGTGGGTTATTAGAGTTTGTGGGGAAGCTACACCACTGTTATCCTGCTGCTGCTCAGTTCTGGGAACAGGAGCTTGTAATTACTACAAGCCCATGAACATAAAAGGAAATTGTCTTTTTTATCACCTGTCAAAACTGTGAATGTATTTAAAGCTTTGAATATTAAACTTGCAGTTATTGTAACCTCCCTCTTTGAAGCATACTGCTGAGTCCCCAGGACTTTCTCAACTTCTTTACATCTCTAGAAGTTGTCCCTGTGTGACAACTTCCACGTGGTGCTGGCCAAGCACACCTCAGCACCTTTAATTGGGTTTCAGCCAGTATTATCTGGCTTCTGCCAGCAGCATGGCTGGAATGAACTACTGACAGAGAATTAATTATGAGCACATAAGTAGTGCTGGTTTTTGCTGAGACCAGGAGTACAGCAAGAATTCGATAAAATTCTGGACTGTCTGTGGAATTTATCCACCAGCCACTCTACTGCAGCGAGGGAACCAGTTTTCCCAATGTGGGAAACCCATCCTTTTAGAGCATCTGAGTTTGTGTCTTCATGTCCTGTATGGAATGTCTTAAAAGCCAAGAAACTGGAAGCGGTTTCCACTTGTTGGAGGCTATTGTACTGTCCTAAATCAAGACATCTCCACTCCCTCCTCTGCATCTGGATTCCTTTGGCTGTCCCTTCCTCCCTCCTGCAGTGGTGTCCAGCCTGAGTGTGTGCCCCAGCACTGCCTGTTCTGAACCAGCAGCCTGGGCTGGGCACACTCCGCAGGAGCCTGAGCCTGCTGTCTTTGTCTCTCCATAGTGTTCTGGTGTCCTGCTGTAGATCTGGAAGCAGTGAAATAAAGACCCACAATATAGGCCTTTATAGTTCTGAAGTTGGGTGTATGATTGCTTCTGGGTCATGTATTCCCTGTCTCCATCGGGGAGAGGATCTGTGTTAATAACCCACTCTGCAGTCGAGCCAGGCTTTAGGGTTCTTTTGAGGTGTTTCTCCTCTGGCCCTATTAAAAAACCTGCACTATATGTCCTCTTTTGCCTATGCATCTGTTTTCTCCCAGCCAAATTTCTTGGTGCATGGGAGCGACGTGTGATGTTGAGCACACAGAGCAGTAAATGGATGGCAGGAAGGGCAGCTCCTGTCTGCGAGGAGCTGTGGTGAAACCACGGTAATGTATTGTCATAAATGAAGTTTTATTACAGCCATGTCAGAATACTATCAAAAGAACAAGTGCTACTGTCTGTTTCCATGGAGATCTTTCCCGTTCCCTGGGGAGCCGAGGAATCCGTGGCATTGTGCAGCTATGCCAGCTGCAATTAGGCGAGCAGGCTGCTGAGGAATATCCGTGTGGACACCCAGCAGTGCCTGTGGACAGCAGTGGCCAAACACATGGACACTGTGCTAACAGAGCCTTCTTAAAATGACACTAATTTTCAGATACTCGGATCTAGCACAGCACAGTGAGTTGGGCTGGGCTTTACAAGAATGTTTAGGCTGGGAGGAAGGTATGGAATTGAGGTGACAGGTGAGGGATAGAGAGTGTATTAATTATCTGACTGATGAGGGATAGATGCATGAGCATGGTCAGAACATAGTTACCTGCTTATTTCTTAATGGCTGCACATACCTACTTCTCAGTGTCTGAGAGGAGGGCATTTTCTTGTTCCCATGTGTTAGACCTTTGCTCAAATGTCCTGAGCAACTTGGCCTGGAAAGCTCAATTTACTACCAGTAGAGTTCTTTGAGTCAGCTCCCTAATTCAGTCATTCTGTAAGTTAGTGCTGGGGAACTGCTGATTTGTATAATTTTTTTTTAAATGGTCCATTTTAGCGTTGTTCTGTATTTGTATTCACTTTTTATTTTTGCTTTTTAACATAGAATCTTGTGGGTGTGCTAATTAAGTTAAAGCTACCTCTTGCTATATCAAAGCCTCCAGTGTGTCTTGGGCATTTGTTGGACAGTGCCTTAACTTCTTTTGTTTATCTAAAATGTTTACATCTATTACAACAAGAGAAAGTGGTGCATCATTCCTTGCAGTAAATGCTTTAAATTTGCCTGTGTATCAGGCTGTATCTGGATGATGCTGGTGCCCTGAAGTGTGTGTTTGTATTCCTGTTCACCCTTTGCTACACCAGTGTATGTGCCAGGATGTTGAGCAACCAATTGCAAGTTTGAGGGGTTTTTTTTGGTTTTTTTTTAAATTTGGTAAAATCCTGCACAATTTCCTTGGCATCTTCCAGTACCTGGAATGTTTTTCCAGGCTGGTAACAGATTAATTTTACATGTAGTAGCTACACTAGGTCCCTTCAAGCTGTGTGGGAAGTACAGTTGGCTGACGAGCAAAGGAATATTAATTTCCTTTCCTACCTTGGGTGCTGTTACAGCAATTACAATGAGCAGAAACATGCCAGAATGCTCTGAAATCGTGTGTGCTGCTCTGCTTCTCTGACTCCTTCAGAGGACATGGCAAGGTTTCCTAAAGGTGGTGGTTCCCTCGGTCTCCACCCTCCAGGCTTGGAAGTGGAATGTGCTGCTTTTCTGTGCCCGTGTGCTGAGGGTGGTACATTAACCAGCACAGTGATTTGAGAGAGCATTCCCTGGAGAAATCAGTCTTGAATCAAATGAAAGATTATGCTGTCTTGGAAAAGCTATTCCACTTCTACTTGTAGAGTTGTGCACCTTCTTTGAATCAGCTTCAGTGTATATTTGTAGGGAAGATGTGCTCAGTGAGACTGAGGGGTTTGGTGTCCTCTGTTGCACTTGTTCCAAGATTCAAGTCCCTCTCAGCTGACAACCCTCTGTGAGGATCGAGAGCACAAACCTTTAAAGCCAAAATCCTTAGGAATACATCATAGTTGTGGAGTGGAAACACACCACGGCATGGAAATCCAGTGGAGATATGAAAGCAGAGCTGAACTGGGTTGGCTAATTCACAGCACTGGAGACTGGTATGAAAACACCAGAAAGTCTCATGTTGTGACATGTCACTAACTATGAGTTAGAGGGTGACAAATATTGTGGTGGTGATGTAATGTGACCTGGCGAGTGTTTGCTGTGAACATCCATGTGCTGGCCTGACCTGCTGGCATTTGGACAGTGGATTTGTTGGTGATGTTATAAGCTCTGTTTCTGAAACACAGCAAACAGCCTCATCCATTTAAAAAAGATTATTTCCTTAATGAGTTGCAAGAAATATTATGATGATGCACAAGTCTAAATGAACTAATTTCCATTAGATTATTCTGCTTGCTCTTGGGTGAGGTTTTTTTTTTTACTGTGGTATTTTAAGAGTCCAATTTAGCTTTCTGTACATATAACCATAAAATTACTTCTCTTTTAGAAAGACTGTAAGATGTTTTAGATCCCCTGTGGCATGTAGGAACATGGTTGTTTCCTATTTGGAGTGATCCAGTAACAACAGGTTCTGAGAAACTCCAGGAATCATGGTTCTTGTAGTTTTGGGTGCAGGCAGAATTCTAAAGTGCTGCAAGTCAATCCTGAACAAAGCTGCTGTGACTTGGGCACAAACAGGCTGCTGTCACATTGGGCTGGCTGGAACGTGCTCCCTGACTCTGCCTTTGTCACTGTCTCTTGCAGGGATTTACCTCAGTACGGGCAGAAGCAGTGGCAGTCCTATTTTGGGCGAACGTTTGATGTTTACACCAAACTCTGGAAGTTCCAACAGCAGCATCGGTAAGGGAATGTTGTAGGCAGATGAATTGTGTGGGTTTCAGCACAGCTTTAATCTCTGGCATGCCCAGGGCCCCAGCTAAGATTGAGATTTCACTGTGTTGTTCAAGCATGAAGGGAGGGAACAGCCGCTTCCTGCAGTGCCCACAGTCTAATGAATTAAAATGTTGCAGAGTTTTCAGTGTGACTTTTTTAACAAACCCTTTTGCTCTACCTGAATGTGTGGTGCTGTAATGTCTTACTGAGGAGGTGATGGATTCTGCAGAGCAGAACCCATCTGGAATGGTGTGAAGCCTCTTGCTGCAGCGTGGGCTCTGATCCTTCACACCTTCCTCTGGCTGCGCAGTCTGAGCGTTCTCCCGGGAAGTTGTGACCTTTTGTTGTGTGTATTTTGTGCATCACACTTTTGTCTGGTTCTCGCAAGTTAATGCAAGATAAACGGGCCTTGTTCTGGGGGGTTTTGTGCTGTGCTGTTGGCTCTGTAGGGGCTGCTGCTGGGAATGCTGCACCAGGAACCAGAGCTGAATTTGGCCCTGCAATGGCTCTTTGTCTTGTCTGGTGGGATGTTCTGGGAAGTTCGGGAATGCCTTTTAATCTTTCTTTTCTCTCTTGCAAAATAGACAAGTATTGGACAATCGGTATGGGTTGAAGAGGTGGCAAATTGGGGAAATTGCTTCCAAGATTGGGCAGCTCTATTACCATTATTAGTAAGTAAGCACAGAAGAGGATTCGGTGGGGAATGCAGGGTTAGTGCAGTTCCCTGCCAAATGTCTGGATGCTCAGTCAGGAGGAATCAGTGACTGGGCTGAGTCACGATGCCTGTTTCTGAATGAGGGCCCTGGGGACTGCATGGGGCTGCAGGGAAAGGTACCTGTGAGCCTGGTACCACATTGCTGGTCACACTGATGCTGCCTGAGGACTTATCTCCTGCCACCAAAGTGTCTTCCATGCCTGCTGCATCGGACTGTCCTGCAAAAGTGTGATTTACAAGTTTGGGAGCTTAGTGTTCCTTTAAACTTTCCACTGAAGCCATCACCTGTCCATATGGGTGCAAGATGGGCAGCTTTGATTGTTATCTGAAATGGCATCCAAGCTCTGAAATCTGGCTTCCCAAAATGAGAGTCTGCCTTCCATATGATGTTACTTGAGGAAGGAGTTTTGCTGTGGATGCACAAGCGGGTTGAGGGGGCAGGAAGGGAGGGTTTGGCTTGGATTTCCATCTGAGGCAGGGAGCTAATCTGATTCTTCCTCTGCAGCCTGCGCACCTCAGAAACCAGCTATCTCAATGAGGCTTTCTCCTTCTACTCAGCAATTAGGCAGAGGTCATACTACTCCCAAGTCAACAAAGAGGACAGGTACGTCTGAATGGATGCCCTTGTTTTTTCAAGGCTAGAATAGTGCATGGAAGCAGCAAAGAGCTATAAACTGTGAGGTTTGAAGAGCCAACCATGATATCTGACCCCCATGCCTTTCTCACAGAAGGAGACTGTGGAGAAGGGGGAGGCTGTGGCTTTCTTAGATATTTTTTATGTCCCTGTACCCAATTTTAAAGAAACCTCTAAGCAGCCAGGGAGCTATTGATCACGAGTTCAGTCAGAACTCTTAATCTGCAAGTGTTCAGCCTTGCTCTGTTCTCAAACTCCTCCTCTCTTTTACCCCTGGTACCCACCTCTGTTCTATTTTATTCTCAAATTTGGCCGTCGTGTTTTTGTTGTTGTGTTTAGGCCTGAACTGGTCGTTAAGAAGCTGCGTTACTATGCAAGGTTCATAGTGGTTTGTCTCTTGCTCAACAAAATGGATGTTGTAAAGGACCTTGTAAAGGTACGTTAAAATAAGGTTAAAGGTGCTGAGGGGTGGGAGGTTGCTGATCCTCACTTTTCTAGTCTATCTGACATCCCACATAGCGAACATCTCCTGTGATTCAGACATTTAGTAATGACACTTTAAGCTCAAATGATTTGACAGCGTCGTTTGAACACGAAGTAAAAATATTCCAATAGCTGCAGCCTAGACAGGGAGGTGCCCTGTAACTGCAGCAAAGGAACACCAAGCTGCTCCCCACAGCATATGCTTCCCAGCCCCTCCGACAACCTCGCTGCAAGCAGCTCCTGGTCTTGACAGTTTTGTGTAGGTTGCATTGCTGTCTCTGTGTCTGAGCTCCCTTGAACTGCTAGCTTAGCTTAGCAGCAGCTGAAACAGCCACACCATTCCCTTTCTCAATGTATTTAAAGTCACTTGTAAGCTGAAATTTGAGTCCTTGGCATCCATAGCTTATGGTAATAACCAGTGACAGAGCTGCTTGTGAGTGGGATAGTTAACTCCAGATATTCTTTGCGTTTGGACCTACTTAAAAGACAATTTGCATTGCCAAAACCGAGTGCAACGTTGGCATTCTGTCTGCTGAAAGAGCGCGTTTTGGCTGGCATGTTAGTCAGAAGTGTGCTGCATATGTTCTCAAGGAATTTATTTGTTATTCTTAAAGGCCAGCTCAGCTAACCAAATGTAAAGTTACTGCCTGCCTGTTAGACTGTTGGTTTAAGAAGTGACTGTGTCTGTCTTTCAACTGTCTGCATCAGGAACTGTCAGATGAAATTGAGGACTACACTCACCGCTTTAACACTGAAGATCAGGTGGAGTGGAACCTGGTTCTTCAGGAAGTGGCAGCATTTATTGAGGTGAGAATACCATTTCCTTAGAGTTGTTTATTCAAAAGTAAGATTTTCTGTCTTGTTCACCGAAGTGGTGCTGTATCACCCCCTCTGAGGGAAGCAGGGGCAGGGACAGTGTGCCTGTCCCATTTACTCACTGGTGTGTTCATGCCACAGCCCTTAACAGGAGTATTTCAGTATTGCCAGAAGGGGTGGCAGCATTACCATTCACTCACCTCCTTTGCTCTTCATTTCTAGGAAGGCAGACTAAAATAGGGCAGAGTTATTCTGAATGAAGGAATATTTAGTTTATTCTGTGTGAATTTGTAAGGTTGTTGATGCTGTTTGAGTCCTCAGGTACAGAGAAGCTGAAGCAGAGTCCATGTCATTGGAGGCAGTGTGCTTGTCTCTTTGCTGTGCTTTCATGTGCTTGTACCATGTATTTTTGCAGTCCCTGAGAACTTTGCCTTTCCATGGGGGAAGGCATTACCCTGTAGCCTGCATGCAAATATACAAATATGTGTACAGCAAAGTAATTTAGAAAATCTGCCTCAGTTATGAAATGTTCTGTAAGTGACGAGACCTTTGGACTTTTCTCTGACTGCAGATTGTGTGTTTTCTGAATTCCTGATTTATTCTGGTTGCTTTTTTTAGGCAGACCCTGTCATGGTTTTAAATGATGACAACACCATAGTAATCACCTCTAACAGGCTTTCTGAGACGGGAGCTCCGTTGCTGGAGCAGGGGATGATAGTGGGACAGCTTGCTCTTGCAGATGCACTCATTATTGGGAACTGCAACAACCAGGTAAAAGAAATTCTGGAGGCTTGGGTTTACATCTTTGGAGTTCCCCCTTGGCAACCTTTCTGATCATACAACAGCAAATCCAATGGAGGAGAACTTTAAAATATTTTTATTGTGATGTTTGCAATGGCATCAAGAAGAAGAGGTTCTCAGAAATAGGAGCTAAAAACGAAGTGTGAGATATTAGACCTGTGGTACTGACCTCTTACTGCTTATATTCATCATGTCAATTAAGGTGATGCAATTGATTTTCATATATTGGATTGTTCTTAACAGTCAGGCATGAGAGACCTTTGAGATATATCTTGAAAAAGCTTGACTTAACCTTTCACGTGACATACTCCGGTTTGTTGCAACTTCAGTGGCAACAGGAAGAGGTTTTCTAAAGACATTCAAAGTCTTTTTTTTACATGATGATAGTGAGGTTGTACAAACTTCATGACTTCTCTCTGAGCTCTTTTTTCAGGTAAGCAAGGGAGTTACATCTAAACTGCACTTTGTGTATCTTTATCAGATTTTGTCTGAATTTATAGTCCACAGCCATTTCAGCCCTTGATTTGTAAGCAGCCTGGAAAAGTCTGTAATTTGGAAGCAGGGGTCTGCACTGCAGTGACCTGTCCAGATAGACCAGTTACAAGTAGACTTTGTCCTCAGTGAGCTTTTCCACAAGTCCTTCACAGCTCTTTAGAGATTCAAAGAGGGCACTGGCAGATCCCTGAGAAAGAGAGAATGGTCTGTCTGCTATGCAGTGGAGTCTCTTACCTGGCTGATTCCAGAGAAATGCTGTTTACTGTGTACCTGTCAGAATAACCTGTTTGACTCTCCTGCAGGTCAAGTTCAGTGAGTTGACAGTGGACATGTTCCGCATGCTGCAAGCGCTGGAGAGGGAACCCATGAACTTGGCATCACAGATGAACAAACCTGGAATGCAGGTCAGTTCCACTCCAGTGACAAACCTGGCAGCAGATCTTAACTGGGTCTTTCGTTTGCTTTATTTTAAATAGTTACTCCTTCAGTATTTCACTGTGCAGAGCAGGTTAGTAAAGATGGTGTAACCTACTGGAAGTTAGTGAAGAGCAGCTCAAACCTGGACTCACCAGGTTGCTAAGTCATCTGAAAGTTAATATCCCCTGTGAGAAAGCATAAAAATATTTTATCTGGAGCATAAGGAAATACGAAGAATTTAATTTATTTATTTGAGATGAAGAGTGAATTTTGTCACTCTTTTCTTGGACGATGCTTTAGAGAGTAAGAAAGATTTAGGTAACAAGTTTAAATGGGGCATACTACAAAGTTGTAGTATCAAATATTGTGCATCTTGCTTTACTGTGTAACAGGAAATGCACCATGGGCAGACCATTTGTGTAGGAAGTGTGTTGGACATCAACATTCTATTAAGTAGAAATTTAGAGGGTTTTGAAACTGCTTTGATAATATCTGGGTTTGGGGGTTTTTTGAGTAGTGTTTTTGTTTGTTTGTTTTAACAGGAATCGACAGAGAAACCAGCAAGGCGGGAAAACCCCCATAAATATCTCCTTTATAAACCAACTTTTAGCCAGCTATATACATTTTTAGCAGCATCATTTAAGGTTTGTGGAATTGGTGAATTTATTTGTAAGAAAAATATCCAGGATAGTTTGTGACATGGAATAAAATGTGGATCTGCACCAGTCTGGAGAACAGAAAAATCTTAAAAGTGTTCTTTTACTTCATGTCATGCCAAACATAATCCAAAATCAGGGAAGTACCTCAGGAAATGGTTGCTCTTCAGCACTGTATAGCTGCTAAATCTCCAGTCCTGTATCCCATTCAAATTGTATCCTGCACAAGCTGTAGTTTTATCTGCCTGTCTTATTTTCTTACCCCCTGCTCTCCTCCAAGCCAGTCATCTCTACATTTGTAAATTTTTTTAATTTATTTTAATTTATCGAAGTTGCTGGGCTCATTATGCTTAATGCTAACTGTACAAGTCCACAACTTAGGATTTAGTAGTAAAACCAAAACATGAATCCTATAAAGAAACAAGTTTCAGTTTGTCTCAAGGAACAGCTGGTGAGGTGCAGGAAGTGCATCCTTACTTCTTAGAATTTTGTGTGCCTGCATGCTCAGCCTTTGGCAGAAATTGAAAGTATCTGTTCCCTCATGCAAACAGCCCATTAGAAAGGTGGAAAATAGATTTCTTTTACAGGTCTCTACAGAAACCTGGATGTGTTGTGCTTGTTGGCCAGCTGAGAAGGGCCGAGGGGAAGAGACAGATGTTGCAAACTCTGGGGGATTTGGAAACAAACCCTCCTTTGTGAATTGTTTGGGAGTTAGGGTCTGTATGGATCTTGGCAGCTTTTAATTTCCATATCTTGGAAAGCCTTAGATCTGGCTAGATAGTAAGAGAGTCTCTGTGGAAGCAGATGCTTTTTCAGTGCAACTTGGACCTCTGATATCAGCCTAGAGCTCTGTGTGGAGAAAAGACACATCATCAGGTGACCCTTTGGTCTGTGTCCTGCCCTGGTGGGCAGAAGTAGCACAATGATAATGACAATGTATTTATGAAGGTGATGATTGAATATTAAAATAAACTTGACCTTTATCCCCTTGCCACTCTCCTTGTCTGGGTTTCAGGAGCTGCCTGCCAACAGTGTGCTGCTGATTTACCTGTCTGCCACGGGCGTGTTTCCATCAGGTCGTTCGGATAGTGAAGGTACAATAAAGGAATGCTCCCTGTCATGAACAGGGCTTGAATTCTCTTTATGTTCCAGGACAAGTGACCAAGAAAGATGTCACAAAGCTCCTTTCAAAGACAAGTCAATTTGATTCTCCTGTCTACTTAGTAAGATAGCCTTTTTTTTCCACAAACAGTAATTAATTTTTGTGTTTTAATTAATGTGCATTAACCTGAGAACTTTTCGAAGGACACATCCAGTTTTTGATGCATCTGAAGTATTAAAAGCTTCCCTAATTGTGAAGACCACATGGCTCAGTTGATGCATCAGTGCAAAGTTCATAAAATGGCTCAGTGGCACTTTGTGATTCTTTCCAATCTCCAGCACCAGGAGATGGGGGGTGAAAGGGCTGAAGCGGCTGCAGGGACTGGTCTATTTGCACGCTCCTTAACCTGACAATTCAAGCCCTTCTCATGATTTTGACAATTCCCCTCACCTCATCCTCCTGTTCTTTGCAATCTAGCAGAATATTTGGATGCAGCTGCAATGTAAAAGCTGAAAACTGGTTGGCTAAAGTAAACACAGTCCAAAGATCTGTTTATGTAATTCAAGAAAAAATCCAAACACCTTTTTAACATCCTAAATATTGTACAAACCTCATCTGTTTGAGACTTGCATTCCTTTATAAGATGCATGCCTTGTCCTCCCCGGTGCATGATTTATAGTGCTCCCAAAATGCTAAAAGAAAAAAAATCCCTGTCAGCTTTGGGTTGTGGCAGTGATTTTTTTAAATGCTTTTAACATTTTACTTCTTGCTGCAACTTGGTGGTAGGTTCTAACTGAAGCTTGTTCTCCAAGGCCTGTGGTATGTCCACCTCACTGCATGTGTTGTTTCAGCTTAAGACCTTGTGGTAGAGGCTTCCAGGCTCAGTCACCTGAGGAGCTGCACAGTCAGAGTGCAGCTTTCATTCAGTGAATCCCATCACAACTGCAATCTTTTAATAAGGTGGTGTGGCCTGCCCACAGCTCTGCCTTATTAAAAGGGAGAGCAGCTGCAAGTTGCACTGTCCATCGCCTGCGAGCAGCTTGTGTTTGGCAGACACGTGAGATGTTTGTACCTGTGCTAAATTAATGTCTGTTCTGTTCCTGATTTTGTATCCCCAAAGCTTCCCTTAAAATGGAAAGGTGCCTTGTATCCAAACCTGAAAAAATTGCATTTGGTGGCCAAATAGGGGTCAACCAGCTCTGCAAATGTATAACAGAATGAGGAAACCCTAATACTTTATTTTACTAATGTTAGTGACATTTCATATCCATACCAATGGCAGAAATATATCTTGATATTTTGTAGGATGTGATATTTTTTGTAGCCATTGCCTTCATCTTTGCTCTCCATCAGACAGTCAGGGGGTAGCTCAGTTGTGCAAACATAGCAGAATACTTTGTTAGCTTACCATGGGAACACATGTCCAGCGTGTGTGCATGTGCAAATTGTGAATTCTGACTTTGAAATCTTAAAATACAAACCTTTGCTGCAGATTTGAAATCTGGTTAAATCTGTTTTGTCCTTTTGTCATTCTCTGAGCTCTCTCTTCTCCCCTTTGCAGTGTTATAACTGCAGATAATAATAATATGTCCATTATTTTTTATTAATTTAGCTTTATTTTTTTACCAAATTCTGAATCTGGAGTATGCAAACTGATACGGTAATTTTACAGAGGTATTGATTTCCCTGTTTCAGGTGTGTATTGGGTTTTAATCTTTTTGCTCTATAGTTTAACAAAAGCCAATATCTGTATCTTTTGTATTATGTTTGTGGATAAATAGTGAATAATTAAATTAGAAGTTATGAAGTTGAATTGCTTGCTTCTATTTGATAGATGGTGAAATTGCTGAGGAAGAATAAATGGAATATGTAGTTAGTGAAGGCTCCACGTTCCCCTCTCCCCTCCTTACAACTGCAGTAGTTCAGATTCCTTCGGTTTTCTGAGATTTGTTGTTGCTTTCTCCCTTCCATGTAATTGTTAAATCTCTCAGGGGTGAGTTGCCCCTGCTGATTTGAGCTCCTCTTTCCCCTCTGTAGGTCCATATGACTTTGGGGGTGTTCTGACAAACAGCAACCGGGACATTATCAATGGGGACGCGATCCACAAGCGAAACCAGTCCTACAAGGAGATGCACTGGTAAGTGTCACACTGGGACACCTGGGAGCTCAGAAAAATTTGTCTTCAACAGAGAAAAAGGCATCAAAGCCTCTGGAATTCAAACTCCTCAGTGCAGGACATCATAGTGGAGATTGGCTTGAAGTCGAACACTTAGAAATGAATGTTTAAATGATGATTTAAACACTTCAAAAGTATTGCTGTGACTTAATGTAAGTTCTTAATTACTGGCAAACTTCAGATTAATGACGGATGGTTTCTCAAGAAGACAAACATCTCTTGAACTAGTAACAACTCCCATAGCCCATATTATAGAGAATACCAAGTGAGTTGTGCAGTTACTCCCTGAGGATGAATCCGAGGCCTGGGGAATCTGCTTGGTTTTTATCTGGATGTGGGCAGCTGTGTGGCTGAGCAGTTCTAGTGCTCTGTGAGGTGTCCCTTTCTCTTTCCAGCCTCCACCCTGGAGATCTCTACCCTTTCACCAGAAAGCCTCTGTTCATCATCGTGGACTCTTCCAACAGCGTCGCCTATAAGGTAAGACCCTTGGAGGCAGCTCCTCGTGTGGTAGGATACAGTGCCAACCCCTAGTTAGCTTACACTTTTAACAGGCTATTTTTTTAAACAGTTTGTATTCAGTCTTTCTTTTCTTTTGAGGTTGTGCATGCTAGTCAGGATCTGACCCTATGAATAGGAACAAGAAGGAGAAGCACATGAACAGCCGCTCATTGGAAAGTAATAAATCCTCCTGGAGGGAAAAAAGGTTCAAGATTTCCAAGGTCTCTGGTGGGAGGTTTATTTTTGTTTTATACCAAAGACAAATCTCGGTGTGTGTGCATGGGGGAGGGAGATAACTAATGTGCTTTTCTTTTTTCCAGTCATCCAACACTCAGTTGCTTTTAAGCGACAGAAAGGAGTCAAAGCATTGAGCCTGATCTTATAAAACACAGGGTGTCTGTGTCTGAACCAAGGAAGTAACAAGACTCAAATTAGCATCCAGTGTTACTGTAGAGTGGTATTTGCTTGGACACTGAGCCTCCTTCCTAGGGTGCTCTGGACTTACAGTAGAATTGCTCCATGCTAAATCACCTCTGGGAATCTGCAGTTTGGGTAATACAGAAGCAAGCATTGCACTCATAGTGGCCAGTTGAATCTGCAGAGCATTACACATTTATTTTATTCATGAATGGGGTAATAAGAATGTGCTATATCTGGGGAAAGTGCCACTTCTTCTTTCTTTTTATAGCTCCATTATGTGCAGTGAGGAAAGGGAACATCCACAGCTGTGATTTTGGAGGAGGAACAGGGACGTCTAGTGGCCAGAGGAACTTGTGCCCTGTTCGGTGTCCACAGTCTGTGCTGTTTGTTTTAAAGGCATTTGTTGGCCAAGGAGAGGTACTAAATAAGTGCTCAGTGTGATTTGGGATAGTTCTGTACTGAGCCAGGGAGCTCCTGCCTGACACTCAAATCTGGCCTCTCCGTTGGGTCTTTGCTCTGTTGGACTGTAATGTGTCTCAGAGGGCTTTTTAAACATCACTGCATTTAAGTTCACCACACTAGGTTTCAGAGCAAATCTGCTTTTTTTTTTAAATTCCCTTCTCTATTTAAAGGGAGGGAAACACAATTGGAATGATTTACTTGTCTTTCTGAGAAAATGAACATTTAGTAGGGATTTATTTTCCTTTACTCTTTCCTGACATTCATTCCAGTGTAACATCAGGAGGGTTGGTTTTGTTTCAGGGCAAGAAGTGTGGCTCAGGTTTGGTTTTTTGGTTTGGTTTTTTTACCCCCTTCCTCTTTAATAGAATTGCTGAAAGATGTCAAGTGGATCAACTCTGTAAGAGAGTAAAGGATTCCTGGTCATCCTTAATTCAGATACAGACTGGGGTTCTGTGGACAGCTTAGAGCAAAGGATCTGTTTCGGGTGATGGATTTCCACACGTAGATTTGCAGCTCTTGTGAGAATAACTGTCAAGTGTTTACAGTAGAATTTTCTCTTTCTATTACATTTAAATTTGATAATTAATTTTTCTTTCAATTTGTGGGCACACAGTAAGCAAAACTGTAACCTCCACTGAGTTTCTTTTCCTTGTCCTGCAGTGAACTGACCAACAGTAGTGCAAGACCCACCAGTGCTCTGGTGTTGAGCACACAGGGCAGCTGGGGAGAGCAGTCCAGCTCTGCCTGTGTGGAAGGAGCAGAGAAATGGGAGTTTTGGAACTGCTTCAGGACAGGATTATAGAAGTGGCTGCTAGGAGCTCTGACCCAGATCAGAACCGTGTGGGCACAACTGTGAGGAGTCTAAGAAGAAATATGTTCAGCATTTCAGAAATGACATTCCACTTCCTCATCTCTTGCCCCTGAACGTAGGCAGGCAGGTGTGTGGGGACAGGTTTAGGTGTCTTGTTCTGTTTTCCACTGGAGGGACATGGCAGAGCTCTCAGTGCCAGTGTTTCCCAGCCCTGGCACACTCCTGCTGTGGCTGTGCTGTGCGTGCTGGGGTCCTTGTCCCCACCGTGCCCTGGCAGGGCTGGCGTGTGACTGTCCCTGGGTGGGCTGGGAGGGGCTTTGAGCGCTGGCACGAACAAAGAGGGTCTGTGCAACTGTGTGAGAAGCTGAAATCAGTACTGCCTTTTTTCCACATGGCTGCCCTGATCCTTGCTGATAGGACAGGAGCTATCCTGACATTTAAATGTCACTGTTGGCAGTACCGGCAGGAACAGCAACTGCTCACACATCCTTTCCTGCAGCCCGTTCCTGCTCTCCTGCACGCATCCCTGTCCTCTCCCCCTCTCTGCAGGGCTGAAATGGTGATGACTGAAAGTCAGTCCTGCCAGGAAGTGACTTGCCAGTTTGTCAAATCAGCGGCACTTGAACAGCTTCCTCCCTGTATATTTAGCTGAAAGTGGAAGATAACTGCAAATCGAGCATGTCTACTGAAAGCTGTGAATTTTTTTTAACACTTCCATTTAAATATAGATGGCTGTGTGTTCTTGAAGGTTACCACTGCATATGTGGATGAAATAATATTTTTAGATCAATATCATCCTGTAGCTGTGGTTTTCTAGGATCACAGATCGTGGTCAGATGCAAAGTCTTAAAATCAAACCAAACCAAACCCAAACCTACAGCCAGTGAGAATGCAAGGCCTTTGTCAGTGATGTGGTACAAATACTCAGCTTAGCAAAGCCTACATGTGAACTGACTTCTTTTGGGGAGTTCTTTTTTCAAAAGAGATGTACATGCATTGTAAAAAGCAGCAGTGCTTCTGTGGGAAACTTGAGAGCTGAAGTGAAAAAACAGAGTCAGTTTTGAAACAAAATATGGATTATCCTTACTGGAGTCATCCATGCACTGAAAGGTAGGGCATTCCTTATCCAGAGCTGCTGTCAACACCTGGACTGCAGGGCAGGTTTTTCTGGTGCACCTTTGGCCCTCTGCTCCCAGCCATGGCTGTAAATGCTCCGCTTCCTTTGTTCCATGTATCCCACAGCTCTTCCCTGGGGAAATGAGGAGCAGGGTGGTGGTGGTGAGTGAATCCTGGTGTTCCCCTGGGCTCAGGTAGGCAGTAGTGTGTGGGCAGGAGCTGTGGCCTGGCAGGCAGTGTCTCCTGGCTCCGTGGTGTGGGTGTAGTGGGTGGCAGGAGCTCCTCCTTCCCCAGAGCACAGCTGGGTCAGGCCGTGGAGTTTCCCCCCTGTGCAGGACTCACTGGCTGTGTTGGCTTCACCTGCTGGCACAGAGTCCAGAGTGCTCCCAGATACTGCAGGGAGTGATACCTTGCCTGAGATCCCTGAGTGACCCGGGTGTGCTGCTGGCACTGTTTAACTGCTCCTGGTCTGTAACTGAGCGATACAAGATGGAATTAAACCTCAATCTGCTCATGAAAACTGAGCGTACACGTTACTGGAGAAGGTGAAACCTGCCAGGGTGTGTCCAGTACAAACCAGCAGGTCTGGGGTGACTCCTGGAGTTGGAAATGTTTCTTTGTAGTTCAGTTTCACCAATTCCTGGGCTGGCCTGGAGTTACTGTCTACAAGAGAACAGCCTTTGTTTCTTCATTAGAGACCAAACCTTGGTATCCAGCATTATCAATCTTCCTTGGGCTCCTAATGAACTCAGAGGGTTTTTAGGACTAGTCAGCACTCTGTCAAAGATGGGACATGTTTCATTTTGATTAGACTAGATTACTGTCTTTAGTATTTAGCAGATTAGATTAAATTAATTCTATAAAACTAATTTAACTGAAATATACTGCCCGGAAGGGAGAGTTCCATTTGAATTACACAGAGGCCAGAAGGAATTAAAAAATTAGCTTTTTGAGGATTCTACACAAGCAAATACTTCTGGTGTTCTATGTCTTGCAGTCATAACCTGACAGTTTTAAGACTGTACTCTGCAGACATATGTGTGGCACTCGTGTGCTCTGGATGCAATGGTTTGAGTCTGTGCTCTGAGAGGGTGCAGACACAATCACATCTTTTATGGCTTTGCAAGCCTGCATGGTTAAGAAAGCTGTTCTGGTGACAGCTAATGAGGTTGTGTAAATGATTTTTGGCGTTTTTTCCCTTTGTGATAATGATTTACCACCAGACAGATATGCAGTAGGACTGTTATCAGGTAAATGTTGCTGAAAGTGGCCAATGGTGGTGCTTGAGGTTCTGGAGAAATCCTTGTGCAATGGGACACTTAGGCAATATTTAAGGTGCTGGTGCAGGGGGCATGAAATGAGTATCGTAAAATGAGGTTCAGTACAGCGGATATTAAGGTTATGACATACTTGTTTTAAAGGAAGCTTCTTTTAAAACTCCTCTGGGCTTTCCTGTTTCATTAGGTGTAGTTCTTCCTGCTAGAAAGAAAAGGGGAAAGAAATGACTTTGACTGGACAGTTCAGTTGGTATTGAGGGAAGATGCAAGAGCTGTTTTGACCTGAAAGCCAATGGCTTTTACTGCAGAACATGATTTTTTTTTCAAGTAACATATTAGTACTGAATATTTCCATGAAATCAGTATCTGCCATCAGTACCAGTGAAATGAGAGAATTGTAATTCCTTTAAAATGTAGTGGGTTATATTCCTTCTATGTGTGATCTGAGTAAGTGACCTTGTCAGGCTCACTGCCAATGCTGAGCTGTGCAAGGGGCATTAGTGTCTCTGTCATTAATAGGATTTGTACCCTGCTGAATATTCAAGGCAAGCAAAGTGACCATCAATACTTCAAAACTCTTATCTGTTACAGAATTTCACAAACTTATTTGGACAGCCATTGGTGTGCTTGCTTTCTCCAACAGCATATCCAAAAGCATTACAAGGTATGTGCAGTATTGCATTTCCCAAGAAGTTGCAGTTGCATCATGTACCTATCCCAAACAAATAGAACTTGGATTCCTCAGGAAAAGACACCTTTTCACTACTATGTAACCCATAAATCAGGTTGACAGTCGCTGAAGTAATATGATAAAGTTTATTTACTGTTTATGGTAAATAATTTATTCTAACCCTGATGATGTTTCTAGAGTAAGCTCCAACAAGTGGTAGGAGCAAAGCCTCTCCTACACAGAGACTGAGTAAGTTGCCATCCCAGCGCAGGGTGATGGTTTTAGCACTTTGGGCAGCTTTGTTAGGCCCAGAAAGGGAGCAGAGGCAGTTAAGGTGTCTTGGTGTTAATGCACGTCCCCAGCAAGGCTTTGTTGCCAGTCCCTGATCAGATCTGCACGAGGAAGGTGTAACTAACCCAGAGTAGCTCCTCTGTTATGGAATTTAGCGGGTGAGTGACTTCATTCTGTGGCAGGGACAGCGTTTCTGTTTCATGTGCCAAATGTATCTCTTTGTCTATTGATTTATTTTTCCTTTTAGATCAGTCTCAGCGGGGTAGCCTCTTCACACTCTTTCTGAACAATCCTTTAATGGCATTCCTGTTTGTCTCTGGATTATCAAGCATGCGCAGAGGATTGTGGGAGAAGTGTCAGGATTACCTTAGGAAAATCAACCGGGATATTGCCCAGCTGCTGACCCACTCCCGGTCCATAGGTATGGCCTCAGCAGGCACAGCTGAACCTTTTGGAAGGGTTTGTTTTTTAAGCCTTTCTAAACCGGGCATTTCTTGCCTTCTCTACAGACCAGTCCTTTCTTCAGTTTTTTGGGGATGAATTTCTTCGCCTGCTTCTCACAAGATTTATCTTCTGTTCAGCTACAATGAGGATGCACAAAATCTTCCGGGTATGGAGGGATATCTGTGCCTTTGTGGGAAGGACAGTCCAGTGCATGTAGAACTGTGCTGGCTCAGGGTGGAGGGGTCTGAGGGCTGAGCACATCCCTGTGACTTCAGAAAGATGACTGATGCTCACATGCTAATTCCTACAGCCTGCACTGAGGCTGTGCCTTTGTGTCTCTCCAAAGGCACCAAGCCTTTGACTTGCTGGAGCCTTAGCCCTGCACAGAAGTTGCAGCAGACACACTCCAGTTCGTTTATGTCACTCTGAACAGCTGTGTCTGCTAGAAAAATACATCTTAATAAGTCGAGATTATTATTTCTACACAACTAAAAAGGTGTAGGACAAGAATATAAGACGAAGTGGAGAGGAGTGGGACGTTACTGCTGAATGTGTTCTCATGTGAATGGGTTTTGAAAGGTGTTTGAAGTGTAAATGAATAAGCTCAACAGGAAGATGTATTTTTCCTCCCCGTTGGTTAAAGCTGTGCCAACAGTGAAGTCTGCTTCTGGATCTGCACCATTTTATGTGTGTGAGTGTTGGCACATAAACTGCCTGCTCCATTTTAAACACTGCAGGAAGAAATGGGAGTTGAGCACAGGAAGGGGCAGTATTCACTTGTGGAACTGCAGACATCCAGCAGCTCTCTCAGCCTCAGTCAGCTACCTGGGCCACTGATATCGGGGAAAAGAAACGTGTCTGTGGTAGTGTAGAGAGATTTGCCCCCAGTGTCTTAGGTACTTGTTTTAGGATGAGATAAATCTCCCACTGGAGATGCTTACATGTGTGTAATTTCAAGAAATGAACTCCAGCCTGATAGGTAAGCACATATGAAGTCTCTTTGTCTTTTTTTTAGTCTTTTTTTTCTTTTTTTTTTTTGCAAGGCTTCTGTGAACATACCAATAACCATCTCAGATTGTCGTGGGTATTTGTATTGCCACTGTAATGGAAACAGAAAACTGAAAATTCTAGAACATTTTCTCTCTCTACCATACTGAACAGATAGTGTGAAATTGGCCTTTTGCAATCTTCTTTGTAAAGGCTGTGAAAGAAACAAGTGTCTGATTCTCTCTGTTTTCACTGTTATCTAGCAGGAGACTCGAAATTATCCCGAATCTTACCCTCAGCTGCCAAGAGATGAAACGGTGGAGAACCCTCACCTCCAAAAGCACATTTTGGAGCTGGCTTCCATACTGGATGTTAGGAATGTTTTCCTGGAAAACACCCTCGATGACTATTAAAAGAAACTGTCTTATTGCAAAGGGGTTTCCCTGGCCACAGATTTTGAATGGTGCAGTTTTATAATGTGAAAATCATAAAAGGAAGTACTTGATTTTATTTTTAAATTTAGGACCATTATTTTAAAAAGTAATAATAAACAGCTGTTAGTTGAGCTGTTCCATTCTGTATGGGGTCAATTTTATAAGCAGAAGTTTTCATGTCTTTTAAATGTTAAACTAAAGAATCACTAGAGGTTTATTTCTGGTCTTGTGGCTGTCAACCACATTTCCAACAGCTGATCCTAAGCATAGAAGTATTATTGGTTACCTTTAGCCCACATTTGTGGAAATCCTTTATTTTTATACAATTTTAAGAAATTGGAAAGAAAAAAATCAACAGAAAAACCAATATTTTATCCCCAAAGAGTTTGGATTTGAAATGGTAAAGATGGAACCACACAGTGCAAACCAACAATAGCAATAACAGAGTCCTTCATAACAAATATATTTTTTCAGTCTTAGGCAAGTGAGGAGACAAAACTGTGGACAATTAAGTTGCATTTGGAGCAGTGGCTTTCAAGTGAAGTTGTAAAGATACTTAATGCTCCCTGTAAACTGGACACAGCAGTTTTCCATATGAACTGTGTCCTGCTGGCCAAGGACCTGGTTGGGCAGGTGGTCAAGTTACAGATGCCCAAGGCTGGCCCCCACCTCTTACTGTCCTGTGGGTCATCTTGCCATTTGTATTGCTGCCACAGGAGGACAGGGAATTCTTCATTTTGAGATACTATGTAGAAATTCTGACATTTCCAGGAGGTGTTACCCCTCCTTTCCCTGTGTGGGTGGAACGTGTGGCTCCCACTCTTTGAAAGGAGCTGAAAAGATGTCCTGTACAGTGCTGAGTACAAGCCCTTCCCATCACCCGCGTATCCAACCCCGCTGTGCTGGATCCCCGTGCCCCAGGAGAGGTGCTGATGTTCCCCTTGCAGGTTAAACCAAGTGGGAGCTGCCATAACCCCGTGGATGTTTTGCATGTCCCCCACTGCAGCTCATCCTGCCCTGGAAGCAGGAGAACCGAGGGGCTGTAACTCTGTGGCAGCACCGTTGGCTCCCCAGCCCGTACCCTCCCTGTGGGGGTGTGGAGCAGGACAGTGGCCCTTGGGGAGGTGCTGGCAGGGGAAGGCTGTTCTGGCTGCTGGCAAAAGTGCTGGCTGGCTCATTTGGGACTGTACTGCAGAGAGAGGAGCTCTGGCAGCTCCTGGCAGGGCGGGTGTGAGCAAGAAGGAGATGGAGATACTTTAAGCTATTAAATAAAAAAGTCTATTGTCACTGTTCCATGGTCTGCTAGAAAAGAAGTGGAAGGACAAGTCTGATCAGTGCTTTTTGTTGAAGCCCAGCCATGCCTCTGCGTTTAGGTAAAACCAATGCAAACTTGGTGACTGCCATGGTATCCTGGCAGGCCTGTGTGCAGTGCCATCACCCAAGGTGGGCTCTAGTCAGCCACAACAGCACTGGTGGATCCATTCAGCTGAGGGCACAGTATGGAACAGCAGGAATGGCTGGAGTGGAGCTGGGGAGTTTGCATGAAGGTTCTCTGTAGCTGGGCTGAAGCTTGCACCATCTATTCTTTATTTCCCAAGTGTACAAAATCCTGTGAATGCTCGTGTTTGTCCTAAGCAGTCTTGAAGCTGGTACCTTGAGCCCCCCCAACTTGGTGCTGCCCTTTGGACTCTGGCAGGACTTCATTTCCTGGGCTGTGGAGTTTGTTTTAACGAGTGTGTGTTTGTGTGTGTGCATGTGTGTTCTCGGCGTTTGTGTGTGTATGTACAGTACACATACATCTACTGGCTGGTGTAAATTGTAAATATGTATATATGTATAGGTACTTGTATATGTATTAAAAAGAATGAACCACTACAATGTCTATATACAAAATTTATATATACACACATACGCCATTTTGGGTGGATTCCACAAGGTGCTGCAGATCATTTTTGGTTGTAGTAAAGGTTATGGCTCTTTGCCATTGTAATTTGCTGTTTCCAGGGACTTACCCTTGGACCTTGAAGTAATTCATGACTGATTTGAGGTACAAGAGCCCTTAGTTAGCCAGGGGAATGGGTACTCCTGTATGTATTAGTGGTAAGATTCATGTATTAACTGTGAAGCTGATCTCTGCCTTCCTGCCTGGTAGGAGGTCCCCAGTTACTAAAACATGGGATTGTATGTGGAAGCTGAAGGTACAGGAAGCCTTTAATGCAGCAGGGAGTGAGAGGCGGGTTATCTGTTGCCCTGCCTGCTGTTCCTCCCCCAGCAGTGTTCAGCTTGCATGGAAAAAGGGAATTGAGTTTTCCCCAGCTCACTGCCTTCCAACCAAATGCTTTTGCTTTGCTTTAGCTTTTGCTTTTATGAAACTGTTCTCATTTTGGTTCCATCTATGTGGAAAACAGTATGCTGTTTCCAAGCATAGGAATGATTATGATGATGATTCCAGTCATGTGGGCTGGTGAACCTCTGGGACATTGCTTGTGAACTGACTGGGAAAGCCTTGGTGATCCCACCTTCATTTTAGCCAGGCTGAAGCGGGGAGTCCTTGCTTGTCACCTGAGAGGCTTCTACTCCAGTTTGCAACCCTTCAAGGAGGTTCTGTTTGCTTGTTGCCAAGGTAGATCTCATCAGAGGAAAATGCACTTTTCAAAAAAACTGAACAAAAAGCCCTGAAGAAGGTGGAATGTAGGAGGAGAATGTAGTCCTTGAAAATTAGTTCAGAAGTTGTACTTATCAGCAAAGACTTTCCAAGTCAAAAATTCATTCTCGAGGTTCCTCATTCTCCTCTTACCTGCTGATCTTTGTTAGAAGGTCCAATGCTGGCAGGGACATTCAAAGATAGAGGTTTCACTCCTGTTGTGTTGGGAGGAGTACGGAATTGTACCGTGTAAGCAAAGGGCTCTTCCCCTCTGTCTGCTCTAGCTGTAGCTAGGATGAGTGTCTGGCCTTGGATTTTGAGCCAGCCCCCTCCCTTCCTGCCCAAAGCAACTGCATCCAAGATGAAAATGTTGATATTTTCCCCTCCAAGTAAAAGCTTGTCTTGTTTGAACTAAGTCATTCTAAACTCGTGCTACTGTGTGCTCTGTGCTATGGTCGTAGGTACCTCGGTGTATGCTTGTGTGTACTGAAGAAAATCTGGTTTCTGTATCTCGCAGTCCTCAGTGTGGAAGCAAGCAAAGACTGAACCATTTTTAAGTGAGAAGAGAACAAGTCCTTTTCTTCTCAGGCCTGCTGCCTTCCCTCTTGTCTCGCTCTGCCTTTCTCCATGTATCTTTATTGCTCATATTAACGGAGAAGACTTGCCAGCACCAGGCAATGCCAAATTAAAGGGGTAAATTCTGCATGTGATACACTGAGAGGAGAAGGTGAACTGGACCAACTGTGTCCTTATGGGACTGCTCCCGCCTGGCTCCCTACTCCCTGCATGTGGTGTGCTCAGATGAATCCTGCTCCCACAGTAGGCACCTGCTCAAATTGTTTGTGCTCCTGCTCAAATTGGCTTTGGAACATCCTGCAAAGTTACTGCCATTGCCTTTTTTTGCCCTTTGACTTCTCAAAATAACAGTGACAGGGGAATGCAGGGTTATGAGTCTTTAATGCTCTGGTTTTTATTTGCTGTTGGGATGTGATGTGTCATTTTGCTTCATGCACAAGCTAAATGGAGCACTAACTTCCATGAGCTGTGCAAACGGGACTTGCTCCCTGGAGTGCTTTCTTGAGAAGTTCCAGGACATTTCTTTGAGTAGTTTGTCAAAATAATGTCTGTCAAGTCACGACTGACTAAACCTCTCAAGACTGTTCCCCAGGGAGATGTGCAGAGATGTCTTTTAAGGATCACAGGAAATAGATGGGGGCAACAGGAAATTAGGTTCCAAATAATCATCTTCAAAGGCTACAACTTGAGTAGCTCTGGTTAGGCTTCTCCCCTAAGGATGGGGTGGAAGTGCTGCTCCAAGATCCATCCCTGGCATGAGTTGGGAAGCACCTCCCCTGCCCCGCCACCTCCTGTGTGCTGTAACCGTGCTGTGCTGCAAGTCTGCTCCTTCCAGGAAGCTAAAAATCTTGGCATCTGTCTGAACAACTGTTTTGTCTTGAGGCTTCTTTTGTAAAAGCTTTATCTGTGTTCAGTTCCTCAGTCAGTGTCCGAGTGCAGCTCAGTGGTGCAGCAGCAGCAGCTGAGCCTCGCTCAGGCCTGGTGGTGCCGGGGCTGCTCCTGGGGCTGAGGGAGCTCCGCAGGCAGGAACAGTTGTATGAACAAGGGAAAAATCTAGTGTAGAGAGCTGAAAGCTGCTCTGTGCACCTCGGTAAGGTCAGGCTCTCCAGAGCAGATTATATACTCCCGAGGGGGCTCCCTTACATTGGTAATATCTGACTTTTAGAGCAATGCTGTTCTGTGACCAGATGTATTGCAAGTGCTTTGAGGATCTGGGTGTCCACTAGTGGAGCAGGGGAGGAACATATCAGACATGTAACTGCTTTAGATTTAGGAGTGCCAGTCAGCCACATCTTGTTTTCCCCTCTAAACCATTACTTTGCCAAGACAGAGGATATCTAGTTCAAGGCCTGTGAATCTGACTGACCTTTTTGGGGATTAAGGACTGTCTCTGAATTCTGCCCAGATGCACCCATAGATGTTTTATTCCCATTGGGAGCAGACCCCAGCACAGCTCCCTGGCCTGCAGGAGCCCCAGAGCAGAGCAGACCTCACCAGCCCCGTACCAGCAGCTGCTCCTTCCAGAATAAACCCTGCTGGGAGGATCTGCCCCATTGACTTCGCAGGTCGCTTTCGGCACGTGTTTATCTTTGTTTCTCCGTTGAAGTGGTTTGTAGGGAGCAGGATTCCGCCTCATGCAGGCTGAAAAGCACAAGTTGCTTCTGCCCTGGGCAAGACCCGGTGAGAAGGACGAGGGGAGCACAGGTGGGAGCGTCTGGGAGCGTTCTGGGAATGCAGAGGGACCGTGCCTCGGGCAGCACAGCTGCAGAGGTACAGCGTTTTGCCTCTCTGAGAATCAGATTATTTATTACCAAAAGTAATTTTATAGTGAATTGGTTTAAAGTTATTTTACAGCTGTGTGCCTGTATATCGTATTTTGGTAAAAACAGATATTTTCCTTGAAATATATAGAGATATATAAATAAACTTTTTTTGGAGCAAATGGACTTTTTTGCAAGGGATGTGTAATCGCCAAAGCAGCGTGATGCCAGAAGCGACTCTGCCGTTGTTCTGGGTGTCTGTGGAGGGAAGCAGCGTGTTTGTGTTGCCGCCGGACCCTGCGGGGAGGAGCAAGAGCCGCACCCGGGACCTGCCGTTTCTCGCTGTCCGAGCCACCGCCCCCGGTCCGGGCGGGTCACAGGCCGAGCTCCACCCCGCGTCCTCGCCGCCGCCTCTCCGCCTTTCCAGAGACTTTGGAGCAGATTCCCGTCCGCTTTTGTCCCCGCCGCGCCGGGGCCGCTCCCGCCCGGCGCTCGCGGTTGTGCCGTGTCCGAGCCGTTCGCTGTCCCTGGGCCGGGGCTCGGCGGCCCCTCCCCGCCCGTGTCCCGGCCCCGCCGAAGGACTGTGCTGTCAATAAACTGTGGAAAACGCTCGTACCCAGCCGCCTCGTCCGCTCCGCCGCGGGACAGCGGGAGGGCAGCAGGGAGGAGGGAGGAGAGGGGCTGAGGGAGGAGCGGGACTGAGGGAGGAGCGGAGCCAGGACTGAGGGAGGAGCGGGGCCGGGGCCGAGGGAGGAGCGGGACTGAGGGAGGAGCGGGGCCGGGACTGAGGGAGGAGCGGGGCC
>NW_020897735.1:9626646-9648934 GCF_003984885.1 Neopelma chrysocephalum
GACTGAGGGAGGAGCGGGGCCGGGACTGAGGGAGGAGCGGGGCCGGGGCTGAGGGAGGAGCGGAACCGGGACTGAGGGAGGAGCGGGGCCGGGACTGAGGGAGGAGCGGAGCCGGGACTGAGGGAGGAGCGGGGCCGGGACTGAGGGAGGAGCGGAGCCGGCGCCGCTTCCGCCCCGCGCGGCGCTTCCGGGTCGGCGGTGGCCGGGGAGCGGCGGGGCCGGGCCGGCCATGGGCGGTGAGGGGCCGTGAGGGTGAGGGGCCGGGCTGGGGGCGGGTGAGCGGCGGGGACGGGCCCTCGGTGCCCAGAGCGGAGCGGCCGCCACGGGCCGAGCGGCCGGGCCGGGCCGGGCCTCCCCGGCGGGTGTCGGGGGCCGGGCTGAGGGGACCCGCCCGCTCCCCCCGGCGCTGTCACCGTTTGGGGCCGTTGGTTTGGGGCTTTAACGGGTTCTGCGCCGCGTGACCCGATTTTTTAACGTATTGTAACAGATGCGATGTTAAAGGGCGTTCAGGTTCCTTTAAATGACTCGTGCGGGTGGGATTTTTAGTGTGGAACCCATTTCTGCTTGATTTGCAGGTACTGTCAGGCCGTGAGGGCTTTAATGGAACTGGAAATGCAGTAAACCAGTGGATGAGGCACAGAATTAAATCTCAGCATCTGGAAGCTTTAAACAGAGTGCCAGTGTATTAAAGGGTGGAGGTCGTGGGTTTCCAAGGGACCTGGATATTTCAGCACTGTAAGCAGTAAAATGTTTGCCAAGCTGAAGAAGAAGATCGCGGAGGAGACAGCGGTTGCCCCCCGGCCGGGAGGGACTGGCCGGATCCCCAGGTCTGTCAGCAAGGAGTCCATCACGTCGGTGGGAGCAGACTCGGGAGACGACTTTGTGAGTTACACCTTGCTTTGAAATCGGATTTCTCTGGCAGTGTTTCTAATACGGCTCTGCAGACGACTGTTTTAGCTGTAGTGTGTGAGACTTACTGTGTTGTCTTTGTAAGTGCACCTCTTAATGCATAAGTCATTAGCTTGAATGAACTTTAACATTGAAGAGAAAACGTTTGTATGTGAACCACAGTAGTTGCCATGAGGCTTCTATTCCTATGTAAACGTGAGTTATAAAGCTGTTTCAATACAGAATGTTGATAAACAGACGTAAAATATTGAATGAAGCTGTAGTTATGTGTAAGGTACCTATTTGTAAAATTAATTACTGAAGCATAGAATCCCAGAAGGGTTTGGATTGGAAAGGACCTTAAAGACCATCCAGTTCCACCCTCTACCATGGGCAGGGACACCTTCCACTATCCCAGGTTGCTCCAAGCCCTGTCCAACCTGGCCTTGGACACTTTCAGGGATGGGGCAGCCACAGCTTCTCTTCCAGCAGGAAAACAAGCTAGATCTGGCCAGCTTTCATCTTGCCATGGATTTGGGTTTACCTCTTGGCTTCCTGGGACTGTTCCTACCTGAGCCACTGTATGTGTCTCTGCCAAAAACCTCGTGTGCAGTCTCGTTGCACTCAAAACTATTGTAGTTCCTCTCTTTCATTATAAAACGTTGTTTAAACAAGTGGTGAAGTTCCAGGAGTGCATGGGTTAAATGAAACCCTGGAATGCTCTGGCATGTCTGCCCTGGATGCCTGGCTGTCACATTTTTGAAAGCCTGGATTAAGGCAGTGTCACCCCAGTGCTGGAGCCAGCAGGACCCACTGCAGAGCCAGCAGCAGGACTCTGTTTGCTGTCTGCAAAGTCAAGAAGTTATTTGCACAGTTGAGCTCCAACTCAGTTTCTCTGAAGCTCAGCTGAAATTCCAGTTCTGTTAAGCAGAAAGTGGGAGCTTCTAATGTTTAAATACATTCTGTAATGGAAATACATTAGTCTTCTGTTTTGCTGAGTGTTTTTTTAGCACTTAACACATTCTCATGTAGAAATTCCCTTCACCACCCTGTGACTTTAGAGAACAGAAAACAAATAATGGCAGTGGCTGAAGTCTTGAGTGGTTTTCAGAAAACCTCCAAGAATTAGTTGTTTTATCAATATTCATTTAACTGCTCTTAATATTGATTTTTCTGGAGCAGAAGATGCCCCAGGAATCATCAGCCAGTTATGCAGCGGGGTTTTTGTGGACAGACTGCTGCATCAGGGCTGCAGTGAGCTTATCCCACCTGAACACCATTGCTGCTTCTTTTCTCACTACGTTGATTTTCAGGAGTCTCACTTGACCCTCCCTGGTGCCTGTGCTGCAGAGCCTGGTTTCCATTGCACCTCAGTGCCAGTTTGAACACACAGTTCCCAGCCCCAGCTCCCTTCCCCAGCTCTGTGCTGCAGGAGCAGCCAGCCTGGCACAGCCCTCTGTTAGAGCCCTCGCTCTTTTTCTCCTTCAGCATTCTTTACACATTCTGCTGTGCTTGTACAACTTTCCCCTTTATGTGAAAAACAAGTGTTATTCCTAGAGTGGTTGTCATCCCAGAGTTAGTGTATGGCAGGATTGCTTTTTCTGGATAAGTTACATGACTGTTGCTTTTCTCCCAAGGCTTCTGATGGAAGCAGCTCCAGAGAGGATCTTTCATCCCAGTTGTTCAGAAGAAATGAACAAATAAGAAAACTGGAGGTGAAGCTGTCTGGTATGTGTCCTGATACATACAAAACCTTGTTACTGCAGAAAATATTTTCCTCTGAGTTTAAGTGGTTTAATATATTCAAAATACATGGGTTTAGGGTTCTTTGAAAATTGATTTGTGGCAACCCTGTTGATTGGCATCTAGGGAGCATCCAGTATTACTGATTTTTTATGAGGATGACTGGCTCTTTGCTGATTTCACAACACATTTATGTGATTCCTTGGAACAGCTGGGATAGCTTTCTGCCCCATGTTTCAAATAGTGTCTGTCCTCACTTTTATTTTTCACGTGTATGCAATGGTTTGTTTCTCAGAGTGTGAGCTTTTTGATGCTGACAGTAACACAGTGCCATCCTTAAAGAAGTGTGCTTGAAAATGAAGAAAAAGCAAAGAATTCAACATAAAACAGTCCAGAGGCTTTTTTTCTTTCTAATTCCTTGTTCTGCAAAGCTGTAGTGAGGGCTTGGCACTGACACTGCATCCCTGTTGTAGGGAGGGAACCAGAGACCATGCTGAACTCTGCTACACTGCTGCTTCCCAAAGCTCATGGAAGGCTTGGGAAAATAGGGAAAGGTTACAATCAGCTCAGGATTATTTTAATTTATTCTGGAGATTTACCAGGCTCCAGTTCAAGAAAATATAGGATTCAAAAATTATTTCATGCTGAATTTGAAAGGCCAAAGTGCTCACCTGCTTGCACAAGGTAAACTTAAAGGTGGTTGAGGCTTAGCAAGAGAGAGGAGGGCTCTGATGTCAAGAGTTTTGTGCAAGCAGCCCAACCAGTGAGTGAATCCTCCTTTCCATTGCACAGAAGCTTCTCCAGGGTGTGTGTGTGCTTTGTTAGGTGTTTATTCCCTGCCTCCCACGTCAGTGTGCTGGGTGGGTGTGAGGGCAGCGAGGGCAGTGCAGTCAGGGCTCAGCCTGAGGGTGCTGTGGGGCTGGAACAATGAGCACAGGGGTGCAATGTCCATGAATTGCTCCTTCCTTGCACCCTCCAATGCCAGAGACCTTTCCTGAACAGCATTAAATAGATCACTGTTCTGGAATGAAGTAAAAAGTGGGGACAGTTGTTCATTCTCTGGTTGTGCCCTTGTCTGTGTGAGTGACACCTCCGGGACAGGCCCTCCTGTTTGTGCCAACCCTGTGGACAGTACAGAACTGTTTGCTTGTGTTCATTGTTGTGGTCACCCAAGTTTTCCTCAGCAGGAATGATTTTCTGATTGAGAAAATCATTGTCATTTTGCCACTCATCCTTTTTTCTTTCTTCCTCCCCCCCCCAAATGTCCTTTCCCACTGTCTGTCCATTCCTGGTCTGTGCTTCTCCTTCCTCACACAAGATTATGCTGATCAGATCCGAAACTTGCAGAAGATAAAAGAGAAGCTTGAAAATGCCTTAGAAAAGCACCAGGATTGTACGTACTTTTTTCCTTTTTGTTTAGTTCTTTTTATGTTGAAAATTGCTGTGGTTGGAAGGGAAGGGGTTTGGTGTACAGGTGTGTTAATCATTTCCTTTCAGACTGTGCACCTCTGTACTCTGTAGAACTAGAACATGAGTTTTTACCTTATTTACAGTGCAAAAAGCAGCAGTAGTGTCTTGAACAAAGTTGTTATTATACTCCTTTTGCCAAATTTGGGGCTAACATTCAGGAGAGACCTTTTAGAAAGCCACAGCTTTGTTCTAATCCAGCAAGGAGCAGGAGTCCTGTCTCCTGTTAGCTTTGGCTTCTGGCCAGTGTGCAAACAGCGTGAAGTAATGAGTGGCACAGCGTTAGTGCTGGAGTCAAGATGGGGCTAATTACTTGCAGAACAAGCTCTTTAAAGTTATTTATAACTTACAGAAAACTGAGAAGCAATTTTAAAAGATCAGTTTTTAATATAGCTGGTGGTTCTCTGTTGATAGCCTCCATGAGGAAGTTTCAGGAGCAGAATGAAGCTCACCAGGCCAGTCGAGCCAAGATGGCTGAAGGAATGGCTTTGGCCTTGGAACAAAAGGACAAGGTAACAGCTTGAGCATGACTTTTGGCTCTCATGACCCTGATGTTTTAAGCAGGTGTTGCCATTAATTAAAATAATTGTTCAGCATTGTGTGTGTGAGTGTGCCAGCACTGAGGGAAGGAGGGAGCACTGAGTTCCGTGCCAGAACTGCTCTGACTGTTCTGACTGGTTTTAACAAGGGCCCACAAAATTTCCTGATGAAAGGTTAAGCTTGTGCTTTGATAAGATTAATTGCAATAGACCTGTTGTCACTTTTATTTTACTTACATAAAGCTTACCTATTCAGGTAGCAAAAATGATTCCTCAGCCTTCACCTACAAAGCACTGGCTCTTAGTGTTGTCTTGCTGATATTTTGTTTAATTGTTACCACAGCTTAGTATCTGTGAACAATACAATTTTTTTTTAAACCATAATTAAATGTCCTTGAAAGTCTACAGATTGAATTTTATTTCTTTTTTCTTCTTTCTTTCTTGTTCAGGAGTGGATGGAAAAACTGGGTCAAGTTGAAAAGGTAATTAACCTCTGAGTTTTTCTGGGGGGGGGATTTAGTGTGTCTCTGTGTGTGTATTTGTAAACAGCAGCCTGCACACCCCCATCTCTATTGGAACTCAGCTCTGCTCAGCCCTTTTTATTATTTGATCCTTGTTCAGTGGAAGAAGCCAATCATTTGCTTTTGTTACCAGCCCCAATGCTTCAGGAGGTATTTCTGAAATTACTTTTCAGTGGGGAAGTAAAGAATGATGGGCTGTGATGGGAAAGTTGTCCTTCTGTGAGGTGGAATGGTAGTTTCCTTTGTTACAGAGGAGGCAGCTGGGATGCAGAAGGAGGTAGAGACTTTGTCTGAGGTCTTGCAGTGGGTCAGCTGTTTCATAAAATAACTGAAATTGTTTGGTAGGGATTTTTTTAATACAAGATTTCAGTCTTGTAGTTGTTCCAAGTGTTTAGCTCAGTCTGATTATGAAGACGTTAAACATGCTACTGTTTTTGTCCATTTTTGAGAGTTCAGTGTCAGTGATAAATGTTGGCATTGTAATGAATTCAGATTTCTCTTTGCATGTTCCTGAAGTTTGGTGGTTTGCACTGTGACATGAATGTGCAGGGATTTCCAGTTCCACATGTAGCACCATCAGAGCCTTATGGCTGCAAGACAAGATTCCTTTCCCAGAGAGTTTAACTGAACTCCTGTTGACTTGACATGAGAACACAGGTATTCTTGGATTCCTTTTGTTTTTGTTCATTTATCAGGAAAAAAAAATGCTCCAAATACAGTTACAAGAAGTGAGGGAGCAGAGTTTGAACCTTTTCCAAAAAAGAGATGAGATCGATGAACTGGAGGGCTTTCAGCAGCAGGAAATTGCCAAAGTTAAACACATGGTAAGAATATTTCAAACTTTGTTTTCTTTCCTAAAATTTTTACTAGAATACCAAATTAGTGGTAGTTCTGCATGCACTTTTTTAGCCTTTATGCTTGTACACAGCCTTGGTCAGTGTCGAAATTCTGACAGTAGGTACTGAATATGATATTACAGAGTTTATTATTTAATTCAGCTCATAACTTAGTAAAAAAGGCAAGTTTCAGTGAAAAGGTTTGTCAGTATTACTGGTCAGTATTACCAAAGATAACCTTGTAATATTCAGCTTTTGAAGAAGGAGGAGTCCCTGGGCAGAGCAGAGCAGGAGCTCGAGGCGTGCACTCAAGAGCTGACCCGCGCCAAGGCGGAGCTGCAGGAGGCCAGGAGTGAGGCCTCAAACCTGAGGAAGGATCTGCAGGAGCTGCAGCAGCAGTTCTTGGAGCTGGAGGCACAGAGGTAGGAGCTGCTCTGTCAGAGGAGCTGCTCTGTCAGAGGAGCAGTGGCTGCATTTCCCCTGTATTTTTACTTCGTGCCCAGTTCTGTCTTTTTGGAAGAGTTTGTGTATGTAGTGAGTTGACTGAATCATTGCCTTTGCTGTGCCCAGGGGGATGTAAATGCCAAGCCAATGATAGGAATACTTGTTTGGGGTTTTGTAAATTTATCATGATTCCTTTTTTCATATAGATTGAGTGCTTAATTTGGATAATGTATAATCAAGCAGTGGTTGATGGTGGCTGGTTTTAGGACAAAATTTTATTGTTGCTTAGTCCATTTTCATAAGCAGCAGAATTATCAGGTTATTTTTCTGAAACAGTGTGTCACTTTTTTTTATTCTTCTTTTTCTGTGAAGAGATGAACTAATGACTGCTGAGACAAATGCAGAAAATAAGATCACTGCTCTGGAGTTAAGAGAACAGGAGCTACAAACTGTCATTCAGCAGCTTTCTGTAGACTTGCAAAATGTAAGTTTGAGCTAAGTGAGATTTGATTCAAAGAGCTCCATTCTGCAGAAGTTAGATTAGATATCAGTTATGTGGTGTTGGAAATTTAAGTTTCAAAGTAAGTGATTTCTCACAATTTTTAGGCTCGAGTTGCTGGTTCTGGTTGTGAGAAGAGACTGGAAGTGTTACAGGCAGAGCATGAATCTCTGAAGGTGGAATATGAGCAGCACAAGAAAAAGGTGAAGTGCTTTCAGATGCATCTGCTGTTGCTTGTGTAAAGGTGCACATTTGGGTAATGTACCCCTTTGTGTAGTTGGAAATTTGCCATCTAGAAGGTATTTTAGGGTCATATGGTCTTTTCAAACAGGACTTTCTAATGGCACTTCTGAAAGTCAAAGCACAATGGATTAGCTGAAAGCTTCATTACAAAAAAGGTTCTGTGACTTCTCGTTCTCACAGATGACTTTTGAATTTGCTGAGAGAAATAAATTTACTGAACAGCTGCAGGAAAAAGTGTCTTCCCTGGAAAAAAAGCTAGAAAGGAATCTCTCAGGAGATGAACATGTGCAGGAGCTGCTCAAAGAGGTAATTATATAGTTATAGACTGCTTAGAAGTGCAATCTTAGTGAGATTTTGTTTTCTTTAAGGACATACATTACTTCTCTCCCCTGGAAGAAGAGCTGCTGATGTCATGCAGGCACATTTGTCCCTTCAGTGTGTTCTGGCACTCTGTCAGTGCTGGGCAGAATGTGGGGGAGGCTACACTGAGCCTGTTTGTGTAGATCCTGCACAGATGTCTGAGTTGGCCTTTCTGCATTGTCAGTCTGGGCAATGCATCTGGCTGCTTAGAAGGAAAAGAGCAGCTTTTGAACATCCCCACAGGAGATGGGACAGTTTGGGAGTTTTTTTGGTTAATCCTGGCAAGAACAGTGAACGCTTTTCCTTGTTCTTCAGTAAGGCAGTGGGACAGGGAGGGGAACTGTTTGCATGTAGGTGTGCAAACAGAACCTTGTATGTTGAAAATCTGAGCCTCAAAAGTGCTAAGAAACAGCTGAAACCAGAAACTCTGCTGTGGTTAGAGCCCTTTCTCTCGTTGCTTCTCAATGTCTTTCTCAGGCAGGCATGTTCCTGCTCAGAACTGGCCTGGAGCAATGTTTCCCCAGCTGGGTCTTGGGGAGGCAAGGGAATGTTTGCTCTTCCTTGATCAGGCCTACAGTCACATCACCTTGGTGTTGCTGTGATAAAAGAACTTGGCTTAGTAAACTAGGGCCAGTTTAAAGTCCATGTAGAGGTACTAAAACATTTTTGAAAGGAACTGCCATAACGAGGAAATGGTTTTTGTATTTTTGTTTGTGTATTTGCTGTGATGCAGGAGAAGTTAAGCTTCATAAAAGATTTTTTTTTTGATCCCTTAATCTTGGCCTGGGTTACAAAATGATGACCTAGCTGTTGGCTAAGGCTTATTAATGAAACAAAAAGAAAAATTTTAATTAAAAAAAAATCCTCAAACCTAATCTCTTTTGTCCATTCTTCCTCCTGTTCTTCACCTCAATGTAATCTTCAGAAAGCTGCTCTTGAGCAGAGACTGGATGAGAGCAGGCAGCAGGTGCTGACAGACAGAACACATCACACCGAGGCTCTGAACCGGTTGGAAACACAGGTGAGTAGTTTCTAATTTCACTACAAATTCTGACTGTTTTCATCCTGTTTGTGCCCTGTCCCTCCTCCCCTCGCTGTACTGCTGCTCTCAGCCAACGTGAGCCTGCATGTCACATTTGGTCTTGAAAGGAAAGTCTCTGGTCACCTCCCCACCTTCAGTGGTGTGGAGGGGCCCAGAGGTGGTGGAAGTAGAGATTTTGTGCAGATCCTCCCTGTCCTAAGAAACAAATAGCTGAAGTGCAAGCAGTGCTGGGGGTAGTGCTGTGATGGTGAGTTTTTAAAACCAGCTTGTGTCAAGTAGGCAGCCTCTCTGATCTGTGTGGTTTCATGGGTTCAATGTTTACCTTCCCCTCCTGGGTCATCCTATATTATGCACATTTTTTTATAATAATATAGATGCTAATGGATAAGGAATTTAATGTATGGTGTTATTTTAGAATAAAGAACTGGAACAAAAACTACAGATTGCAACAGAAGCATTGAAAAAGAGCAAAGAAGCAGCTGCTGAGCAGGATCTGAAGATCCAGAAGCTGGTGAGTATCCTGCATGTTTCACTGACCAGGAGCAGATAATCTTCAGCATCCCCAGAGACTCTCACTTCCATTTGTTTTGTTACTCAAGTGTTTTCTTGCTGTTTGTCTCCTGAACTCCTGTCAGTGAGTACATGACACTGCTGCCAAAGGAATAATATTCCTCAGTTGGAGTCTCATGGAATGGTGTCTGATCTTGTCAGAGCGTCAAAATACCATTTTATTAATGCAGTGTTCTTTATTTCTCATAAGCAAACTGATCTGAAGCATGAAAGAAGTCAACTGCAGCAACAGATTTCAAGTGAGAAACATCAGTATGATCAGAAAGTTACTGGGCTGGAGTCTCAGATCGCTGCTCTTGAAAAAGCTTGGGAGTTGGATAAAACAGCAACTCAGTACAGGATTGTAAGTCAGAAACTATCCAGGGGGCCATGGGAGTCTTCACAAAATGATTTCAACACTGCTTGTAGAACTTTCTTGTCATCTGAATGTTCTTATCCAGCACTCCTGGCATTATAATAGATCTCATACTTTGGGGAACTAAACATTTGATGTGTTTAATTGTTTAAACAAAGCATTAGAACAATTGTACTGAGTATTTAAGCAATCTTTATTTTACAGAGCCAGCTGGAAAAAGAAAATGGAAATCTCAGCAGAAGCAGAGAAGAGCATGAGAGTTCTTTAAAGCAACAAGAGTCTGAACTGGACAGGCTAAAGGTGAGGGCTGAACTGGGCAGTGCCATTGGCTCGTACAGAGCAGAGGGTGGGGGACAGGGAGCAGCACACTGTTACATTCAGTACTTGGAGGCCCATTACAGTCTGGTTACAGGTACTTGGGGCTGCAGATCATCTTTGGAACTCCATAGAAATGTGTTTGAGAAGCATTACAAAGGGCTGACCCTTTTCTGAACCAGAATGCTTGGGTCTGCCTAAATCAGGCAGAAGTAATACAGTCCCGTATTGTCAGGCATGAAGAGCTTGGAAATCCTGTTAGCAGGGATGAATACAGAATGGTTCAACATCAAATTCCACTCATAGTGTTCAAAGCAAAAAGTTAAAAACTGAAATTGGTCTGGTATTTACATCTTACCCAATTTTGACTGTAATTTTAGATTGTTGAAAGTTTTCTGTAGCTGCTCTTGGATGCTCAATCGGAATAAAGATCAGTTGTAGCAAGGAGCTGCTTCTTTGTAATAGAGACTTCAAGCTGAAAGACCTTTTAAGCATTGGGTTTGTTTGGCTCTTACATCAGTTCTGTATTGCTCTTGCACAGATAGCAGCAGTCAGTAAAACAAAACTAACTCTCATTTGGAAATTGTGGTGTGCCAGAACCCTCATAAATCTAGTCCTAATCAATTGGGGTTTAAAGATGAAAGACTTGACTTGATTTTAGTTGTCTCACATAACCTCAGTTACTTCTGTTTTGCAGAATGAGTTGAGCAGTAGAGAGACTGTCAGTGTGGAAATTGCCAAAGCGTTGGAAGAAACACGGAAACAGAGAGAGGAATTACAACAGCAGGTTGGTTAATACTGACGGTCTGAAATGTATTTGGGAGCTCCCCACCTTTCACAGAAAGAAACCTATTCATTCTGGTTTGTTCCCTTCAGTGCCTGTATCACATCTGGGTCCCTCTGGAGCACAGCAGGTGTAAAATTGTACACTTCTGTTAGGGAGGAGCTTGTATCCAGTAACCAAATGTCAGTTCTAAGTAGTCTTGTTTTGCTCTTCCTGCATAAAAGATGGTGGATAACGTGAGCTTGTGTTTGCTCAAGGTAGGAACTGCCAACTGAGCAAGTTTGACTGAAGTTAGTCCCATCTTTTGGTTTCTTTATTCTTCTGCTACAGATGTAGATCTGGGCTTGCAGGGGTAGAAGGGGTTTAAGGCCATCTCCAGTTTTGCTCGGTGGCTTTTGCAGCTGCCTTTGACAGTGTGTGATGGTGGCACAGGGTTCATCAGAAGCCAAGTGTGGTTCAGCTCTTCCAGTATTAACTTCAATGCTTTTTACTGAGGGCAGCATTGTGGAGGTGATGCCTGCTGAGCCTCTGAGGTATGTTGAAATCTTTCAGTGCCCTCCTCCTGTTTTAGATCTTTAATGACTTTGTTTCTTTGTCCACTTTGAAGATTTCACATCTGAGTGCTGTAATAAAGGAGAAGGACCAGCTGATTGATGAAAAATGTGATCTGCTGCTAAAACAGAAGGAAGAACTAAACCAACTCAGTCAAGGTTAGACCAAACAAGTCTCCTGTATCCCAGACAGCTCTGTCTAAGGACAGTCTGTAGTGCTGGCCTTGCCTGGTAGATTGTAATATTTCTAGATTTCTCTTCCATATTTAATCTGTTAAAACTTTCAGAATGGTTTATCCTTTGATAAAAATTGGACAGTCTCTCTTCTGTGTCCTTAAAAACAAAACCACTTTTTGAAATTAAATTCTTATGTTTACACACCATAAAATCACAAATCTTCTATACTTTTTATTAATTTTTGTTTTGCACAAAACATGAAATGAAGGCTATAGATTAAAAACTTATGCTTCTTTGCACCAGTTTAAAAACTGTGCTTGCTTGATAAAGAGCAGCTGCAAACTGATACTCCACAGTCATACTAAAAATGAAGTGCAGTCATCTCATTCAGTTCCTAATCCCACTGCTTTTGTATGTTGCCAATATTTGGAAAGGGAGTAGATCTGTGTCCTTGGGGAGCTGTGTGTCTGTGGCCATGTGTCCCCACAGCTCAGCCCCAAATGATCCTGTGCAGTCACAGCACAAGTCACACAGACTGTTGATGGGGGTCTTTTAATTGATAATTATGTTGTTATGCATTAAAGTCATGTATATGTACAAATGTATATGTATAAAGTTTGGCTGCTCCTTTGCAAAAACATGTGTGGCTTAAATTCCCCTGTTTTTCTGTCTTCATGACAGAGCAAGGAAGAAGGTCAGGGTTTATTCTCTGTGTAATTTGCTTTGTTTAAGAAAATGGATTAGAAACTCCATTGGATGTGGAACATTGATGCTAAGCAGGTCTGTCTGTTCTCAGATCACGAAGCTGCCTTGCTGCAGGTGAACCAGTTGCAGTCTGACATAGAAACAAGTCAGAACCAAGCAGTGGAGAAAGAGGAAACGGCAAGAAAGGAAATTGAGGAGCTGAAGTTGCAGGTACAGGAGTGCCTGTTGGCCAGAGAACATGAGAAAGATGTGAGTGCAGTTGCAAATCCGTTCTGTCAGACTCCCAGGAAAATAGGCAGGTCCCCAGTTCTGTCCTGCCTGGTGACACATTCTGGGAGCTGTTTGCTCAGGACCTGCAACACCAGCAGTGTAGAACATCGTTGTTTGTTGTTCCCTATCTTCCTAAAGAAGGCTGTTTCCTGTCAGATCTGTGGCTGACTTATGAAAGACAACTCCTTACTTTATTTGACTCCTGAAACATCTTGAGAAAACCATTATGAGACCAGTGATACAGAGACACACAAGTAATAACTTGTAGCCAACTAGATTGCCACTAATGCTTTCTGGTTTAAAAAGCATCCACCCCCCCCCAAAAACAACAACCAAAAAGAAGTCTGGCTTTCTCCCTAGGCAGTGTTCATGGGCTGGACATCATGATATCTCTCCAATTCACTGTTTATTTTTGCAGGTTTCAGAACTGGAGGAGTCAACGAGGGCCTTGAACAATGAGCATTTCCCTTCTCCAGAAAATTGCCTGGTGGAACAGAATGGAGAGGTGGGAGCTGCAGATGTCATTCAACTTCAGAAGGATAACAGAGAGCTGGAACAGCAAGTTGCTGAGAAAAACAAGGTGAACTGAAACAGCAGAAACAGCTGGTAGTCTTTCTAGTCTTTCCCCTTTTAATTAGGAAGCCCATTAATTGGTGCTGCCCATGCTGCAGTGTTACAAAGACAGGCATGTCCAGTTTGAATCCAGTATGCTGTGAGTAAATGTTCTTCCTCTGATTTGTACAAGAATCTGCCAACCATGGGTAAAAACTGTGGTGAGAGCTGTATGAATCCTTACCTTGAAGGAAAGATGCTCCAAATGATGCTACCCACAGCTTTCCTGCAGAGCCCTTCTGTGTGAATTCAGTTCAGTTCCGTGGTGCTGTCCCGTGAAAGCCCAAGTGTTGTGGCTGCTGCTGTGTGCCCCTGGCAAGGCATTCAGGTTGCTTCTTCAGAGCTGTCAGCACTGGCTAATGATTGTTTCATTCATTACTCATTTGTTGTGGGTTTTTCCAGATATCTGGGGGTCCTGACAATGAATACTGTGTTAAACTGTCCTTTGCTGTGCTTACAGATGATAAAGCAGCTGCAGCAAAGAATGACAGAACTCAAGAAAACCCTTCAGAAAGAGCTGGTAAGGGTTGTGTTTTTTCAGTCTCATCAGCTGGCACTTGCTGACAGGTCCTTGTACTGTCCTTGCAAAAGCTTGACTGCTAACTCCCCTTTAATTCCTCGTGCAAGTTTTCCTCTCCAAGAAAAAAAAAATCTATTTGAAAAAACCAGAGGTTTTAAAATTGTTATTTTTGTTCTGAGCTCGAAAATTGTTTTGAAGAAAGCCCAGGTTTGAAAGGCTCAGAGAGTGTCAGTGACAGGAGAAAATTACCAGGGGATAGTTTCTAGCACAGAGCCAGTTCCATGGTGGTTTGGGTAATGTACACATAACACTAACAGCAAACAGCTCCTGCCCTGGAGTCCAGGGAGAGCTGGAGACACTTCTCTGCTGTGACCCCATGAAGGATGAGAAGCTGTTGATGCCCAGGTTGTACCAGCTGTGAATACAACCCTCTGTTAGATATCCTGAACCCAGATCCCCTCTCAGTGCCAAGCGGACAGTCTACAGTATATTTCTCTTTTTCTGGTTTTCTTTTTTTGTTTGTAGAAAATCAGGCCTGACAGTGAGGTACCTGAGCTGCGTGAGAAAGCAAATTCTGAAGTGCCTAATGCTTCTGTGACTGTCACCAACAACTCGGATTTGAACGACTCGAGGGAGATAAACTTTGAATACCTTAAACATGTTGTACTAAAATTCATGTCCTGCCGGGAGTCTGAGGTAAAGGTGTCACTTACCTTCTCTTTCTATGCCTGTCTTTCTCTAGAAATTGCTACTTGTCACCTGCTAAGGACACTTTATTCCAATTCCATAATTTTACACTTAAAAAGTGTGCAATGGGGGACAATGAGATGAAATGGCTGACAGCAATGTGTTTGGAAGTACAGATTATTATGAACTACCTGAAAGGGAAATGTAAATTTTTGAGAGGTAGTTACACCTGGATGCTAAAGATCTGCATCTACAAGAGATTCCTTCTGCATTGCTCTGAAAAGCATATGGATTATGTAATTAAAATGACTGTACATTGAAGAAGGAAAAAAAAAACCCAAGAGAAAAGGACATATACCTTTTGCTGTTGATCTGTAAGAAGTAATTCCTTGTGCATTTGGAGCTCCCTCCCGTTTTCCACAGTGTGTCAAAAGAGCCAACAATTGCAAGTCAGTGGGTAAGGTCAGAAAATAATCCTGCAGCTTCATGGTATCCCGAGTGCTTGGCTGCTACTCACTGCTCTGTGTGCCCCATGTAGAGTATTACCAGTATGGAGTGAATGTACCTCAGTGTGTGTTTGAAATGATAGGATTCTCTCCTGCCCACGTTCTGGTTTGATCAACTTTTCAAAGCTTAAAAAAGCCAGGAGCCACAGGAGCCAGGCTGCTTCTCTGTTCTGACTAACTAGGCTCCCCATTTGTCTTCTTTCTCCAAAACATGCAAACAATTGTTAAAGAACAGAAAGGCAGGAAACACAGACAGAAGAAGTAAGATACAGGCCATCCCAGTCCGTTGGAACTGGGGATAATGGGAGGCTGCTGGTCTGCTGAAGTCTGTGACAGACCTACAGAAATCTGTGCTGCACCACAGTCCAGAGTGCAGAGCATCATAAGCAACACACCCCTGTGGTTTCTTTCAGGCATTCCATCTCATTAAAGCTGTGTCTGTGTTACTGAATTTTTCACAAGAGGAAGAAAACATGCTCAAAGAAACTTTGGAGTACAAGGTAAGAGTTCTGTGTAGTCTCTAATGGGACTCCCAGCAGATGGAATGAAAATTCCTAGATGCTGGGAGATCAGGAAAAGTGTCTTTTCCAAATGTTAGCTACAATAATAAATGTGATTTATTATTAAAATGTTAGCTGATCACATGCCCATGTGTCAGAAATTGTCATTTAGTAAGGGAAATAGCAGCTTCCTGGTGCTCAGAGGAGTTCCAGCAGAGTTTTGCCCAGTGGACTTGGTCTGTGGAGGGAAGCTGGAAGCTCCTTGCAGGAGCACAGTCAGTGTTTTAACATCAGGGAGCCCAATTCTGGGTTTGTCCTTTTGGTGTTGGGCTCAGACACCAAGATCTGTGTCTCCTTTCCATGGCATGAGATCTGCATTGTCCCTGGCTGTTGGTGGTTAGGGAATGTTCAGTGGTGAGAGCTGCCTCAGCTCCCTCCATGTCCCACATCATCCCTGCCCACTCAGGGAGCTGGGATGTTCAGTCTGCAGCTGAGATTTCTTCACCATCTTGGTCAGGGAACACTTTAATACTGCATTGACTAAAGGCACTGTGTTTAAATGACTGTCGAGTTCTAATATGAAATTATTTTAAAGGAATATATGTAAATATAATCTTCAGTCATCTTCACCTGTGGGAAGACTTGGTCTAGAGTCTGCAGCATTCTGATTTATAAATAGTTCTTTCCATCAAATGATGGGGACCTGGCTGTGCATTGTATTGTTTCACACGTGTGAAGTGTGAGCCCAGTGTGGTGTGTGTTGTGCTTTTGTGTCCTAGATGTCCTGGTTTGGGTCAAAGCCATCTCCTAAGGGCAGCATCCGGCCGTCTATCTCCAGCCCAAGGACTCTGTGGCCTTAAGGGAACCTGAAGGTGGGGTCAGCATCCAGGCACTTCTTTCTGTGAAAAGAACGCTGAACACACTGCTCCAGGTGTGTCTTAATCACTGTCATTGCAGTATTTTGTACAAGAACTTCTGGCTCTGTTTACAAAACTAATACTGTGCAAGGAGAAATGTTCACTCCAGACTCCACACCTCTGGACTGCATTCAGGGACCGTCTCGGTGTCTGTGATGGGAGTCAGCTCCTTGTGCTCCCCAGTCCCGTGTCCTTGGCTCCAAAGGGGAATGACAGCCTCACTGACCACGCTGCTGGTGGGATGGTGATTCCAGCTGCTGCTCCAGGGTGCTGGAGTTGAGTGACTCCAGGCACAGAAAAGCTGCTTGTGTGGCTGTGGGAAACCAGCAAGGAAAAAAACGTGTTGGCAGAACTGTGCTGAGGGTGTGATGGTTTGCAAAGCCTTTCACGGGACAGGAGCAGGAGCTTTAACCAAAAAAGAACTCTGCCTTGCCTTCTTATACTGACATAACTAATGGTTGGCATTTTTTCATATCACTGTGTAATTTAAGGTGCACATATCCTGGCCTGCAGCCCTCAAGGCTGCATGTTGATGATGATTATTTAATTTGAGAGCACAACTTTAGAGTTGTCTGATTTTACTTTTCTTAAAGAAAAATAATATTTAAAATGGTCTTAATTCTAGTACCTAATCCTCAGTCGCCTTTAAAACTAATCCATTAGCCTGTTCCATGGGTTGTTAGCAGTGGGAAGAAGGGGTAGGAAGCTATTTTAAATTTTTAAAGCTAAAGTCTAGGTATTGTAAATCCACATTGAAAAATAGCTTTTATTTAAAAAAAAAATAAAAAATCTAGTGACAAAGGGTGAAGAATATTGGTACTAAACACTTTATTTTTTTTTTCTTCCAAGTCTGCTAGCAACAAATCTTCATAACCAGGATCTGCCTCTTTGGTTGTGGTTTTCTGTACTTCAAAAACTGATGCTTAGAAACTGTTATCAACATGTTAACTGTGTCCTGACTACATGGTAAAAGAAATGCTGCTCATGAGGGCTTTGAGCACAAAATTCAACTCTTAGTGAACAAATCTTGGTTCCAGCAGCTTGTTTTCCTAGTAAAACCACAGGGAAAGGGGACCAAGGTGGCACATGCCTCACTATGGAAGCAACATTTTGCCCATAAACACTACTGCAAAATCTGGATCCAAATGGGAAGCAGCAGTAAGTCTGACTTCTTAAAAATTAGACCTATTTCCAAAAAAACTACACGTGTATGGAATTCAGTGAGCAGGCTGCAGTTCTGGGAATTCTCTTAGAAGGAGGTTTATGTTACTAACAATACTTCTATTAAATATATTCAGGATACTTCACCCTGTCCTCCAGTGGAGATGCAGTCACTGTTGAGGTGTTAACTTTGCTGACAGGGCTCTGCCTGACCGTGGAGTGGCTGTGGAGATGCAGAGTTGGAGGTGCAGCAGGTGAGCTGATCCTGTGCACACCTGAGCTGTGCCCGAGGGGAAACCTCCTTCAGGGGAGGTCAGTCAGCAGGGAGGTGAATGTGCTGTGTCCAGAGGATCCAGAGCCCAGCTGGCTCCCAGGCAGCCACATCCCTGGAGCTGTTACCAGGTACTCCCAGGAGCTGTTACCTGGGTACAGGTGACACTCCTCAGCTTAGATTTATCTGAAATTAAGAAAACCAACAGGATCTTTTGGTACACTAAAGCTTGTCCCAACAGTCTTTAGTAACTGGATCCATGGCACTTCCAGAGAGGATAGAACAGTTCATGGAATGTTTCAGCTCTGCTCTACTGTGAAAATAGACAATCAAAAAGTAGATTTATCTCAAGTCTTTCTACTTAGAGACAGCAGGGTGGAATAACCCTGTTTGTTTTGAGAAGATTTTATTCTCTGAGGTTTTTTTCTTTCAAATGTCCCTTTGCCCTGCCCTGTTTCTGTGGGACCAGGGGTCATGACTCCCTGGCTCAGGTTGATGCCTGCTGAATGACTAATGGGTTTATGTTGATCCTGGCTTGAAAGGTTACTGAACAATAAGGAATGCAGGACAGGCAGCCTGGAATAGAGTGACAAAATCCTAGGTTATATATTCACTAACAACTTCAATTTCAGATCCCAAAGCTCATACAGGATCAACTTACCATAAACTAGTTCTTAAATGTTGAATTTTCATTAGATATCAGAGCAAGACTGGTGTGTATACTTGTATTAAAAAGCTAATGCACTTTCCCTTGTCTCAGAACAGTGGTTATACATAATCCTTTCTATGGCCATTAGATTTCTTTCCTTCTATGCTGTAAATATGGATTATATGATGAGACACTATGAAATTTGTGGTGCAATACATTTTGGATCAAAACCCTAATCTTGACTTCTTTCTCTTTATAGTTCTGCTTATCTCCCCTGGGATTCTATAGCCATTTAAAATAGAATTTTAAAGCACGACCCAAACCCCACCTTGTTTCCAGGGTAAGGATGGGTGTCCCAGCTGTGCCACCAGGGCCTGTCTCCCAGGGAGCTGTGCCAGCAAGGAGGTGGAGTGCTGCTGCCTCCAAAATCCCCTGGAAACAGGACTGGGTGGGGCAGGGCTTCCCCAGCAGCTGCTCCCTGGTGCCAAAGGGCAGCAGCTCTGCCCAGGGGATGTGGCTCCTGCCCCAGGAGCTTCCACTGCCCCAGCACAGCCACGGCTTGAGGAGTCGTGTCCTTGTGCCTGGGCAAAGCACAGGTCAGACCTCTGAGGCAAAGGACACACTAATACATCAATTACGAGTTCTGGAGGATCTTCTTGACTTTCTAGCACGGACAAAAATATAAAAGTCTAACCCAGGGTGATGATGTGTTCTAGTCACTGCATCTCAGAAGTCTTGATTGGAACAGCTACGTGTGGTCTCACTCCCTCCATCCAGGACACAGCTGGATTTGAGAACAAATTCTGTAAAGGAGCTGGAGTTAGGAGCAGTCATGCAAAGGTGGACACTTAGCTTGGACTTGGTTATTGCTGGCCTGCTTTGGAATAAGTGTCAGACATATGGTTTAGCTAAAAATAAATTAACTCATGTGATCCAAGAACTTTATTGATGCAGCAGGCACTTCACTTTACATTAAACCAACCCAGAGTCCAACCAAGTCCTTCTCTCCCACGTACAAACCCACCATTCCAACACCCCCTTCTCCCACCACCAGCTGCAGGATCTGGCTGGCCTGGCCACAGCTACCTCAGAACTAAGCAGGACAGGGGACTGTGTATCACCACACCTGGACAAAGCAGCATCTCAAACACCTGTTCACTTACAGTAACAGGAGGCAGGACTGTGCCTTCTCTCTGCCTGTTAAAGAAGGGAGTGGGACAATGTCGTGGCTCCTGGATGTGATAGTCGGAATATGCAGGAATACCTTTACTCTTCCCCCACCTTTAAGGTTAAAAGCATTCCAAGAGGAGGTTACTGTAGGATTTCAGTAGATTGTAATCTCTATAGATGGACCAGTGTTGTTTCAGCTCATTCCTTCTGAGTCCAAACCTGACCGTCGTCTCTGTCCAAGTTAACAGTCTTTAAACAGTCTTTCTTGCTGTAAGAACTCTTACTATGGAGCCCAGTCCTCCTACTGCCAGTGCCTGTGGGAAAGGAGAGAGGTTACAGAGTCACTGCATCCCACACAGAACAAACATCTGAGTGTTTAGCCACGGAAAATGTCATTCTCCAACATCTAACCATCTTTTGGATCTCGAGCACACCAGTGCTGCACATCACTGAGGAAGCAGAATGTCTCACCCGCCGTGTCCCTGAGTGGGACAGGAGGAGGAAGGGCTCGTTTCAGTTTCATTTGTGTCCCTCAGCGTAAATGACATTTCCTTCTGAAGTCTAGAAGATGAAGGTGATTATGAAAAAATAAATATTAAAGCTGACTGCTGAAAATGGGGTGTTTACTCTGCAGCTACAATTCCAACAGAGCCCAGGGGTATCACAGTGCATGGAACCAGAGCAGGGATGAGCAGTGTGAGACAGGGGAACAGGTGACTGGATGAATGCAAAGCACCCCCTCAGAGCAGAACCTGCAGGTGCTGCAGGCATGTAAATGTTCTGAGCTGCCAGACCTGCCACAGCCCTTTTCCAGAGGACAGACTGGTACTTCCACCGAGCTGACTCCGCTCTGAGCAAGCCACACGTCCTACCAGTACCACCACACAGGAGAACACAAGGCTGGAAACCCTGCCCAGCCTACTCAGCCCTGCCTTGCTCCTTTCACAAGAGGGGATGAGCTGCCTGACGTGTGCCCACACGCTCTGAGCACCGGCACCGCTCCCGTCAGGGTGTGTTGTGTGACCGCCCACGCCGGGAGCACCCACCCACAGTTACCTGAAAATACCCCGCTGGAAACAACAGGGAAAAAAGAAAAAAACAAAAAGCAAGCAGAAACATGTTCTTTGCTGTCCTGAGAAATCCCCTCCTCCCCACCGCAAAGCTGGTGGCAGCTGCCAAGAGCTGGAGTCACACTACACCAGCTCTGCCTTTACCACCACGGGAAAAAGCCCTGCACCTTGTGAAATGACACCGTGTTTGCAGCAGCTGCCCTGCCCAGGGAGGGCATTCCCAGGGATCAGTTTTCCTGGGAGGAGCACTGATAGCCTGGGCTGCAGCTAAAACCCCTGCAGTGGGGAAGAGTTCACTTGGATTCCTGCCCAGGGGCAGTGGCACCCAGCAGCTGCTCCTGGGATCTGCCTCAACCTGGAATGTGCCCCATCCCACCACAGAGAGGGAAGAAGGTCCCACAGTCAGCTGCTGAACACATCCCACGTTCCCCATCTCACATTCCAAAGAAACAGAAGAGGCCCACTCTGGACCCCAATGGAATCTTTTTGGAGACCTCAAAAGCCTCTCCTGGGCAAACCAAGAAGTTTTGCTAAATCCTGTGACTCAGACAATGAAAACTATCAGATCTGAGCCAGGCTGGGCCCCCCTGGGCCGAACACTCACTGCAGAGGCAGCTGCTGCAGCTGCTCCATCCTTCCAGACACATCCCCACTCCCTCCCTTCTCCTCTGGAGCCGTGCAGGCCGAAGGCAGAGTGAGGCCTCCTCCAGCACACACTGCCCTGTGCCCGTGGCCAAGAGCAGGGTTTGAAATACAGGCAAAGGCTTTGAGTCCAGGCTCAGAGACCAAAGATAAAAGGAAACACTGTGCTCCTCAGGGATGAGGCCCTCCCTGCACCTGATTCTCTTGCAGGGGCCCTCCTAAAACCACTGACCAGGGGCCTGTGACTGTGGCTGAGCCAAGAGTGCCCTGAACACGTACCTTTTCATGCCACTGAAGTAATATTGCACTGCTGTTTTCTGTTGGCTTTTCAAATCCTTTATAAATGTACTTCATTAACAAGTCAACACCATTTCTGTCTAAGGAATTCACCGCTTGTTCTATTTCACTGCTTTTAAAAGATGTGAGGACTTTAAGCATCGTTCCCTGGGCCTGCTCCTGAGAAGACAAGGAAAGGAGAGGAATGTGAGAACCACAACAGTTGGGAGCAATTCCAAGACTCGTGTTTGAGAAGAGGTAGCCACGTTCCAGGCTGGGCTATTTCTGTAGGTGATCAGTTGAGCAGGTGAGCAGTCCTGGGGTTAAAGGAGGAGGAAGGGGAGAACGCCCGGCCCGTCACAGCTCATTAACCACGGCGGGAGTGATCAGCTCTGCGGGGTGACACCGTCACCTCCCACTCCCGACCCCCCCGGCCCCGTTACCTTCATCGCCTGGTTCCTGGTGTTGCCGGGGGAGCTGCGGATGGCGGTGTGGAAGGCTCGGAGCGCCTCCCCTGTGCGGGGGGTCAAGGACTCAAACCCTGGGTACCGGGGCAGAGCCGCGCCACGGCCGCGGGGTCGCTCGGGGGGCCGGGCCGGGCCCGGGCGCGCTCCCGCCCCGCACGGGCGCTCGTGGTCGGTCCCCGCCTCCGCCCCCCGGGGATCCCCGGCACCCCCCGGCCCCCCGTCCCAAAGGATATTGCCTGAGCAGCGCCTCCACCTCGGGGCTCGCATCGGGCTCGGCCGCCGCCGCCTCCTCGGGCTCCTCCACGAAGCGGTTCTCGTCGTACTGGTCGATGTCGAGGCGGCGGAAGCGGGAGGAGAGGGTGCTCCGCGCCATCCCCGCCCGGGACGGGCAGCGGGGCCGGCCGGGATCGGGGCGCAGGAACAGGAACAGCATCATCGCGGCCCCGGCGGAAGCGGAACCAGCGCGGTCGCCGCGCTCCGCCCCGGGAGCGGGGCTGGGGGAGCGGGGCTGGGGGAGCGGGGCTGGGGGAG
>NW_020897735.1:9648944-9659196 GCF_003984885.1 Neopelma chrysocephalum
GGGGCTGGGGGAGCGGGGCTGGGGGAGCGGGGCTGGGGGAGCGGGGCAGGGGGAGCGGGGCGGCACCGACGCGCGGCTTAATTAATGACACAACAGAGCCTGGAAAAAATCCGAACGATGACTTTAATGTACAAATCCCGTCGCTGCAGCAGGTTCGCGGGTTTAACCGGAATCCCGAGGAAAACGGAACAGACCGGGAACGGGGAACAGCCCTTCGACCGCTTTATTGGGATCCACGTAACACTCGGACAAGGCCCCGGCACGGGCAGCCCCGGCCCCGCCGCACGCCGGGCACAGACTTTGCTGCTGAAATTTCTTAAAACTTACCAAAACAAAAAGCTGAACAAGAGACGGGCCCGAGCAGCTCCCGGAGCGCGGGGTTAAAGGAATCAGTTCATCTAACCCAGGACTACATGCAGTAGTACAAATTTCAAGGACATATTACAAATACTCTGAAATTAATCTAGGGGAGGGGGGAAAAAAAACTTGCTACAGACACCATAATACACAATAAATTTAGATAATTTAAAAATAAAAAAGGCAAGAGGCAGCATTTCAGCAGCAAAGTGCTCAATAAAAAGTATATTGTAAAGGGGCGGGACAGGGAGAGGAGAGAGCAGGCGGGCGAGGGCTCAGAGGAAGTAGGGCGTGGTTGTCCGGGGAGGAATGACACGCTCTGAATCTGGAACTGCTCGGAATAACTTTGGTTCTCTTGTATTTACATCTTTGAAGACCATGATGGAGGCGATGTTCCCGCAGCGGTAGCAGTAGTTGGGTGCTGACCATACCGTGACCAGCTTCTCATCAAACATGAACTTGTAGCCTTCGTGGACGAGCTGGTGTGCTCTGCAGATCAGCTTCAGGTTGTTGATGTGGACAAACTGCAAGGGAAGGGGGGAGGTCAGTGTGCCCTGAGTGGCCCTGCCCACACAGGGTCCTGCTCCAGCCCTGGCACAGCACGTGGAGACCTGAGCAGTGAGGAAAGCTGGGCTGTGAGAAACACCGTGCAATCCGGGCTGCAGCCACAACACCAGGGCTGTGCCATCCCCAGCTCGATCCTCCCTCAACACGCTGTGCCAGGGCAGAGCCTGGCAAGGCCAGTGTGACAGAGCCCTGAGGAGTCTACTCACTGCTCTCCAAAGAAACAAAATTAACTCAAGAATTGTTACAAAAAATGGTATTTTTCTGTTAAATCCTTTGGAAAGTATTCCACACAAAGCCCAGGGGCACACCAGTGAGCCTCACCACGTTACACTTTTCAGAAGCAAGGTCAGTGTTAGCACACCTGACAGCTGTATTTGTGCTTTTGGGTTCAAATGGCTCATTTTTTCCAGCTCGTGCAGGCAAAGCTTCCCCACCAGCAGGACCTGCTGTCAGAGGTGTGACAGGGGAGCTCATGGCCTGGCAGTGCCTTGGTCCACTCCAACCCCCCTGGGCTCTGCACAGTTACCTCGTTGGTGACCTTGGCCCCGAAGAGCCACCCTGCCCCGCGGGGGCTGATGGCCCACGTGTCCACGTCCTCGGGGTCCGACCACACCAGGTCACAGAAGGCGCCTTTGTGGGGGATCTCCTGGTTCCGCTCGATGGTCCGGATCTGATCCAGGGTCTTGATGTCTGGGGAGAGGCCCCCGTGCACACACAGGATCTGCTCGTCTATCAACTGCAGGGAAACCACCCGTGTACAGGGCTCAGCACTCGCCCAGCCCGGCCCCGGGCAGGCCCCAGCCCCACAGCTCCCCCCAGCCCCTCTGCTCCCCGTTCTCAGGTGGTGTCTGCACTTACAGCCGCGATGGTGAGCATGTCAAACACTTTGGTGCAGTATCTCCAGGCATTGGCGTTCCCGTATTTGGTTTGGCACTCGTCTGTGGGAGAGAATGTGGGATTTCATGGATCAGAGAGGCAGAGCAAACACTGAGAGCAGAACCTGTGAACTCAGTGTGTCACAGGAGCCCCACACTGGGTCCTGCTGCCAGACAGGACCAGCACCAGGAGGGGCTGAGATCTGCCTCTGACTCAGCCTCTGTCTCTAAAATTGAATGTGGCACCAAAAACCCAACAGCAACCCCGCATGCCAGAGGGCAGAGCAACGAGATGTGCCTCAAACACATTCCAAACACAGCCACAGCCACAGGAACGAATGAGAACACCCGAGTCCACTGAGCCCTGTCCCCCCAGCAGAGCCCCGGGCACTCACAGGGCTGTCAGGGCAGAGGTGCCCAGGCGTGGGGCACTCACCATAGAACCCGTACACCTGGGTGATCTGCCTGCTCTCGTGGTTGCCCCTCAGCAGCGTGATGCGGTCGGGCCACTTGGCCTTGAGAGCCAGCAGGTACGTGAAGGTCTCCAGGCTGTAATAGCCCCGGTCTACAAAGTCCCCCTGGGGGCAGAGACACCGTACATGGAGCAGCAGTCCCACAGCAGAGCACACAGGGACACGGCCCCCCGAGCGCTGCAGGGAGCCAGGATGTGCTGGGTGCCTGGGACCGGCTCTGTGGGCACCGGCAGTGCCGGGTGTGACCCCGGCCCCGGCACGGCGGGAGCTGCGCCGGTCCCGCTGCTCCGGCGGCACAACCCCCGGGTGGGGTCCGGGACCCCGCCGAGCCCCGCGGGCAGGGCCGGCCCGCCGCACGTACCATGAAGATGTAGTTGGTGTCGGGGACCTGCCCGCCGGTCCGGAACAGCTCGCACAGGTCATAGAACTGCGGGGGGAGACACGCGTGAGGGGGCACCGCACCGGCCCGGCGCTGCACCGGGGGCGGCCCGGCCCGGCGTTACCTGCCCGTGGATGTCCCCGCAGACGGTGACGGGCGTGGAGACGGGCTGGACGTTGGACTCCTCCAGCAGCAGGTCACACACATAGTCACAGAGGCGCTGCAGGAGCGAGCGGGGCAGGGTCGGGGTCAGCGCCGGTACCGCCGGCCCCGCCCGCCCCGTCCCGCCCGGGCCGGCCTGGGCCGGCCCGGCCCCTTGGCCGCGGGCGCACCTTGAGGTCGTTCTCAGGCAGGTACTTGCAAAGCCGCGCGATCTCCACGTACTTGTCCAGGTCCAGCGGCGCCATCTTGGCTCGGGGCTCGGGCCGGAAGCGGGGCCGCCACTTCCGGCCAGCGGCGCGCGCCGCCGGCGCAAGCGGAAGCGCGGGAGCACTTCCGGCGGCACTTCCGGGCCGGGAGCGGCGATGGCGCCGCGGGCGCTGCAGGAGCTGCCGCCGGGGGGGCGGCCCCAGGCCGGGCGGTGGTGAGCGGCACAGCGGGGACGGGCACAGCGGGGACGGGGACAGCGGGGACGGGGACAGCGGGGGGACCCGGGCCGGGCGGTGGTGAGCGGAACAGCAGGAACGGGGAGCGGGACAGCGGTGGGACCCGGGCCGGACGGTGGTGAGCGGGACAGCGGGGACGGGAACACGGACAGCGCGGGGGCCCCGCGGCCCGGCCCGGCCCTGTGTGAGCGCCGCCGTCGCCCCGCAGGTACCGGCTGAGCCCGCGCGGGGAGCGGCCCCGCGCCCGGGTGGGACTCGGCTGCCTCGCCTTGCCCGGCCGCGTCCTCCTGCTGGGCGGCGCCGATCCCGCCGGCGCCTTCGCGGACGCGCATTTCGTGGAGCTGGGTGAGGGCCGGGGCTGGGCAGGGGGCGGGCGGGGCGCCCCGGGGCCCCGGGCCCGGTCCGAGCCCTCTCCCCGCCCGCAGCCCCGCTCCGCTGGGTCCCCGCCGGCTGGCGCGGGCTGCGGCCGCGCTACGAACACGCCACGTTCCTGCCCGGCCCCGGCCCCCCGCGCCTCTGGGTGTTCGGCGGCGCCCATCCCGCCGGGAACCGCGGCTGCGTCCAGGTGCTGGACCCCGGTGAGTGCCCGGGAGCGGGGCGGGGGAGCGGGGCCGGGCGTTCCCTTTCCCGTTGTTCCGTTAATCCAATGTCTCAAGCAGAAACAGGCACGTGGGAGAGCCCCGCGGTGAAGGGATCGCCGCCGCAGCCCCGCACATTCCACACGTCCTCGGCCGCCGTCGGGGCCCGGCTGTTCGTGTTCGGAGGCGGGCACAGGGGCGCGGAGCCGGTGCGGGACCAGCGGCTGCACGTGTTCGACACAGGTACCTGTGCCGGGCCCCGCCGGGCTCTGAGCCTCACCGGGCGGCTGCTCCCTCTGCTGACGGGCTCCGGCTTCAGGCGCTGGGAATTCAGACACTGCTCCAGGCACTTCCTCGGGAAGCCTTGGTGGGGCTTTGGGGTCTCTGGTCTGTGGAGCTTCCAGAGTTTCCTTCCTGATGGATCTGTGCTCACGTTTTTAGACACCCTGACCTGGTCCCAGCCAGACACTCGTGGTGACCCCCCCTCCCCTCGCCATGGCCACGCCGTGGTGGCAGTTGGGACCAAGCTCTTCATCCACGGGGGTTTGGCTGGAGATGTTTTTTACAACGACCTGTTCTGCATCGACACAAGTGAGTGTGGGTACCTCGTGGGATGTGCTTGGACTTTGGGGGACCTGGCTCTTTGAAAATACCGGCTCTCAAGTGCCTGAAATATCCCTCTCTTTGTTTAAATCAGCAGAGCTGGTGGGGTTTGTGTAATGCACAGCCATGGGTGTGTTCTCTTCCTGCACCAGGTGACATGAGGTGGGTGAAGGTTCCAGCCACTGGTGACATCCCCGGGGGACGAGCATCCCACTCCTCGGCAGCGTTCAGGGAGCACGTGTACATTTTTGGTGGAATAGGCCCAGAAGGGACCCTGGATACCACCTACAAGTATCACACAGGTAGGAGGGGGCTGCTCTCAGTCGGTGCCAGCTGGGAGCACAGTACCTGCCCAGGCCCTGGGCCTTCCCCTGGGGTCACACTGCAGGACTGAATGCTCGAGGCTGTGGTAATGAACATGTGTGACAGCTGAAGCTGTGGCTCTGTCTTTGCACTGCAGGGAGGCAGCAGTGGACGCTCCTGCAGTTTGAGTCCCCCATGCCTGCTGGGAGGCTGGACCATGCCATGTGTGTCATTCCCTGGCAGGCTGGGACACAGGGGGACAGGGGAGCCACCACAGCTGGGACAGAGCCACCTGTGCAAGCGGGGGACAGCGCTGGGCCCCTCCAGCAGGGCCAGGGCAGCACTGAAGACACGGTTGTGCATCTGCTGTTGGTGTTTGGGGGGATGGACACGCAGGGGCAGCTGCATGGGGACTGCCTGGTCACCCTCCTCGAGTAGTGGGGCTGTGCCCCCACAGCACCAGCATTTCCTACAGCTGGAGAGTCCCCTGGGGTTGATTTTGCCCTTGGACACCCCTGAGGGACAGGGGCTCTGCCTGCACAGGGTCCTGCTGGCTGAGGCCTTTCAGCCCCAGGCCAGGGAACTTGCCAAGGGCCAGTGGCTTTAAGGCACTACTGGAGCTGGCACCACAAAAGCTCCCTCTGGACTCAGTTCAATGTCTTATCTAATCCCCTGGATGGGATAAGGATCACAGTTAAAATAAAAAGACCAAACTCCAATTAGATTTTTTTTTATAAGGTGTGGGCTACGTTTCAGTCTTCAGAAAACTGGCCTGTTTCATGTGAGACTTTAATAAAGCTCTTGAGAAGTTTAATACTGCAAGAAAGTGTGCTTGTAATTAAGCCAACCTCCCCCCTCACTACTGCAGGTCAAGGGTTCTGATGGATAACCTCTGGATAACTCCCTCTCCCAGCTCAAGGAAAGCTGCCCCTCTGGCAGTTACCAGACTGGATCCCCCCTTCCTTATCAGGATGTTACATCATACAACTGCAGGGAGGGCAAAGTCCACCAGCTCCCTTCAGAAACAGGGAGTCCCAGCTCAGTCCAGCTCAACAGATGCCCAACTCCTGCTTTCAAACCTCCCAGCTCTTTTCCTTTCCAGCTTTATCCCCTCTAAACTCAGGGCTGTGTGGGGAGACTCACCCCCAGGTACAGCAGCTCCCCTTTCCATGATGCCATGAGTGGTACCTTGAGGGGTGAGCTGCATCCGTCCCTCAGGGTCAATGCAGCTCCTGGATGGAGCTGCTGTGACTGGGCAATGGAAATCACAGAACTAGAGCAGAGTCCAGTGTAAATAACAAATTTATTGTGGTCACTCCAGGTAGAAAAGCTCTACACCAAGTTCACATGACCAAGTTGTTAAATAGAATGTTCCACTGCCAATACTTCTAAACCCACATTTACACTCCCCCCCTGCTCCCTCCCCGGACATCGAGCGACTGCTAACGAAAAGCAGGATACAGCCACGTCGGGCTAGCGGTTCCAGCTCCACTCTCGAGTGAAGATTCAGAGTTACATTCCAAATTAAGAGTTCAATATTTTAAACAATGTTCCTGAGTCCAATATATACACACACCACATTCGGAGACGCCGTTATCTACAACTCGTCCTTCTCTGCCGCCTCCTCCTCCCCGGGGGGAGGCCCCGCGCTGCCGTACAGCTTGCTGACGATGGGCTGCACCACCTCCTCCAGCTCCTTCTTCTGGGCCTTGAAGTCTTCGATGTCTCCGTCCTGATGGCTCTCCAGCCACTCGATCTTTTCCTCCACTGCCTTCTCTATAGTTTCCTTGTCCTCAGAGGACAGCTTCCCACCCAGCTTCTCCTTGTCCCCGATCTGGTTCTTCAGGGAGTAGGCATAGCTTTCCAGCTCATTCCGGGCATCGATGCGTTCCTTGAGCTTCTTGTCCTCCTCAGCAAACTTCTCAGCGTCGTTCACCATCCTCTCGATCTCCTCGGGCGTCAGCCGGTTCTGGTCGTTGGTGATGGTGATCTTGTTCTTGTTCCCGGTGCCCTTGTCCTCGGCCGTGACCCGGAGGATCCCATTCACATCTATCTCAAAGGTGACCTCGATCTGGGGGACACCACGGGGGGCAGGAGGGATCCCCGTGAGGTCGAACGTTCCCAGGAGATGGTTGTCCTTGGTCAGGGGACGCTCACCTGGAAGACACAAGGAGTTGGTTACTGTCCTAGCTGTAGTTTGTACTTTGTGAAACCAGGAGCCAACTTCCATCTACAAAGCATCTACAGCCTTTGTGACAAGACAGCAGCAAGAATAAGAATCCTACAGACTCCAGCGCTCCCGTGGGCCACCACAAGTGACACTCACCTTCATAGACCTTGATGGTCACAGTTGGCTGGTTGTCAGAAGCTGTGGAGAAGATCTGGGACTTCTTTGTGGGAACAACAGTGTTTCTTGGGATCAGCTTGGTCATGACACCTCCGACAGTCTCAATGCCAAGTGTCAGGGGACAGACATCGAGCAGCACCAAGTCACCTGGAACAGATCAAGGGCAAGACTGTGACACCACTTCAACTGGAAACACAACAACATCCCAACACTCCAGAGAGGATCCTGAAGCCTAAGGGGCACAGAACTCCAGGGACTGGAAGAGACCTAAGTTCTACTGCATTTGCTTGTCAGTGCCCAGCACCCACCCTTCAGCCAACACTGAGGTGGCAGTGAAGGTGTCATTACCTGTATCCTGGTCTCCGGAGAGCACTCCAGCCTGGACAGCTGCTCCATAGGCTACAGCCTCGTCTGGGTTAATGCCACGAGAAGGTTCCTTCCCATTGAAGAACTCTTTAACGAGCTGCTGGATTTTGGGGATGCGAGTTGATCCACCAACAAGGACAATCTCATCAATATCAGACTTCTTCAGGTCAGAATCTTCCAGAACTTTCTGAACAGGCTTCATTGTGGAACGGAACAGGTCCTGTGGAGACAAAACCCCCACAACTGTGAGACTGGATTGCCAACATGTCCAGTGTCCCCATTGTGCCGCTCTGGGGTGCAAAGGACAACCATTGCAGAGGAGGGACAGCAACTGGCTCATGAGCAGCCTTGGTGGGGCCCCAGCTCTGTGGCAGGGAGCAGCTGCCTGCTGTTCTGTGCAAGCAGGAGTTATTTATACCCCAAAGTGCAATGTCACAGCATGAGACACTGCACATTCCCAAGTCCCCAGCCCAGAGCCGAGGCCATGTAACTTTATCTTTCTAAACTTACCATGTTCAGCTCCTCGAATTTGGCTCGGGTGAGTGTCTCTGAGAAATCCTCTCCCTCAAAGAAGGACTCTATTTCAATCCTGGCCTGGTGCTGAGATGACAGCGCTCGCTTGGCCTTCTCCACCTCCCTCCTCAGCTTCTGCACAGCTCTGTTGTCCTTCCTGACATCTTTGCCAGTTTTCTTCTTGTAGAGTTTGATGAAATGCTCCATGACACGCTGGTCAAAGTCTTCTCCACCCAGGTGAGTGTCACCATTGGTAGCCACAACTTCAAAGACTCCATTGTCGATTGTGAGGAGGGAGACATCAAAGGTGCCACCACCCAGGTCGAACACAAGGATGTTCTTCTCTCCCTCCCTCTTGTCCAGTCCATAGGCAATGGCAGCAGCTGTTCTGTACAGGGAACAGCCTGTCAGGGCTGGGGGTGCCAGCCCAGCCCTCCCCAGGGGCAGGACAGGGGTGGGTACTCACGGCTCGTTGATGATGCGCATCACGTTGAGCCCCGCGATGGTCCCGGCGTCCTTGGTGGCCTGGCGCTGGGCATCGTTGAAGTAGGCTGGCACTGTCACCACTGCATGGGTCACCTGGGCAGGGAGGGAAAGACACAGCTCTGTTAGAGACAGGACAGAAAACCATGGTCTGTACAGAGCACCAGCTGCCCAGAGCAGTGCTGGTCCCACTTTCTTTACACAGAGGTGAAGGCCCATTCAAGAGGGCTGTCTGAGGGGCCTGCAGTTCTGAGAGGGGTTCAGGATGTCATGGGTAGCCCTGACTCAGCCCACCCATCTCCCCTTTCCTAAAGCTGCTGCTCTAAGTTGGTACTAGCAGCTCCCATGCACTCACTTTCTTCCCCAGGTAAGCCTCTGCAGTTTCCTTCATCTTTGTCAGGACCATCGCAGAAATTTCCTCAGGAGCAAATGTTTTTGTCTGTCCCCCTCCAACATCGACCTGAATGTGGGGTTTGGCTTTCTTCTCAACCACCTGAGGAGAACAACATATACTGTCTCATTCAATCCTTCATACAATTGTTCCCACTTGTTCCAGTGGTTTCTTCTCTCTGAAGACCACACAAAGTCTCTGTGACAGATGTAACTTAAGGGCAGTTATCACCAGGAACTGTTGTTCCTCCCAGGAAGGCTGGGGAAACCCAAGGCTGCTCAGAAGGGCACCGTGAGTCAGATGCCTCTTCTGACTGAGACTGTAGGTCCCCCCCCCGTCCTCCCCTTCACACTCGGGGCCCACCTTGAAGGGCAGGTACTTGATGTCCTGCTGCACAGAGGGGTCGTTCCAGGTGCGGCCGATGAGCCGCTTGGCATCAAACACTGTGTTCTCGGGGTTAGACGTGAGCTGGTTCTTGGCAGCATCGCCGATCAGACGCTCTCCCTCGGGGGTGAACGCCACGTAGGACGGCGTGATGCGGTTCCCCTGGTCGTTGGCGATGATTTCCACGCGCCCGTTCTTGAAGACGCCCACGCTGGGGGTGGGGGAGAGCGGAACCGTCAGGCGGCGCCGGGGCCTGCACATCCCTCCCGCCGCCCTTCCCCTCCTCCCGCAGCCTCTTCCCCGCACACCCCGGGGCCCACAGGCCCCACTGACCCCCCGCCCCGGCACTGCCCCAGTCCCCACGCACCAGGAGTAGGTGGTGCCCAGGTCGATGCCCACCACCGTGCCCACGTCCTCCTTCTTCTCCTCCTCGTCCGCCCTGGCGGCGCCCAGCGCCAGCAGCACCAGCAGCAGGAGCCTCATCGCGACCGCTCTGTGCGCTTCACCTGCGGGGGTCACAGCGCCGGTTACACAACGGAGCGCCACGTGCGCCCCTCCCCGCGCCGCAACCGCCCGCCCTCCCCGTGCGGAACCGCCGCCGGCCCCCATCCCCGCCCGCCCTTTCCGTGCTCAGAACGGCCGCCCCGACCCGATCCGGCCTGGCCTGGCCTGGCCTAGCCTAGCCCGGCCCGCGCCGCCCTTACCGTGCCCGGCCCCCACAGTCCAGCCGCCGCACCCCGATCGTCGCTGCGCCGCCAGGCCGCGCCGCCCGCCCTTTTATATCCTCCGTTACCCCTTCGTGGAGCCTCCCCATTGGCCGCCGCGCCCTCGCTGGAGCCCCTCCATTGGCCGGCTGCTACCAAGCTGGCCTCTCGCGATTGGCGAGCGCCGCGGGGCCGCTCTGCCGTGCCCGGCGCGCCCCCCTCGCGCCGCCCCATTGGTTCCACCCGGCGGCCCCGCCAGGGGAAGCGTGAGCCAAGCGGAGCGTCCCCATTGGCTGGGCGGGACCACGCCCGGGGGGGGGGGGG
>NW_020897735.1:9659296-9702373 GCF_003984885.1 Neopelma chrysocephalum
CAGGGGTTACTGGGGGATACGGGGGGGCCCGGCCCGGGGGAGATGCGGTGAGGTCGGCGCCGGGGCCGGTGTCACGGCCGGGCCCTGCGGGGTCTCCGATCGGAGCCCCCCGGGGACGAGGTGACACGTGTGCGCCCAGAGCCCCCCGGAGACACCGGGGCCGGTCCCGGGCAGCCGCCGCCCGTCCCGCCGGCGCCGGCAGGTCGCGAGCTCCCGCCGCGTCGCGACACCGCGCCCCGCACGCGCGGGCCGGGCCGGGCGGAGCGGGGCTGTCCCCGCCCGGCCCGGCCCCGGCACTACAAGTCCCAGCAGCGCCGCGGGCCGCGTGCGCAGAGCCGCGCCCGGCCGGGCCGCAGCGGGGCCGGGCAGGGCTCGGGCCGCCGAGAGACCGCCCCGGGGCGCGGGACAGCGGGAGGAGGAGCGGCGGGAGCGGGAGGAGGAAGGCCCGGGGCCTGACAAACCCTCTGCTTCTTCCAGGGCAGCGAGAGGGAAGGCGGGCGGCCGAGCGGAGACGGAGCCGAGCGGGGTATGTCGGGTGGGGGTATCGCGATAGGGCGCCCGGGAGGCGCGGGGAGCGGCGCGGGGGCGGCGGGAGGAGTTGCCGGCGGGGTTGGCTCGGGGGTCTGTCTGTGCCCTGCAGCCGCTGCCGGGGGGCCCGGGGGTCGCGGCTCGGGGGGGTTCGGCCGCCGGGTCTCTCGGCAGCGCGGCCTCGCTGCTCCCGCTGCCGGTCCCTGCCCGGCTCCTCCACGGCTTTGTGCTGGGCAGGTCTAACACTTGAAACTTGACGAGTGCCGTGACTTCCCTTTTTGGTTGCTCGCAGACCCCCAGCGCCGGGGAGCTCCGTCCAGGCACTATCAGGCTTTTTTCTTGCAAAGTCATGATCCCGCGCTCCTGAGAGCTGTCGGGATGGAGCTCTCGGAGCGGGCATGTGACACTACACTTACTGATAGGTAAAATGCTATTTTGGTGGACGATGCGGTTGACTCACAAGTGGAAGCTGCAGTTTGGAGAGGATGGAGGGGGAATGGCACGGGCGGTACGTGAAATCTGAAACATTCTGTAAAAGCAGCGGGATGGTGGCTACAGGAAAGAGACTTTTACATTGCTGCTGCCGTGGAGGGTTCCAAAATATTCCAGATACTCCACACAGCGGTTTTGGTGTGAGACTTGTCGGGTCCTGGAGAATAGACTCTCCTCGGTAGCAGCTGCCCTCCCTGGTGGCCCCTGGAGGGGATGTTTCACTGTGGGGAAGGGAGCTGCTCTCGGGAGAACAGGCTGGGAACAGGTCGGTTTTGTCAGTTCGAGCTGCTGCGAGTTCTGCACTTGTTCCTACTGAAAGTTTATTAGTGTGACCCTTAACCTAAAGGGAGCTCCTCTTCACAGCATCACAAGCAACTGGAGTAGATTTTAGTCTGATTATGTGCTTTTATTGATTTTATGCAGTGCAGTAATACCATAATAGATGGTTTAGTAGCCAGCTGATCCTGTGCATTACTGATCAGGTTCTGTTTTGGGGCAAGGGAAGCAAGGTGCTCCTTGCCTACACATGGACAGTGTGTCCAGTGCTGTCTGAGAGCAGCCTCTGGGCAGGAGCAAACTTCAGGGATGAGTTTCTTACTGGTGTCAATTAGACAGTGGAACTGCATTTTGCACTTAACACGTGTGTTTTAGATGGTGGGTGTTGTAACCTGAGAGTTCAGCAGATGAGCCCTAGGTCATGGTGAACATCCTACCCAAAAAAGGGCTCTTTTAGCTGGACTGTGGCAGACAGGCTGTTGGCTTGTATAAAGAAATGGGGCTTGTTAGTTGCTGCTATAAATATTAATGAGAAAAGAGGTACTTCAGCAGGGCTGAATTAGCTTGGAAGCTATTCAGGCTTGCTTAGGAGTTATTTTTCAGTAAGAAGGAGTGATTTCAGTTGTGCCTTGCCCTGCCCTGCCTACGTTAGAGCTGCCCAAACTTGCTCTGGAAGTTGTCTTGCGTAGCGAGACCCAGGAGGAGCAACTAACCCTGAGCAGGAAATGCTGGAGTAGGAAGAAGAATCTGGTGTACCAGCAGTATTTACCACTTTACTTAATCTCTTTTCTGTCAGGTGAATCACAGACATACTCAGTAGGGATGTGGCTCATTCCTGCATGTCACAGGACAAACCTACAGACTTTTTAAGATGGAATTCAGCACCTAAAGATTTAATGTCACGTTTTCCAGGACTTTTAAGAGTAGGAAGGAATCCATGTCCTGTGTTCATCAAAGGACAGACTGCCTCAGGTTCTGAACAAATTTGTGCTGCCAGCAGGGCAAGGCATCTTGGATACTGTCAGGTCATGCAGTCTTTGTTGTTGATATGTGGAGCATCATGAAGAGAAATTGTTTGAGTTGTTGTGCCAAGCTGCTCTTACTGTGTCACAGTTACCAGTAGGTTCCTGAGAAGTCTTGAAATAACTGACAGAAAATGGAAATGTTTTCGTATCAACATGTAATTTCGGGATTGAAAAATAACCTGCACGCAGCAGGACATATTTAATATCTGTTGTTTCTTCATCCACAGCAGGCTGTTGGATGTCTAAATATCCTTTATACAGCTGCATACAGATACCTGCTGTTCCAGGTGTGGTGTGTGGCACTCATAAACCAGGTTGCTGGATAATTACGGGCACCTTTTTGTTTCTGAGGAGCTGATAAGGTAATCTGAGAGACAGTGTTCTGGAACTGGCAGGAGCTGTTGGTGCTCACTCTGCTCCAGCACTGCCTCTGGGGTGTGTTACCCAGCACTGACTGGGGCTGAGTGCCCCTGAAGCCTTGTCCCCAGTGCTGGCCTGGAGTGAAGGTTGTGCAGCCGCTGTCCTGTCGTACTGTTTAAAGGGAAGAGGTTTTTGGGGAGGAGCAGTGTGTGTGTCAGTAGGTGTGTTAGTGGTACAATAGTTTCTCCTTTCAGGACAGGCTGTGTTAGCAATACCAGGATCTGAAGAGAGGAAAAGCACGTGTCTTGCTCGACTGGGTTTCTCGGGTTTCCTTTCCTGAGCTCTCCTGCAGTGCCCTGTGTGTTAAACTTCACATCTCTGCTGTTCTCAGGTGTCTGAGGGACCTCAGGTGAAGACAAAGTTCTTGCTGTGCTTGTGTGGCTTCAGAATAGTTCATTTAAAAACTGGTGAAAGGCAGTGACAAGATGTTCCTCTCCATGGAGGTGGATCTCAGCAGCAATCCTGGGAGTCAAGGCAGTTGGATTTTTATGGAGGTTACAGAGGGGGGAAGCTGCTGATCCCATTTTCTTGTCTGTGGGGTGGAAGCTGCTGTGTGCAGTTGTCTTCTTGTGGATTGATGGGAAAATCCTGTGGATTTTCACAGTTCCTGACAGAGCAGTGGTACACAGTAACCTGCTGGGGCTCAGTTCTGAATCATTTCTCCTCTTGCTTTCGTTATTTCTGCTGTTGTGCAGCAGAGGCAGATAACACAGACACATGGGTAGTGCCAGCTGATAGAAGGTTATTGGGTAGTCACAAGACCAGTATATTTAGAAGTGCAGTTGCAGCCAATGGTGCTCTTTGGAGCCCTGATTTGGGCCTGAAGTTCATGGTGACAATTTAAAATTAAAACTCAGAGTGCACAGCAGTGGGCAATGTCCCACAGCCCCTCAGGACCCGGTGTGTGGGTGAGGGCTGAGGAGGTGCCCAGGTCCTGTCCTGGGTGCTCCCTTCACTTTCCAAGTGGGTGTGAGGCCCATTCTCTCAGGTTTTTTTTCAGGTGGCATCACAAGTGTTTACTACTCTGTTTGCAAGCAGTAACAAGTTTATTGCTCATTTTTTTGTGAGCCCTTAAATTCTGAGACAAAAAATAAATTTGTTGCAAGAAGTTGTTATTTGTTTCTCAAAGAACTTTGGCAGTAACAGCAATGTTTCTTTTTCTAATCATTTCTCTGAGACTGTCGTAGTTAAAAATATCTGAATTAGCACATCCTTCAGGTTCCTGTTGTACTCTCATCTTTGGGTGCATCAGCTGTAACCACTGGTTAGGGTTGCTGGGTTTTTGGAGGGCTTTTGAGTTTGGGTGGGGTTTTTTTGGGAGCTTTATGTACTCAATTGTCTGTATATGCTAGGAATGGTCTTTACACCATTAGGTGTAATAAGGCTGTAAATTTTTATGCATAAAGACTTGTGACAGCCTCTCTGTTCATCTCTGCCTGGGTTCTGGTTGTGAGGTTAAAACTGTAGATGAAAGAACTTAATTACACAAGGAGCAGTGATGGTTGTCAGTGCACCAGGTTATCAGGCTGAAAACCCCCAACAAATGGGAAACCTGTGCCTAATTAGGGAGCTAATCTGTGTTCCTACTGTTCAGCAAGGATCACCTCCTGCTATGCTGAACAGTGAACCACAGATCTTTAAAACACTAAAAGGAGAGAGCACTGAGCCAGCACATGGTGCATTATTTGTAGTTTCTCAAGCATGGACTGAATTGTGAAGCAAGGCCTGTCCAGAGTCACTGCAGGTTGTGGGAAGTAAGTTTTTATTTTGACTGTAGTATGGCTTTGAAGGGTTCCTCAGCAGAGCCCTCTGACACATATCCATTACTGATATATCCTACAGGTGGCTGTTGCAGATCATACACTTTTCCTTCCTAAATTATCTGGTGTGGCTGTGGGTTCTGGTGGGGAAGACACACAGCAGTTAATCATCAGTTCCATGACCTGCATGATTGTATCCCTTCCCTCATCAGCATTAATGCAGTTGATGTTTTTTCCTCCCATGGAGTTAATTTTTAGATGGATTTGCTCCTGGAATGTGTCTTGACTGGCGTGGTACTCTGCTAATTGAGATGTTCTCTAACTGTGAAGTTGAAGATGATGTTACCTTCAGACAGAACAGTAGTTTGTGCAGATTTTAGCCCCTAATGTGCCATGAAAGACCACGGTTGTTTCAGTTTTTCTCCCTTTAAAACAGCAGTTTTGGATCATGGCCCAGAGAAGTATTCTTCTGAATTGAAATATTTGAGGAATTTTTTTTGAATGAATTCTACTGTTGAGCAAAGTCTCCAGACTTATTTCCAGCTTCTGCCTCATCTGGGTATTGATACTCCTTGGGGTTTGTTTTTTTGCTTTATTTTTTAAAGTTAGTCATTTATTTTTTTAGCAGAAAAGAGCAATTCTGGGAGGGTGGTGCTTCTGATGCACCAACAGGTGAGAGAGGTGGCTGCCCAGAGATTACAACATCCAGGTCCTTGGGTAGTGTTGTGTTATGTGGATGGGCTTTAGGATGAAGGAGTAAAGGCAGACATCTTTATGGCTGTTCCCCAGACAGTGAGTGGGAATGGGGCTGCTCTTCATCTCCCTGAGCTTGTGTCCCCTAAGATGAAGTAAGAGCCACATCTGTGCAGGTGATGGCCAGATTCCCACCTCGTGTGCTGGGCTGTGGTCAGGAGCTGGGCAGTGCTGTGCTCCTGTCCCGGATCACCAGTGCCAGCTGAAAACACCCTGTGCTTCTCTGCAAGTGTCCCTGGTGTGCTGACAGAACAAGGGTTAATGGCAATTAGGAAACCTTGCATTAAGAAAGAGTGACTCAGTCACCGAGTGCTGGGCTGGGGGTTTGAGGGAGGGGGCCCAGAGCAGGATTTGCTGCCCAGTGTGGGGGCTGGCAGGGCTCCTTCCCTCCCTGTGGGACTCACCCTGTCGTTCCCTGTCGCTCAGTGGGTGCTGTGTCACCCCTGGCTGCCCACCATGGTGAAGCTGGACATCCACACGCTGGCTCACCACCTGAAGCAGGAGCGGCTCTACGTGACGGCCGAGAAGCAGCTGATCCAGCGGCTCAACGCCGACGTGCTGAAAACAGCAGAGAAGCTCTACAGGACAGCCTGGATCTCCAAACAGCAGCGCATCAACCTGGACAGGCTCATCATCACCAGGTGACTGCGCTGCTCGGGCTGCCACGGGAGCCAGCGGGTTTTTCACACTTAGAATCTGGAGCCCTTTTTTAACTATAAAAATAGTCAGGTTTTAAATCAAACATTGGCAAGGGAATGTTACACACATGAAAGTTACTTGTTGGTCATTTAGACAACTTTTTTTTAATACCTGTGTTTGTTTTGCATTTGTTTGGGGGAACAAACTCTCCTGAATTTGCAGATGACTTGTAGTAACTACCTGGGAAGTCGTTTTTCCTTGGTGGCTCTCTGGTTAATAGTTTGACCACGTGGCATCTCTTAGGAAGATCTTGTTTACTTAAGAGTTACTTAAACTGTTTCAATGTTTTTCTTTAAAGTGCTGAAGCTTCTCCTGCTGAATGCTGCCAGCATGCGAAAATCTTGGAGGACACACAGTTTGTGGATGGATATAAGCAGCTGGGATTTCAGGAGACTGCTTACGGAGAATTCCTGAACAGACTGAGAGAGAACCCGAGGCTTATTGCGTCCTGCCTGGTTGCTGGAGAGAAGCTCAACCAGGACAACACTCAGAGTGTCATTCACACAGTCTTTACCTCCATTTATGGCAACTGCATCATGCAGGAGGATGAGAGTTACCTGCTCCAGGTCCTCCGTTACCTGATTGAGTTTGAGCTCAAGGAGAGCGACAACCCCCGGCGGCTGCTCCGGCGAGGCACCTGTGCCTTCAGCATCCTCTTCAAACTGTTCTCTGAAGGACTCTTCTCTGCAAAACTCTTTCTTACTGCAACCTTACACGAGCCAATCATGCAGCTTCTGGTTGAAGACGAAGACCACCTGGAAACCGATGCAAACAAGTTAATTGAGAGATTCTCCCCGGTGCAGCAGGAGAAGTTATTTGGAGAGAAAGGCACAGAAAAGTTCAAGCAAAGAGTCCAAGAGATGGTTGACTCCAACGAGGCCAAGCTGGTGACTTTGGTCAACAAATTCATTGGCTATCTCAAACAAAACACTTACTGTTTTCCTCACAGCTTGAGGTGGATTGTGTCGCAGATGTACAAAACGCTGTCGTGTGTGGACAGGCTGGAGGTTGGGGAGGTCAGAGCCATGTGCACAGATCTTCTTCTGGCCTGTTTCATCTGCCCTGCAATCGTTAACCCAGAGCAGTATGGGATCATTTCTGATGCTCCTATAAATGAGGTGGCAAGATTTAATCTGATGCAGGTATGATTCATGTTAAAGCAGTCTTAAAATTATACGTATGAGAAATGTTCTTGGCCTTTTTTTTCCCCACCAGAACTGATGCTGCTACAGTAAAGGTACTGTCTCTCTTACTTATAAGAGGAATGCCAACAAAATATTTGTGTTAATCGTTGCTGAGAAGTCAGGCTTTGTCTGTTTGCTTAAAATACTGGCTTGAAGCAACTGACAGCATGTATTCCTGTATCCCTTGGAAGAGTTGCAAATATCCTGTATAAAAGCTGGTATAAGGGATAGAAGCTAAAAACAACTAAAACATGAATTCTGGAATGTGTGTAAATGTGTGTTGCGCTGTTCCTGCTGATGTTAAATATTGTGCCAGGTATTGCAAAAAATAGTGGAATATTTTGCTGACCCCCCCCTTGTTGTCTGGCAGTACTGCCCAGTGTTTCTGGTGGGCAGCTCTCCTGTGCCATCAGCCCTCAGAGCTCTTCCCAGCCCTCACGACCAGGTTTTGTCTCTGTGCAAATACTTGACCAGTTCAATGATGGCACGTGGAGGTGTTGTCTGAAGGTGTTGAGCAACACTCCTCTAACTGAGGATGTTCCCCACACGAGGAACAAAACCTGCTTTTTAACGTGGTCTATAAGCTGGGCAGGGAGTGCCTCTCACAGCACAATCATTGTGGTGTGTTTTACACAGTGCTCTTCTGAAATCCATTAGCAATCCTCTCCTGCACCACTGCTCAGGGCTGTAGCAGAGCTTGCAGTTGGCAACTCTTTAAATTGAGGGTTGTTTTGCAGTTGGGGATTAATGAGGGATATGTGCTCTGAAATCGGGGTTAGCCCTCCTGCTATTTTTTCCTCAGTAAACTATATGCAGCCTTTGAAAACCTCTAGGTTTAGGATGACCTAGATTCAACTCTCAATTGTGACGTGTTGTAAAAACAAAACATGCTTTGTTCCTGGGAGGGGGAAGTATGGATGCTCACAGCACATTTTCTGTTAGATGCAATGACTGCTTTTTTTCTAAAGCTTCTTGCGTTTTTTCTGCCCCGAAAGCAAGCACAGGACTGTTCACTCAGTTAGGAGTATTTCTTGGAGTATTAATTGAAAAAGGATTTAGAATGGAGGAGGTTTTTTGAGTATTTTTTGTAATTGGGTCCATCATGTTGTTTTCAAAGGCTTGTTCTTTGTACTTCTTTTTCCTTTCAGGTTGGGAGGCTCCTGCAGCAGCTGGCAATGACAGGCTCTGAGGAGGGAGATCCACGTACCAAGAGCAGCCTTGCTAAATTTGACAAAGTAAGAATCCAGACTAAAAAATCACCTAAAACTCAGTGGATACGTCATCATCCTTCTGCAATCTCCTTTTTCAGACATTGCAAAGGACTTACTAAGTGTTTAACTTCCAAGTTACATGTACTGAAAAGCAGATTGAATCCTGCACAAAGCTGGGGAAAAAAAACCTTGAGCGCTGGAATTAAGCATCGGGGATTCTTGCTTCTACTATGACCTAACACTTCTTAAAAGAAAATACAAAACAAGAAATTAAAGCAAATTACATTTTAGACTGTGCACAGGAAGTGTCCAAGGCAGGTTGGACGGGGCTTGGAGTGACCTGGTCTAGTGGAAGGTGTCCCTGTCCATGGCAGGGGGTGCAACTGGATGGTCTTTAAGGTCCTCCCAGCCCAAACTGTTCTGTGATTTCATGATTCCATGAAATGCTAAATTACTGTCTGTGGCTTTTCAACTGAACCTAAACAAAACACTTTGATCTGAAGACAGCTTTAGTATGAAGTCTGGTTTAACACCAAAGAATTTGTTAGTGCAAGTAACTTCTGTTCCTTTTTTTTTTTGCATAGTTGTGCTTTTTTGTTCAGCTTTTCCATTTTAGTATTAATCTTCTGAGAGCTGGACTCTTGTGTGCCCCTTGCAACTCAGCATATTCTGTGGTTCTGTGATTCATAGCCATACAGCAGTTACTTCATCAGAGCAACAGTGAAACTTATGATCTTTGTTGTACTGTCAGATGTTTAAAAACCTGTTGATATCCTTCTGTAATTTCCAGGTTTTTGCTAATTCTGATTGTTACACAGTCATACCACAAAGCTACACATTTATTATAAAACTAACATTCCATCAGATCAGAAACTGATAACTGTGTGTTGCTTCCTTGTTTCACTTTTGGTCTGTGCTCAGCGGATCCTTCAGGAAGGGGCAGTTTAATTGCCATAAAACAGTTTAATTTTTCAAAAAAGTTTTAAGAGGACACTTAAGTAACACTTCTGAATGCAGAAAAAAATGAAGGAAATGCTATAACTGACTGCATGCTTTCCTTGCTTGTTCTTCAGGGGTTTTGATGATATCTGCTACTCTATCATAGGATTTCAAAAGTAGGAAGCAGAACTTAACATCATTCTGTAAAGTACTTTAACTCCTGTCATAAATTTCTTTTCAAAGCCCAGAAGTGGTCTCTCATTTGCAGTCTCTTCCCTCTCATGCAGAGCTGTGTTGCTGCTTTCCTGGACGTGGTCATCGACGGGCGCGCGGTGGAGACGCCGCCGCTGTCTGCTGTCAACCTGCTGGAGGGGCTGAGCAGGACCGTGGTGTACATGACATACAGCCAGCTGACCACCCTGGTAATGCCTCACCTTCTTGAAAAGAAGTACTGTAAACTGGTGCCCATGTGTGCCCACAAACCAGGCTGGTCTTTGACACTAATTGTAAATGTTTAGGTTGGCTTTATGCGCAACGTCATGTCGAGCGATCAGCTTAAGGAAGATCGGATGGCTTTGGAAAACTTGCTGGCAAACTTACCCCAGAACAAGCCAGGGAAAAGCAGCAGCCTTGAAATGACTCCATATAACACCCCCCAGCTCTCTCCTGCGACCACTCCAGCCAACAAAAAGAACCGGTTACCGATAGGTAAGGGCAGCGAGCGGGGCCTCGCCTGGGTTCTGTGCCTTGGGACATTTCTGGTCCACTGTCTCAGGCATCTCCTGGGGCTACTCTTTGCCTACACCTTCAGTTGTTATTTCTTCTGTGTAGGTAGTGAAGAATTTTCTTTAGTATAGAAAGCCAGGTAGCTTCCTTACCTTGTGATGCAAGTAGGGTGGGTGAGCTTCATCCTCCGGATTGAACTTGGGAAAAGCAGTGTAGTGGTTGGTAATTATAATGGTAGTGGTTGACAGTGACAATAAAGGCAAAGTTTAAAGAGGGGAAGCAGATCTGGGAGGGAAGATTGCTTAAGAAAGCGTTAAGATGGAAGCAGAGTTGTTTAATTAGTGGGATAGAGTAAGTTTAACATTTTTCTGTCTCAGAAGAGAGCAAATAGGAAGGAGATGAACAAGCAGGAGCAGGACTTTCAGAGTATGTGCCAAGAAGAGGAGCTTTCTCCTTTCTCCATTCCTTATCTGCTCTAATTCCAACTGTCAGTATTCTGGAATGCAGTTTTATGTTGGTTGGCTTTTGTTTTTTGAATAGGATTTCTGGGTCTTGAACTTTTCCTTTGCAATAATACTTTACTTTAAAATAGGAAGTGTGGTACTCTTAGTCAGTAACTATTTATGTGATAAATAATCAGTCAGTGATCATTTCTGTGATTATGACCACATGGGATAGTTTTGTTTGAGAGATTTGGTGTCGGTGTGTAAAAGGATGAAAATATGCAGAGCCTGATAAGTGGCAAAAAAACCCACAAAGCCACTCCCAAGACAAACCTGTCCCATGTTGTTTTAACTCTGCTTCTGAACGGCTCTGGTCTTAAGCCTATAAAGCACTGGCATAGCAGCATTTATTTTATGGTATAAAATAGCTTTTGCTCAAAGTTTTTATTTCTTTTGTTTCATTTTAATGCTTTCGAAATCCAGGACAGCAATTGGCAGCCATTACTGCCTGGGATACCTCTGCCACCAATCTGTCAGCTCACATAACTCTAGTAACCCCTTTTGGTGGGTAATGCCCTCTTTCCGTTCTTCTCTCTGAAACTGTGCCCTGTATCACGACTCCAGCATGTCTTTGGGTTCCTCTGGCAATCAGTTCCCTTTTCAGATTTCTTCATTGATTTGTGTGAAACTCACTTTGTGTTCGTGTGGTTTTTGAAAACCCTTTGTGTGATAATCAGACTTTGGCTGTGACTTCTGCACACTTGCCTTGTTTTCCCCAGATCAAATAAAGAAATAATTGGTGTCATGCTGCCATACTTAGAAATCTTAATTCCATGTGGGCGTCTTTGCTTCCATGGAGCCAAACATGGGAATCTGAGGCCGGTTGAAAAGATTAATAGAGTCACAAAATAATCAGAGTAAACCACCCGGTGTTGTATTGTATGTCTGTGTTTGAGACACCTGTTAGAATTAGATTTCCAGCTTTTTAGGTGAAAAAAACCTTCTAAACAAATTAATCAGTTTTAAGCCACAGAAACCTAGACCTTTTTTGTTGGTAACAAACTTAATTTTCTCATTTAACATATTAAAGGTCTTTCTGTGACTGGAATATGCTGAATTTGTGTAGGCAAACAGGACATAGTGTACCTTATTTCTGTACTTTTTTTTTTTGTTGAAAGCTTCCTTCATCAATACTCAAATTTAAACACCAGTTCCATATCCCAAAGTTTAATAAGACTTTGATTTTGTAAATTTATTTCGTATGTATTACTAACTGAAACACCATAGTTCTGTATTTCCATTGTGTTGTCCTTTTTTCCTCTTTAAACAAGGAAAAACTTTCTAATATTGACATTTCAAAATATTTTCTTAGCAACTCGTAGCAGAAGTAGATCAAACATTCTGATGGATCAGCACGCAGATCACGAAGGATCCTCCCAGGAGACCATCCCAGAAGTTCAGCCAGAAGAAGTGCTGGTGATTTCCCTGGGGACAGGTCCACAGATTACTCCAGGAATGATGTCAGAAAATGAGGTATCCAGACACGATCACATCTCAGATATTTTGAACAGTGCAGCCTCTGTCTTCTCAGTAGCAGAACAATGAGGTTGTAACACTTAAGTTTGGGTAGCAATTGGAATTAAAATCCTTATTTTATGTTACTGAACTTGGGGCTTTTAGCTTTCAAGTTTCTCTTTGTTAGGTGTTTTTTTCCCCTCGCTTAAGATGCTTAAGAGCAAACCTGAGCTATTTTTGCTGAGCCTGAAGAAACTGCTGCAAGTGCCCTGTCCCTTGGATCAGGGGACACAGGTGAATGGCAGAACTGGAGCACCCATCCCAATGTTTTTGGCAGCTCAGACTTGAAAGGCAGAGGCCCAGCTTGTTGTGAGGGCAGAGCTGTGCTGTCAGTGCCATCAGTGCCTGCAGAGTGTTCTTAGGGCAGGGCTGCAGTTACTGCCTTTTCTTTCTCCAGCTGCAGCACAGCTGCTGCTTCCAGATTTGCTGCCTTGCCTGGAGGTTGGGATTATCTCCTTTGGCAGCCTTTGGAGAGCTGTTTCCATGGTACACTGGTCTGTGGGTGCTGAGGGAGCCTGGCTCCATTATCAGGACATGCCTGATGTTCACAGTGTGGTATCTTGCATTGTCCCCGGGCTCTGACTTGGGACATTGCTGCCCTTTTTCAGATGGAACATCAGAAACTTGATTGTGACACTGACAATACAAGAACCTGTCTCCAGTATTTTATTTACTATTTAGTTACCTGAGGAATAGATGATTTTAAGGAAGTCTTGTTTCTTTCCCCACTCTCCAGGTCTTAAACATGCAGCTTGCAGATGGCGGGCAAGATGTCCCCATTGACGAGAACAAACTCCATGGTAAACCTGATAAAACCTTGCGCTTTTCCCTCTGCAGTGATAATCTGGAAGGAATATCTGAAGGTGAAGGGCTGCTTAAGTCTTGAAGAAGTTTTGTTGCTCTGTTTTTTGGGTGTTTTTCCCCTTAACTCTAAAAGGAAGGTGTGTTAGATGCAGCATCTCATCTTTGCTGTTCTGAAGGCTGTGTAATGTGAGAACCTGTCTTTTCTCTTAGTTGTTCAGAGAAAAAAGCCTGCAGCTGTATTTTGACCTACAAAGGCGTAACCAAGTCTGAGAATTAGGAAGAGGAAAAACTTAAGTGTGTTTAGAAAGACAAAACAGAGGGGTTTTATTTTGAAACTTAAATGTAGTACTAGTTATTAAGATAACCTAATTTAACTCTTAACTTGGGCTTCTCAGACTTATTTTTCACCTTGTTTTAATAAATTGTTACATATCTCAGAATAATTTCTGGACTCTGGACAACTCCTTTTTATGAGCCTCAGACACAACAAAGCACAGGTGTCTGTGGGATGGGAGGGGTTTGGACAGATCAGTCCTGTATTATTGTGTATAACTTTCCATAACTTAGCTTTTGCTCTCTGTCTCCTCAAAATAAAGAAAACAAATTCAGGGACAAATTAATGGCAAAGACTTTATTGACTTTTTAGTTGCAGCAAAGTACAGTAGTGGTGAGATTCAGTATTTTGTATAATTCCTTCTAATTTTTCTAGTGATTCGTGCCCTGGGTTGTTAATGCTGTATGTTTAGGCACTGTTATTCAGATTAGATTTAGAGTAAAATGTGTTTTCCCAGGTCCTTCCAATCGCTCCAACTCGGTGTCCTCGCTGGATCTGGAGGGGGAGTCGGTGTCGGAGCTCGGCGCGGGCCCCTCCGGCAGCAACGGCGTGGAGGCTCTGCAGCTCCTGGAGCACGAGCAAGGCAGGTGCCAGTTCTCACCCAGCCTCAGGAGCTGGGGATGGCAAAGCCAAACTCCTGCAGAAAGAGGTTGCAAAATGCGCTAATTCAGGAAGAAAAAAGTAGAGGTTTTCCTTTCGTGATCACTCTTGCGTTTATTTGTGGTTTGGTTTGGTTTTTCCCAAGAAATATTTCTTGTAGTCTGTTGTTAGGAAAAGGAAATCACCTGGAATTTTGAGGCTTAAGTCCTTTATAGGAAACTGCTTGTAAAGTTTTGCTTGATATCAAACTTTTCCCTCCAGGACTAGGGTGATCTGGATTGGAGTAGGTTAAAAGCATCTGGATAGTTTCCTGTTTAATGTACATTTGTCAAACACTGAACAGGTTTCCCAAAGAGATTGTGGTGTCTCCAGCCCAGAGATTTGACTGGACATGACCGTGAGCAACCTGCTGTCACTGATCAGGGCAGGGGGTTTGGGCTGAGGGGCCTCAGCTTTTCTGTGGTTAGTTCTTCTACAGGAATTGTATCAGTTTCTTGACAGCACTACATTTCATTTATTTTGTCTGTTGATTTGGTCAATAGGTCACCATGTTTACTTCCAGATTTTTCTTCTTACATGTCAAATGTGTTTTCAGACAGCATCTCTTGGATAGTGTAGTAGTGCTCTACAGGCCTCACTTTAAACCACTGCCTTACCTGACAGAATTAGAAGGTTGGTTGTTTAGGGTTTTTTTCCTGGAATGCACTGTTCTGGGTTTTCAGTCTGAAGTAATTGGAGAAGCCTTTCAGAAAGCTGAGAACTGTTTATTTTTTCCCACAGCCACGACTCAGGATAATCTGGATGACAAGCTCCGTAAGTTTGAGATCCGTGACATGATGGGTTTGACCGACGACAGAGATATATCAGAGACCGTGAGCGAAACCTGGAGCACGGATGTCCTGGGAAGTGACTTCGACCCCAACATGGACGAGGACCGGCTGCAGGAGATCGCAGGTAACTGGTGCTGCCCCGGGTACGTCCTCGTGCTTCGCTCGCTCTGGGAGCCTCCTCCTCCTCCTCCTCCTCCCCTCCCGACCAGGCTGTGCCCACTGAGCAAACTGCAGCTTCCCCGCAGGAGGATTTCGTGTGCATGACCTGGATTGTGTTCAGTTGCTCATTTCTGTTCAACGTTGTGTTTCCTGGTGGCTCTGTTAAGGACACTTTTCTCTCTAGAGCTGTCTCCAGAGCCCAGCTCTAGCCATACGCTTTGGCTTTACTTTTGCAGGTGCAGCTGCAGAGAACATGCTAGGCAGCTTGCTGTGTTTGCCAGGTTCAGGATCCGTGTTGCTTGATCCCTGCACAGGTTCAACCATATCAGAAACCACAAGTGAGGCGTGGAGTGTGGAAGTATTACCAAGTGATTCAGGTCAGAATTGGGCAGTTTTTGCTTATTTCTTTAGCATGATTCTAAGACTCTTCCAGAGGCATATAATGCAAAACAACGGCCTCTTCTTTCTTCAAGGAATTATTGTCCTAGGATTAAGTTAGTGTTTATGAATACTTCCAGGATTAAAAGCACAAATCCTTCCTAGGCAGAGAGAAGATGGAAAGCATTGGGAGAGACTTCCTGTTACTTAAGAAATTCTTAAGGGCTGAAGGGGAAGAGAAGGGTTTGCAAAGCACACTTGCTCCTGCTTTCCTTCCCTGTGATATTGAGTAGGGGTTGTACAGTTCACTGTGGTTAGTGAAGATGTGACTGTATCCTGTTGTGTCTAAGAAATACAACACTTAAAACAGTAGACACTCCTTAGCATTCCTGTGCAGACAGAGCATTGCTGTCTGTGCAGAGTCCTGCCTTCTGTATCAAAGAGTATAAGAAAACTCTTGCTGAAGTGGTTGAGTTACCTTAGAACTCGATACACTGAACCAACCCCCCCGCATTCCTTCTGCATGTGAGTGTTAAGGGAGCCTGGCATTGAGGAATGATACTTTCTCTCTCTGCTCTCCATTGTCTCCTTTTTGTAGAGGCTCCAGACTTAAAACAGGAGGAAAGACTCCAAGAACTGGAGAGCTGTTCTGGGCTGGGCAGCACGTCTGATGACACAGATGTGAGGGAGGTCAGCTCCCGACCCAGCACTCCAGGACTCAGCGTTGTGTCAGGTGTGTTCTGCTGTCCCTGAAAACACAATCTCTGTCAGAGCACTCACCCTGTTGCACGTGCTTTAGTTACACATCACTCATAAAATAACTTCCTGCACTCATTGGGGAATTTTCAAAGCAGTGATTCTTTGTTCATCTCACAGAAGGAATAAAAAAGGCAGCAGAGTGGTGAATACTCTGTGCTGCAATAGCAGTGGTTGGCAGAGCGTTGATTTGGAAGCAACTCGTGTTTACTTTTATTATCACAACTTTTTTTATTTAAGTAAATCAGCATATCTCTAGTTCTTCATTTTCTGCCAAGTATATAACAGAGTGAAGTATCTTCCTAATGCCCCTTGTCAGAGTGTATTCATGGCAGTGGTAAAATGTAGACCAGAAATTGTTATTTTGGGAGTGCAGAAACTCCTGCTGTCTGTAGGTACTACTGTGAGTTAGGACTTGTTTACTGCAGTGTTCACCAAACGTTTGTACAGCCTCAGGATTTTGCTTCCTTGCTCTCTGAAAGACTATTATGGATGCTTCTTTTGTAAGGTATTAGTGCAACATCTGAAGATATTCCTAACAAGATTGAGGATCTCAGATCTGAGTGTAGCTCTGACTTCGGGGGAAAAGATTCTGTGACAAGTCCTGATATGGATGAAACAGCCCATGGTAAGTGACTTACCTGGAGTCTCTGAAAAGCACAAATGACACTTGGAGTCCTTAAATGTTACAGTTTTCCTAATTTCAAAGTTCTGGTGACTAAGCTTAACATTTTCCTTATTTGGCATCAGTGTATTTGTTTGATAAGGAGATTTTAGTAGTTTTCAGTACTAGAACTTGAGTACTGGGTCTAAGATCACCAGATTCCCTAATTTGGTTTGATTAAATTGACTATCCTCTTGCAGTTTGGAATTGGGCTGCTCCTCAAGATTTCCCCCTGTTTGTGATGTGATTCTTTGATCATTTCAATGTACTACAGAGATCTTTCCATACAAGATTATCTTTACAAATATTTTACAGTCTAAGTTTTGTAACCTGCTGTTGCTGGGCACTGTTTCTCCAGTGTCCCTCACGTTGGAGGCAGTTTTGGTGCAGCACTAACTTTGTTCTCTCTGTGTTTCAGGAGCCAGTCAGTTGACATCTCCGCCTTCTCAGACAGATTCTTTGCTTGCATTGTTTGACCCTCTGTCCTCAAATGAGGGTGAGTTGTAAAGAGTAAGCTTTGTCATTTTTAAAAATAGGCATTTTCAATGCTTCTGTGTAAATACCACGCAATTTGGAAGAATCTTGAAAGAAATGTGTGTGGCTTCTTTTATGCTTATGACCACAGGCGTGTCAGCTGTAGTAAGGCCTAAGGTGCACTATGCAAGACCCTCTCACCCACCTCCAGATCCACCCATCTTGGAAGGAGCTGTGGGAGGTAACGAGGCCCGACTGCCAAACTTTGGGTCTCATGCTCTGATCCCAACGGATCTGGAAGCCTTCAAGCAGAGACATTCCTACCCCGAGAGGCTGGTCCGCAGCAGGAGCTCAGACATCGTGTCGTCGGTTCGGAGGCCCATGAGTGATCCTGGGTGGAACAGACGTCCTGGGAACGAGGACAGGGAGCTGCCCATGGCCTCCAGCAGCGCTGGAGCAGCTGTGCTGGCAGCCACGTCTCAGTCATCGTCTTCATCTCCCAGTAAGGACTCCTCCAGGGGAGAGGTGAGGCTTCTGTTTATCGTTTTATTTTTATCTGTCATGCCCACTTCAACTGTGCATCCATGCCAGAGAGCTGGTATTAAATGTGTTTAGCCAAGGAATTACGACACACTTTTGTTACCCTTTAAACATTGCCCAGTAATGTTTTATAAGCTAAAGCTGAAGATGTCCAGACTGGCTGAAATGGATCTGGCTTCTCTTAAGTTTACTGGATGAACTTTATTGGATTTGGTGGCACTTCAGAAATAAATTAATTGTAATGTTAAACTGCTGCAGCAGCCTGAGAAGTAATTTTCTTTGAAAAAGAAATAAGTGAAATCTAAGGTTCTTCATGACTTTGGGTTTGCATTTGCAGGCTGTCCTCTTCAGGAGGGATATTTCTGATGTAATGTGCTCCCTGTGCTCTGCCATAGTTCTGTTTTTACAGTCAGCGTAGCAGAGCCTGATGTGGAGAAATTTTCTCTTTACACTTGATTTGGTAAATGCTCAAATGTAGCCTCTGCCCTTCTGCAGATTGAGGAGCGGAAAGACAGCGATGATGAGAAGTCTGACAGGAACAAGCCCTGGTGGAGGAAACGTTTTGCATCTGCCATGCCCAAAGGTGGGAATGTCTGTCAGGTTTGGGTGCTTCAGTCAGAGTGCACGCTGCCTTTATTGTGTCTTTAGTCACTTTAATGGCTAAAGTATAAATAAATATGTCAATAAAAATAGGAAGCTACCTGACTCCCTTGGGTAGTAGTTCTCTAGAGTGTGTTGTACCTGGAAGGCAAAACTGTTCTGCCTGGGTGTCTGGTGAAGGTGGAGCTCACTCTAGATGATGGCAGTGCAGTTCTGCTCCACCCTGTGGATAAGCTTAGGCTTTTATTGAAGTTTATTTGATGAAAATCCTCTGCATTAGCCACTTCCTTAAAGTTTCTACAACTTGGCCATTATCTCAGGATAGTCTTTGATGAGGTACCTTGTGTTTTCAGCTCCTATTCCATTTAGAAAGAAAGAAAAACAAGAAAAAGACAAAGATGACATGGTGCCTGACAGATATGCTACACTTCAAGGTAAGTGAATAATATCATCATAGTAATTTTCTCTCAGAACATGCCTTCTGGAGTTCCAGAGTGCCCACCAGGTAGCTGTTGACAGACAAGTATGTGCTGCTGTAGTTGATGTTCACAACTGGCATTTTGAATAAGAAAATGGATAAAGACTTCTTGGCTTGAAGACTGTTTTTAAGTTGTCAGGCATCTGTCAGTGCAGATAGTGGAATCTTAACTCAAGTCCTCACTTTTTACACCCCCCCACCATTACAGGGCTCAAATCCTTGTCACAGCTGAGCTGTAAGGATGGCTGCACACACAGTCCTGTAATAGTTACTTAAATGCTAAATTAAACATGATTTGAACCTGGGTGTTTCGTTTTTTGTTTGCCTAATCATTTCTAGAAGTCTTCAAATATCCCAGAACCATTTGTGTATGCAGTATAAATCTGCTTTTTATGTTCCCTTTCATTGTACTGTTTTTTTTCTGGTTTGCTTCAGACTTTATAAATATATTTGAATTGGGGCTTCATGGAATACAAGCAGCTCTTTGTTTGATGTGGCTAAAAACAGAGTCCAAATGTGTAGGTCTGAGTTTTTGTGTTTGCTTTCAGTTGGCACAACACCAGGGTGACTCCTGTTGTTTTTTGTGGTCCTTTCAGATGATCCCAGCCCAAGGCTCAGTGCACAGGCACAAGCAGCTGAGGACATTCTGGACAAATACAGGAATGCCATCAAGAGAACCAGTCCCAGTGAAGGAGCCATAGTGAACTATGACAGTGCAGGTGAGAGCCTGGCTTTTGGAGTCATCACCAACATAGTTTCTCCTCCTTAAAGATAAAAACACTTCAGTATTCTAGACCAATGGTAGTATTACCAGCTGAACAACATGAGCTCTAAACCAGGAGTGTTTTCTCAAATAATCTGTGGGACAGTCCCACAGAGGCTGGGAATTAAATCAGTGTTCCCAAGGACCTCTCTTTCATATTGCCATTGAGGGGGCTGGTTGTTGATAGCACATCTCCTACCAGTTTTTTCTTTTGTTTTGTTTTAATGGGCACAAAAGAAGTATATTGCCTTACAAAAATGATGCTGTTTTTTCTGAGCAACCTGTAGATTGTGTATTTTGATATGCTTTTTTCACTTATCAAGAATAAGCTGGTTTATTTGCTGTCTTCATTTTCCACCTGACCTTAGAATAACCAGCAGAAAATTAGGCTGGTTTCTTCTTCTGACTCTTCAAGTGTGATGTTTTTCCTGTTCCCACAGAGGCTCTTGGGGATGGGGAGAGCATGCACGACTCCCCGCGGGACGAGGCGCTGCAGAACATGTCTGCAGACGATCTCCCAGACTCTGCAAGTCAAGTAGCACAGCCACAAAGTTCTGCTTTCTCCTACAGGTAAAGACATTGGCAGGTTTCGTCTTACCCACAAAGTAGAATTAAAAGCTGAACCTGCGAGTTTGGTTCCCACAAGAATCCTAATATGGATCAGTTGTAAACTTTGATGTACTTTTAGTTTTAAGCATCTCAAACTGTCGTATTTCGACTGATGAAGGAGGGGTGTTGTAACCTGAGAGGACAGAGCAGTTCAGTGTTTAGGAAAATTCCTTTGAAAATGGTCTGGGTGCTATATCAAAAGAATTGATATTCTTAAGCCTTGGCATTTTTGGTATATTAAAATGATATTAAATAGCTTTTAGGCACTATTAAATAAAAAAGAAAATAATAACTTCTTGTTGAAGAAGCAGGCCTCGCAGCAACTGTGTTAAGAAAATATTTTTCCTCTTTAAGGGATGCAAAGAAGAAATTGAGATTGGCTCTTTGTTCAGCAGATTCTGTTGCCTTCCCGATGTTGACCCACTCAACACGGAATGGTCTCCCAGACCACACAGACCCCGAAGGTGAAGGTTCTTTGTGTTGTGTGTCTCTCTTCTTGTCCCCCATCTAATGACACTTGTGCTGCACCATTTGTGGTCACTTCTCTTTGCTGTAGACTTAGAAGGCACAGGCTGCCTTTTGTCCCCAGAATGGTTTCGTTCTTGCTTCACAAACCTGCCACCTAAATCTGGTCTATTTTTTTTTTTAAATGAAGTACCACAGACGTAGTGCAGGTAGAGCCTGAAGCTATAGAATAGACTCCCCAAATACAAGTGCTGTTGGGAATTGTGCTACTTGAATGACTTAACTATTTATGTTGGTTTACTATATATGTGTGTTGTGTTGGGTTCCTCCATTCATTCTAGGTTTATATGCAAACAGGTGAATTTGAATTTGTTGCCTATCTGGTCCTCTTCATGTTTCAGAATGATTCTAAATACTAGCTAAGATGGTGATAGATAACTTATCCCCTGATATCTGGAAAATTCAAGAAAGCTTATTAAACTGTTCTAAAACAACATTTATTGCCTCACGTACAGAAATTTTGTTTTAAATCCTTAACGTTTCCCACGTTCAAAACCAGTTTATTTTCATCATGCCTGTTTCTCCCGCTTAACAATTTTTTCTTTGTTCTTTGTTAGATAATGAAATTGTGTGCTTCTTGAAAGTTCAGCTGGCTGAAGCCATCAACCTGCAGGACAAGAACCTGATGGCGCAGCTGCAGGAGACGATGCGCTGCGTGAGCCGCTTCGACAACAGGACCTGTCGCAAGCTGCTGGCATCCATTGCAGAGGACTACAGGTAGCTTGATTAATAACAGCTTCCCAAATCCGTGTATTTATTCACTAGCACATTGGGAACATCCCTTTTGTTTTAAATTGTACTTCACCAAACCAGGTTATTACACCTCTGCCTCCCCACAAAACAATGAGGTTGTCTCAGCTGTCTGTGAGTGGCTTAAAGAAGCTTGGGCCTTCAGTCGGTCCAGGTGGTAATAAACTCAGGTTAAATCAGTTTGTGGGTAGTATTCAGCAATAACACACGCAAAATGGTGTTTGGCATTTGCTTTAGTCTGGCATTCCTGAGTGCTGCCAGGACAGGGAACTCACAGAAATCTGTGTGAGGTGAACTTCCGAAGTCACAGAGTGTTCTGTTTTATAAACAACAGGTTGAAGATTCCTCCTGCAGTACAGCTTAGCAGTTTGTAAAGCTATTAGCCTCTGTCTCTGTTACCAGTCTGATGTAGAGCCCTCTTTATTTTAGGAAAAGAGCTCCATATATTGCTTATTTAACTCGCTGTCGCCAAGGCCTGCAGACGACACAAGCGCACCTGGAGAGGCTCTTGCAGAGAGTTCTGCGAGATAAAGAAGTGGCCAACAGATACTTCACTACAGTATGTGTGAGGTTACTGCTGGAGAGCAAAGAAAAGAAAATAAGGGAATTTATTCAAGGTAAGATTAATGCAGACTGGAGTGTTTATATTCCTTCTTATTTAGATGCTGGCTTGGGTTAATGTTTTAAAATACAACTTTCGATCTGAGGAGAAGATTCCTAAAATGATTTTAATTTCAGCTGGTGAATTAATGGCTCAAATAGATTACTGTGACTTTGCTATATGTTGTGGCAGCTAATCCATGGTAACTGTCTGCATTTTTCATGGGCTGAGAGAATGAAGGTAATTTGTCCTCGCTTGACCTAAGAAGTTATGCTAAATCATATTATCTAGTCTAGTATCTGTCCCATGGAAGAAGCATGAGTACTATTAATTGTTTTAGATCTACTGATAAATGGTAAATGAAGTTGCAGCATTCAGTTCTTAGTCTGGAACCTGTGGTTGCATCTTAGATGATGTGGGGGATAGTAGTAGTGTGAATCAAATGAATCAAAGATTTAAAAATACCACAGCATACAGGACAGCACCACCAGGAAGACAACTCTCTAAACAGAACCACTTACACCAAACTAGTTCTGTGCTCTCTAGGCACTTATCTGACTTAATGGAGCACATAAGGAATTTGGAGTCAGTTCTTGCTCCTGGTACATTTGGGTTCTGCGTATTAAATGTGCCTGGATAGGCTGGAATTAATCTGAGATCTTGCATTTACTGGGATGAAAGTGTTTGTAATAAGGTTCAGTGACCCAGGAAGGAGTTAAAGCCCTTTTACTGGACAGAAAGGAGACAGCTATTTCTGGGTGATCTAAAAGAGCCCCTGGCAGCCGTGGCATTGAGGCTGCTGGGGCTGTGAGTGGCAGCTGTCTCTGGGGCAGGGGGCTGTAAATATGAAGCTGATGAATGGGCAGTGATTTGGTCACACTGCATTTGCTGGGCTGCATCACTCAGTCTGTGGTTTGTACATAAACATGAACGTTGCATCTGTGTATACTTAATAAAGGTAGTGGGAAATGGGACACGTGGGTTTTCATATCTGCCCCAGCTCCACCTTCAGCATCTGACAGCTTTGTGTGTGCTGGTTCCTGCCAGTGCCTGTCCCAGGGATTGTTGTGGGTGTTGTCTCTGTGGGTGGCTGGGAAGAAGCTTAAGGACTGGTGCTACAGAGGGAGTGATTAACACAGTATCGAGTATTTTGACCATATGCTTTGTTGAATGTGTTCTATGTGCTTTTCCTCTAATGCCTCCATTTATTTCAAGTGTTTCTGTTTGTATTTCCCTTACTGGGATGTGGGCAAAACAGCCTCACTGCTGGCTGGCAGGAAGTCTGAAGTAGATTCTGGGCTCTTCCTGCCAGAAAACCCTATCAGAGTTAATACTTTTAACTTAAGCGAATGTTCTTTCTCTTCTTGCCTTGTGTCAGATTTCCAGAAGCTCACAGCAGCAGACGATAAAACAGCCCAGGTTGAGGATTTCCTTCAGTTCCTGTACGGGGCTATGGCTCAGGATGCCATATGGCAGAATGCCAGTGAGGAACAGCTTCAGGATGCACAATTAGCCATCGAGCGCAGTGTGATGAATCGCATTTTCAAACTTGCCTTCTACCCTAATCAGGATGGAGATATTCTGCGTGACCAGTGAGTTAATGGAGTTCCAAGTACTTGGTTTCTCTTTTGCAGTTGGTGCAGATGGAAGCTGTGCAACCTTCCTGTGACAGACCTGTCTTTGCCAGCCAGGCCACGCAAACCCATGTTTTTGTTCAGAACGTTTTGTTAAAGAACAAGGAAGTGCTTTAGCACCAAGTGCAAACGTGTTTGCAACAAACTACTAGAACAGAATAAAGTTGTAAATGTAATAATGACTTGGGATACAGTCAGGTCTGCAAGTGTGTGTGCTGAGAGAATGATTAAAATCTGCCTCAGGACTCCTTCCATCTCCTGGGTTGGTGCAGTATTTTCCATGCATTTGGGGTTTTTGTTTCTGTGTTTTAGAACAGATGCTGTTGGAATGCTCTAAGAGCTGCTTGGTTGTACAGTGCAATCCTCTGCACACTCACTGACCTGGTGTCCATCAGCTGTAGGGCCACCATGACTATGTACATTCCTGAAGATATCCCTTGTAGTATCAAATTTAAAACGAGTGGGAAGCCCCAGGGGACTGCAGGCTGGCTGCTGCTAACTTTTCACTCATGTTTTTTGTGTTTTCAGGGTCCTTCACGAGCACATACAGAGGTTATCCAAAGTAGTGACTGCAAACCACAAGGCCCTTCAGATACCTGAGGTAACAACTCCTTCACTTCTGTACTTGTGTCAAGGGGCTTGGTTTTAATTATGTTTGGGATGGGGAGGGAATTGTTCTGTTTCACACTTAGAAGTGGTGCTTTTCTGTCTGTGACAGCTGAAATATCCTGCAGGAAAAATGTGCTGTACCCATGCCTTAGTGTCTTCCCTTGACTGATCCATCTAAATTCAGTTTTTTTCCTCATTTTGCCACCTCTGTCCTGATACCAGGATTTAAGAACCAATGGTACACTGCACTAAGATGCAGTAACTTTCTGATAATTTGCTTCAAAAGAGAAGATTTGAATCCTTTATGCCTCTGATGTGATTCCCCTGCCATGGCTGTGGTTTACGGCTGTCAAGTTAACTTTCTGAACCAGCCAGAATTAACAAAACCTTGCAGCTCTGAATTTACCCAGGGCTTTTGCTTTTCTCATGCCTAATAGGATAACTAAAAGCAGGTTGGTAGGCTCAAGGAGTCTGTCAGGGCTGGGTGTCTGCAGCTGCCTGGCTCTCAGTTCAGCACTGGAAGTGTGTGACTCTGAACAGTGAGTGTCACAAAGCTGCTGGGGAGGAACAGAGGCCCTGCAGCTCTGCCTTCATCTGGAACAGAGTCCTGAGCAAGTCATGGAGAAGTACAGGCTCATTGTGGGAGTTGCACACAGAATACCAGCTCCTTCTATTGTTTTTTTTAATAACACCTCAGGAAGGCACCTCCACTGTGAGTGTGGTGGAGCCGTTTCAGTCACAGACTCACAGAATGGTTTGGGTGGGAAGGGACCGACTGTAAAGCCCATCTTGTTCCACCCCTTGTCATGGGCAGGGACACCTTCCACTAAAGCCCATCTTGTTCCACCCCTTGTCATGGGCAGGGACACCTTCCACTAGACCAGGTTGCTCCAAACTCTGTCCAACGTGGCCTTGGGCACTTCCAGGGATGGGGCAGCCACAGCTTCTCTGGGCAACCTGTGCCAGGGCCTCCCCACCCTCACAGGGAGGGATTTCTTCCATATATCCAACCCACATTTGCCCTCTTTCGGTTTGAACTCATCTTGCCTTAAGGCTTCCCTTTTCTCCAGAGCCTGGGAGTCTCTGGTGCTGTGGTGCACAGCAGTAGCTTGGGCAGACAAGCACTGGCAGTGTTGTTTTCCCAGGTGTAACTGGCAGTGTTGTTTTTCCCAGGTGTAACTGGCAGTGTTGTTTTTCCCAGGTGTAACTGGCAGTGTTGTTTTTCCCAGGTGTAACTGGCAGTGTTGTTTTTCCCAGGTGTATCTGCGGGAGGCTCCGTGGCCGTCGGCACAGTCCGAGATCCGCACGATAAGTGCTTACAAAACCCCCCGGGACAAGGTGCAGTGTATCCTGAGGATGTGCTCCACCATCATGAACCTGCTCAGCCTGGCCAACGAGGATTCAGTACCTGGGGCAGATGATTTTGTTCCTGTTTTGGTTTTTGTCCTGATAAAGGTGAGTTCTTTTGCAGAGATCACAAACCCCAGCTAACTCTTGTAATTAACAAGCACATTTAGGAGGAGAAATAATCCCTGTGGGTAATGGGGAGCATGCCAGGCTCAAAACCAGATCTGATTCAGCAGGTTGGAATGGGAATCAAAAATTTGGTCACAGTTACCGTTTTTGAATCCAAGCAAACTTTGCATTTGGAACCAAGGAAATTGGGGTGCAGATTTTGTGTGGGGAGTGGAGTTTGTTTGAGATATGTCCACCAGCATCTGTCATCTGTGCCTGCTTCATGCTGTCCTCTCAGGACCAAGATCCACACTAGGACTGATTTGTGTTGCTGGTCTTTTTGACATGAGTGGAGAATGGTCTGTCATGTGTCAGACACCAAAACAACAGGCTTTACACGTGTTGAGGTCCTGATGACCTTCATAAGTTCTGCCAGTGTTCCCCTTCTTTCTCTTGGCCCGCTAGTCATTTTTCCTTGATGGGAAAAAGGCTCCTTTCATCAAGCCTGATGTCTTCTGAGGCTGGTGAGGATGAGCAGTGCCTGCTGGAGATGTGTTACCTGCTGTGTGGTATCAGGGTCACTGCACGGAGGGAACTGTGGTTCCTTCTGTATCTTGCAGTGTTTGATGTCGAGCTTTGCAAACAAACTGTGAGTATCTCTCTCTTCTCCAACCCCAGGCAAACCCCCCTTGCCTGCTGTCCACTGTGCAGTACATCAGTAGTTTCTATGCCAACTGCTTGTCTGGAGAGGAGTCCTACTGGTGGATGCAGTTCACGGCAGCCGTGGAGTTCATCAAAACCATCGACGATCGCAAGTAACTCGCTCGGCACATGCATGGGCAGACTGTGAGCAGGAGAGGAGTGTCTGAGAATGTACAACAGCTGCAAAAGCTGAAGAAAAGACTTTCCTTGTATAATACTGTACAGAATTGAGGCATTTTAAAACACACCTTTACTAATCTAATTAATTTAACAGATTTTCCTCTTCTCCTTTCGGTTGCGTTTTTCTCCCCTCTAGATACTGGCACTGCAAAAGGGACCACAGTTTTCAGGTATTTTGGAATCTCAAAACATGCAGAAAATATTTCATGCTTTCTCCACCACCCCTCTTCCTGAATTCTTCCTCACGGGAATAGTTCATTTGATTTCTAACAGAAAACTGAAACAAGAGGAATCAGGGCAGCCACACAGTAAACTTTCTAGTTGAATACACCTTTTATTAAGAAAACACCAGCCACACTGAAAGTTTGTAGTAGCTGACATCAGTTATCGATTATATTTCACCTAAACTTAAAATCTGAGAGGACAATGTAAATATTATATAACTATATTTAATGCATTGCAAGTTTCTTTTGGACTCATTATCCTTCGAATAAAAAGCAGAAGCCTCTCTGACCTCTAACAGGTTGTGACGTACCGTGTTTTGGTGATGGAAGGACTTCCTAGAAAGGCTAAGGTTTAAAAAGGGCAAACTGAACTATTTATTAAAATGTAATTAAGATTACTGAAATTTCTGAAACTGGAATTTTTAATAGGGCTTATTAGCTAGCTGAACACTTCTTGGCTAGGGCATTAGGGTGTTACAGAGGTTTGGATATATAGAGGAGAGGGACTGTAAGTTACAATAGAGAAGTCTAATATAAAAAGGAGAAATAAAATACCTTACTGTAATATTTTTTCTGATCTATTGTGTATACTGTACAAACCCCAAACAGAGATCCTTAACAGAACCTTGGGCTGTAATATATATTTTGATTAGTGACATTAAATACATATGCCAGGGGGTTCAGTGAATGTTTTTACTAAATGTTCTTCGTGTTGTCTGCTATGCAGCAGTGCAAGTTTTACTGTTCATATGAAATATTTTAAAATAATATAACACTGTTCTTTATGAAACATATCATGACATCAGTTCAGGGTGTTTTATAGATTTCTCACCCCGCCTTTCCCTTAAACTGACAGTTACCAAGTTAAAGAGGTTTTTGTGCACACACCACGTGTGTTTTTCACAGCTGAAGTGGTCTGGGGCATGGCCAGTGCGCGTTGGCTCTTTCGAAGCACTCGCTGTCCTTTTTCAGCTTGAACACAGTGGAAAAGGACATCGAGCACTGAACTTTTTCCTGTCAGTATTATTTCTTGCTCTTTCCAGAGTGTTCACTGCACTTCTGACAGAGGGATGTGGTAAGGCTTGGTGTCTTTGAGTGGTAAAGAAAACAAAATCTTTCTCACAGTCTTTTCAGAACACGATTGGTTCATTTTGTGTGTGTGTGCATTTTGATGATTAAAACCTGTAAGCAACCAGTACTTGGGAAAATCATGTGGTTAATTGGAATTAGAGCAAAGTATTGAGTGCTTGATTTGGCTGTGCTACTTGTCAAGGCATAATTAAACTTACTTTCTTGGGCTCAGATAGAACTCAATCCAGCAGTTTTGCCAAACTAATCGGAGGTGAGGGATGGTAACTTCTTTCTTTTATAGTCTTTCTCCTCTATTAGAGACTCGACTGTGTGGAGGAGCAATACTCAGTTGAAACAGAATTCTTCTGATCTGCCTTACTGTGGTGACTCAGTCTGTGTAGCACTGCAATATTCTGGTTATTTAGCCTTGATGGGTTTTTGGTGCTGAACACGTAACTCAATACTGCAAGCACAGCCCTAACCAATAACACTCAGCAGCAAAGCACAAACATGCCCTTGAAGATATGCCCAGATCATATCAAAAAGCAATATAAATCCATTCATACTGAAGTGTCCTGTAATATGTAATTATTACTTGAATATCCAAGACATTAAGACCGAAGTGTGAAAGTTCCCTTAGTCCTGCAGTTTGGGTGTTGGTTGAGGAGAGTATTTGTAGGATCCTTACAGAAGGCACAAGGACACTGGAGCTGGTGTTCACCCTGCACGTTGCCTCTTTGCTGACCTGGACACAGGGTTGGGTCGGCACCATTGCGTCTTTCAGGTTTGCTCTCCCTTATGGAAGGGGCAAGAACCATTTTCTCCACAGCTTTTATCACTTTATTTCTCTGCATAGAAAAATATTTAAAAGAACTGGTGTCTTTTTTTAATTGTTATTTAGTTATTTTGAAACCAATGAGTTTCAGTGAGCCCCGGGTGAGCTGACAGTTTTTGTAGCAAGATGGTCCTTTGCTTCTTTTTTTCCAACCTACTCTGAAGGTCCTTTATGTAGTCTTGATAGGTGTAGTTAGAGAATTAGGCTTTCCAAAGAATTAAAAGCCTGCCTGTAATGTCCTTTTACTGTTTTTCCCCAGTGTCCCGTAACGTTTTGTTTTAAAATGCTGAATTCCATGTCTAGGAAGTGGTGGTGTTAGGTTTGGTGTGCAATAGTGAAGGTGAAAAGACAGTGCATAAAGGACCAAAAGTACCAGAACTGCTGCCAAAAGGTGCCAGCCAGCCATGGGCCTGTTGCTGTAATCTTGGTGCTTTCTGTGAATTGAACTCCTTCAGCCCCTGGAGGAGGAATGGGACATTTTGGGGAGAGGGAGGGGGGAGGTTGTTGGTGCCAGGTCGCAGCCGGGACGGGCTCGGTGGTTGTTGTCAGTGCTGGTTGTTGGCACATCCTGAGGAACTGCCATGTGAAATGATGGCACTGTCTGTGCCTGGGAATGTTACAGAGGTGCTGGTTTCCTTTTTGAGTAGAGGAGGGAAAGAAAGGGCTGGGTTTTTCATCCCTAGGAGATTCCTTTGTGCTCCTAAGTGAGATTTCTCTTTAAAGCCTTTTTAAATCCTCTTTAAGGAGAATCAGAATGTCTCTGGCCTACCAAGGATTTGAGTTTAAAAGTTTTTGTTTTGAAGACCTTTTACTACCAAATGCTGAATGTAACTGCCATAAATTTCAGGAAAAAAAGCCACGAACATGATGCTGTTTCCTGTGGGTGAGTCTCTGGTGAGCACAGTGTTGGTTCGTATCGCTTGAAAACGTTCTTGTTCTGTTAAGCCAAATTCTCAGAGAATTGGAGAACTCACTGCCATGGGAATGGGGAGGGGTGAAGAGGGTGGGAGAGGGGGCAGAGCTGCGTGTTGGCATGAGTGAGTCACGGTGTGCTGGGAGAGCTGGAGCAGCAGGAAGGCAGTGGGGACGGAGGGGGAAGGATGCTCGTGTGTGGGTACAGCTGGGGACGTGGTTGAGCCTGTACTACTTGAGAATTAACCTCTGCTAAGTTAGTAGTGTGTGTTCTGTACCTTTTAATTGTGCTTTACCTCTATTGAAAAGCTTTGTACTGCCTCTCCTCTTTGGTAAAGCCTTTATAAATCTAAATTAACGAGCTTGCACAATCTTGTATACAGGAACCCCATCTTGTCTCTTAACGTGATTATTAATGTATTATTCTGTAAAAACTGATTAAAAGGAGAGCAGTTTAACCGCCTGGCTTTGACGTTTCTGCCTTGTTCCAGTGCCATCACCAGTTCTGCTGGGGATGGCAGTGCAAGTGTGAGCAGCTTCCCACTAACTCTGTGAGGTTTCCCGTTGGGGATTGCTGCTCTGTTCCATCCTCACACCTCTCAGGGAAGGGACAGTGGCAAAAAAGAACCAAAATCCGGTTAAAGGGAAAGGAAGCATTGCTGCATTGACTGCTTAACACAGAACTCTTCAGATATTATTTTAAATCCTGCAGCTTGGGCTGTTCTAATAGCTTGAGAGGAAAGAAGTGACTCTGCCTGCGGCAGGACCGTGCCCATCCCTCTGCTGCCTGCTGTTTGATGCCTTGATGGGAGTGGTCAAGCCCAAAAGTGTTATGTTTGGCATCTTATTTCTTAAGAAATGTCGATTCTGCCTGTGAGACAGGAGCATTTTCTCAGCTGTGGTGCACCCAGGGCAGAGGCAGGTGGGCACAGTGGTGGGACCAGGGTGGGTGTGCAGCCACGGCGCTGCCACGAGCTTGGTCCCCGCAGTGTTATTGACCTTGATTCTCTCTCATTTGCATCCAGCATTTTTCATCCTCTGGAATATGGTGTTTGGGGACCTTTCCATCATTAAGTGGATTTACAGCAATTTCCTTATGTGTTTTCTCCAAGGGATTCTGTTATGAGAGGCACATTAAATCTCCATTAATACCTCATTATCCGACTGATAAGATTACCATGATAATGAGGCAGAAATTCTAATTGTTTCACTTCTTATTGTGCCTTTCATTAAATCACATACCTGGAAGTTGCTGTCGGAGAGGAGAGCTCCAGCCTGCAGAGCTCGAGAGGTGACCTGGTTCTGTGCATCCTGGCCCTGTCCCACGGTGCTCGGGGGATGCTGGGGTGTGCTGGCCTTTTCTCCCGGGCTCCTGTGCCTCCTGCCACGGCCTCCCCTCTGTGGCAGTGCTACCAGGAGGGCTTCTGGTGGCCCCAGGGCCTTTGGCAGCCTGCCCTGGGAGCATGGATTTGGAGAGACCGTGTCCCCCATGCCCGGGCCGTGGTTGTACGGAGCCGCTCGCTCCAAGCGCGGGTGTGCAGCCTCCGCCAGAGCTGTTAGAACCCATCAGGTCAATGATCCATGAACTAAGAAGTCTCTAAGCAGGAGCAATTATTGTCTATCATGTGTCAAAGGCGCCCGTATTGACCCCGATAGATGGAGCCATTATGTCCTGTTGAGGCAGCGATCCATGAACGGAGGGTTCACGGGAGCAGAGGCCTCAACACACCACCCCAGCGCCGTCCATCCGTCCTGCCCGTCCCCACAGGGTGAGGGATGCACAAGGTGAGGGGACAGGGGTGGATTTGGGGAGGGGAGCAGTGTGGATGCTGCCAGCTCAGTGTTCTGCCGGGAGCAGCCTGGAGCCAGGCTGGGCTGGGGGAACAGCCCCACTGGGCCCCAGGGCTCCTCAGGGGCTGTTCTGTGCCTGCCCCAGGCCCCCCTTCCCTGGGGTGTGTGCAGGGATTCCCTGGGACCAGCACGACCTGAGCTCTGCTCCAGGAGCAGAGACACCTCTGTGGGGCCGTGTTGGTCACACAGTGCTGCTGAGAGCCCCTGCCTGGCCCTGCCGGGCAGCCCACAGCCAACCTCGTTAGGAAACACCCCAGAGCCCTGCTTGGCACCAGATCCAGCTCTGGACCCCCTAGTTCCTTAAGTGTGGGGGGGACTGGGGCCATTTCTGCCAACAGTCTGTTCCTCAGGCTCAGTTAACGAGGTCGAGGAGCCCACAGTGGATGGCACCTCTTGCCCTGCGGGGCAGGGGGTCCCCAGGACAAGGACTGTGTGAGCCCCTGCTTTCAGCACAGCAGTGGGGTTGGCCATGGAGCCCCTGGCTCCATGCCCTGAGTGGAGATGGAGCTGGGCCCTGGCCCCTGGCCCCCTGCCCAGGCTTCTGGCATCCAGATCTGCTGCAGAACAGAACGTTATCCTGCACAAGTGGACTCAGGCTCCTCCTGCGCCAAGGAGGAGATGTCTCCATAGTAACTGGCACATTTGGAGGGCAGGAGGCGCAAGGGATGGAGACAAAGCCTCTGTGAGAGCCCTGGGCAGACCCCACAGCCCAGGGTACCCTCGGGCACGTGGTGCTGCTTGGCCAGGGGCACAGGCTGCTCCAGCCCCCCTGTCCCTGCTGCTCCATCAGGAGCCAGGTACGGCCCCCCTGGCAGCCACCCCGGTGCTGATGGCAGAGCCCCTGTCCCTGTGGTGGCAGGGGTGTCACTGCTGTGGGGAGGGGTGGCTTTTGGCACCAGCCTGCAGAGCCAGAGCCGAGGGGGCAGCCGTGGCCATGCCTGGGGCTCTGGGCTGGGGCAGCTGCACGGCAACACCTGGGCCAGGCAGGTGCAGGGTGGGTGGTGGGTGCCCTGTGGGGAGCGGGTGCCCTGCCCACCACTGCCCACCTCTGCCAGCCCCGCCGGCAGCAGCACCACTGAGCCACGGCACCAGCAGAGTCATCGGGCTGGGGTTAATCAACATTCATTCATGTTTCCAAGTGTAAATTGAGCATTTGTTTAATTATGTGTAAGCAGCAATACATTCTGGCCATTATCTAAATCACTATTTTATTTCCTGGATGTGGTTTCATAATGCCGGGTTTGTGCTCCAGCCTCTGCATCATTAACAGAGAAGAGTTAATGAATATAAAAGCGTAAAGGCTAATTACACTTTAATTTACAATCATGGTCTCATTTTGGGACCACATGAAATCTGTTTTGAAAACAATTAAAACAAAAAAAAAAACCCCAGTGAAGGTCTGGTGAGTGGAAGGGTTTTGGCACAAAGTGAGAAGTGGCCACCGTCCCCTGGCTGCTCAGTGTTAGTGGGGCCAGGGCTGCCCACACCTCCCAGGAGCCTGGTGGGTCCCTTGTGTTCCCCTGGGCCCTGCAGGGTGATGACCTGGGCTGGCAGTGGGACCCCCTGGGCCTGGTGCTGGTGTGGGGATGTAAATTGGAGCCCGAGTGGGAGCACAGTTCACCTGAAGGAGACAAAGATTTATTGGGCTGCAGATGTTGAAAGCAAAACCCAGCGCGAGTGCTGACTCCAGCACTTTGCAGTATTCCCCAGGACCATGGCTGTGCCTCCCTGGAGCAGGTAGCAGAGTCTGGCCCTCAGGGGGGATGGTGGCTGAAGGTGAAGCTCGAGGCAGGAGTGGTGATGGGAGCGGGTCGGGCTCTGTCTGCAGGAGGATCAGGCTGAGCAGCAGGGCTTTGGGAACCCCAGGTGTTGGGGCAGCTCCCTGCAGGCTGCAGTGGGCAGAGCCCCTGGGTCTGTCCCCCACCACCACGGTCACCCATGGCAGAGACCATGGCTTCATCTAAGGGTGTCCCTGAGGCTCTGGGGACTGTCACACTGTCACCATGTCCAGGCCTAGGACAGGAGCTGTCCCCACTGGCATAGGGTTGCCCTTCTGGAACCAGCTGTGGGTTACAGGTGGGATTTTGGGGCTGAGGTGTTGGCTGGGAGGAGAGCAGGGCTGGGGGAGCAGGGCTGGAGCGTGGGGCTCGTGTGCTGTGATCAGGTGTGTGCACACACGTGTGCTTTGTGATGGGTGAATTCCTGTTTGTATTTCCTTTATTCTGATTCCCTCACAAATGGCATGAGAGCTGCGTGCTGAGTGCAGGAGGGAGCAGTGGCCTCGGAGCCAGAGGCTCGTTCCGGCAGAGGAAATAAATCTCCCTGAGAAAACCACTTTGCTCACACAATTCCAATCCCACAGGGCATCGTGGCATCACTCACTTCTTGTTTTATTTAGCTGATAATCTTTTATTGGGCCAGTCAAGCCCTATGGAGGCACGATGCCTTCACTGGGTGTTGGAGTGGGGGGCTCACAGACCTGGGCACTGGGAGGGCAGCGATGCCTGGGGGTGCATCCCATGCCAGGGGCTCAGCTCAGACTGTGCCCTGCTGGGACTTGTGTCCCGGGTGGGTCCCCTGAGCTGACACCCTGCAGAAGCACTGAAGCCCCTGTGGTTTTCCTTGCCCTGCCCGTGGTGGAGGACAGGACGTGTCCTTCTGCTGCCAGGTGTCTCTGGAGGTGGCTCAGGGACATCTGCTCAGCAGGATTTGCAGGACTCAGCACTTGTGGTGGACCCATGGGCTCTGTGGGTGCCTCTCCCTCTGATGGATGTGCTGAACTGGGACAGTGGAGGCTCCTTCACCAGCGGGCACCGTCATGGGACCCAACAGCCCTTGCTGGGAATGCTGGGGCTCTGCTGTCCCCCTGGATCTGTGTGGGGTGCACGTGCCCAGCAGCGTGGGCACATCCCTGCTCCCATACAGGCACCTGAGGACCCCTCCCCTTCCTGTCCCTCTCCAGGGCTAATGCAGGAGCTGTGCCACAGTGGAAACCTGGCGTGTCCCTCAGACAGGTTTGTCATGCAGCCTGTCACCGGGGCCGTGTCACTAATGAACACATCCAGGGGCTCAGTGCCTGCGGCCGCTAATTGGAAGCGCTCACAGCTGGGAGTTGGGGTGGGTTCGGCACACTCCCTGCACTAACAGGGATTTCCCGTTCAGAATTCCATGGCTGCCGAGGGCAGCAGAGGAGGAGCAGCCGCTGTGCCCTGTCCGTGCTGGGAGCAGGCACTGGCACCACACGGGTCAGGCAGAGACCTACATCACCCTAAGAAATGCAGCACCCCAACCTGCAGCTGGGACTGCCAGAGCTCCTGGGGCTGGGGCTGCTGGGGGCTCCAGCTACTTGGGGAGGTGTTGGCTGTGATGTGTTTGCTCCTCATGAGGGGTGAAGGCTCACCCCTGACCCTTTCCAGTGGCACAGGTGATCACAGGGCTTGGTGGCAGCAGCGTGGGGAGGCAGCTTGTGTGGGGCACCAACACAGCCCCACACAGCTCCCCCTTGTCAGCATTCCCACCTTCCCACTAATCCTTGTCATCCCAGATCTTATCAGCACTGATTTGATATTTACTTCCAGATTGCAGATGAACATGTTGAACATCATCATCCGATGATGATTCCCCATTGACAACCACTTTTTGAGACCTGTCAGTCAGCCAGTTCTTAATCCTTTTAATGTGAGCTCTATTGATATTATATAGAGCTAATTTTTTAATCAAAACGTCATGTGCTATTAAATCAAACGCTGAACAGAAGCCGAAGTGCAGCACAGCTTCTCAGTTACTTTTGTTAGTTAAACTTTTAAATTAAAGGAACGAAACCAAATTTTTTGACGAGCCCAAATTCCCATCCAACCATGCTCCTGGCACTGGTTTCAGCCCCACTTGCTGTCACTGGCAGCCGTTCCAGCTCCTCAGCTGCTGCCCAGGCATGGCCGTGGCCGGAGGGGTGAGCGTGGCCGGCGGGGCTGGACGTGCCAGGGAATGGCCGAGTGCTGGGGTGGCCTCGATGCGGAGCTGCTGCCGGGGCGGAGGGGCTGAGTCCAGGCCACTTCACAGTTAAAGTCCTGGTGGAGAAATGGGAATTTTTCTCCTGTGCTGGATGCAGCCTCTGACCTGAAAACGTGCCCCAGCCTCCCCGGCTGCGGCGCGGGAGCAGCCGTGCAAATGCGATATGACAGCGCAAGACACTCCAATATGGTCACCAGCTGTCCGGCCGCCACTGGGCCCGACTGGGTGGGCAGGCGGTGCCCCAGTCGCAGATGCATTTCGGGGGGAGGAGGGAGGGCTCGGGCAGGGCCCCTACGTGCAGGCAGGCACACGCTGCCTGGTGCCGGGTCGCTGGGACCGGCACAAGCACTTGTCGGACCGGGACAAACCCATGGGGTCCCACTGGTGTCACCCTCGATGGGGCTTGGGCACAGTTTGGGTCCCTGTGCCACTGTGGCCAGGCTTTGGGGACCCCTGCCCAGAGCCAGGTGAGCCAGGCTGCTGGCAAGCCCCCTGCCCAGAAACCCCCTCCAGCTGCCACCCATGTGGGCTTCTGCACGGGTCCATCCGGCGCAAGGCAACTTCCCTGGCTGTGTCCCCCCCAGCTCAACCAACCCTTTGTAAATCTAAATTAATAAGGTTGCACAGCTACAGACACAGGAACACGGGCTGTGTCTTGTCTTTGTCGATCAATGCTTTCTATCATCCCATAAAGCTGATTAAAAAGCAGAGCAGTTCATCTCACCAGGTTCCGCATCCCAACATTATAAATTTGATATTCTGGTTAATGATTGTCAGCGCTGGTGGAGGACATGGAAGATGATCAGTATTTGTAGTTTATAATTAATTATTGGAGTGTTGCTGCAAAGGACACCAAGGAGGGGTTGGGACTGATTAGGAATTTATTATCCCTATAATGCCAAAGAGCAAGAGAAGGGGAGTTTGTATGTCCAGCATTGCCCATGCCAGAGGGACACAGAGCACCAGTGTGACCTATCACGGTCACCAGTTCCACATCTGTGTCCCCAGTGTGGCTGGGAGGGTCAGCCAAGAGGGTCAGCTGCATTCCACCCCTTTCCTGTTGTCCATGGGGAAGCTGCAGTGAACAGATGTCTCTGCCCCAGCTCTGGACACAGGGATGTTGGTCCCTCAGGCTAGACGGTGACCTGGTTGTCGATGCCAGCTGCTTGGAGAGCCCATGGATGGCTGGATGATGCTGTGCATCCCTGTCTGGCAGCCCTGCCGGGGGTCTCGGCCCCTCGATGGCTGCGGGCAGGGCTGCGGTGGCTGGTCCTGGGCAGCCGTGTGGCACAGGGAAGAAAATTCCACCAGTGGGTCCCACAGCCTGGGCCAGCAAGGGAAGTTTTGGGACTTCTTTCTCTAGAAATAAGAAACTTGACCCCAAAGGAGTGTCCTGAGCTGTTTCTCTGGGATAAAATCCTGTAACTTGACCAGAACCCGCGTGTCAGACAGCCCCGTGTCCCGGGTGGGTGATGTGCTCTGGGGGCTGAGGTGGCCACTGGCCCTCCGGACGGGAGCAGGCATAGGGACAGGGCCAGGGACATGGACAGGGACAGGGACAGGGACATGGACAGGGACAGGGCATGGCGGTGGTCGCGCAGCCCGAGCCGCGCCGGAGGGAGGGCTGCGATCGGCGGCCTCAAGGTGGCACCGTAAGAGTGGGAACGGCGCGGAGGAACAAAGGCGGCTCAGAGCCCCCAGCACAGCTCAGAGACCCCAGAACAGCAACAGAGCCTCCTGCCCAGCTCAAAGCCCCCAGCAGAGCCCAGAGCCCCCTGCACTGCTCAGAGGCCCCAGCCCAGCTCAGAGCCCCCAGCACAGCTCAGAGACCCCAGAACAGCAACAGAGCCCCCTGCTCAGCTCAGAGCCCCCTGCCCAGCTCAGAGACCCCAGCAGAGCCCAGAGCCCCCAGCACAGCCCAGAGCCCCCAGCACTGGAACAGAGCCCCCAGCACAGCTCAGAGCCCCCAGCTCTCGGGCAGAACAGGAGGGTCACAATGCCACCAGCAAAAATCCCAGCAGTGGTCATAAAAATGGGGTCATGAAGGTGGCGGGGTTGGGGGTCCCAGGGCACCCACAGCCCCCGGTCAGCACGGGGCAGGGGGACCCCCATGAACAGCCAGTGTGAGGCTCTGTGGGCTGTCCCGAGTGTCACAGGGGTGTGTCAGTCACAACCCCCCGTGTCTGAGGGACTTTGGGGGTGTGTTTTATGTTTCAGTGTGCCAGATGCTCTGCCTGTGGGAAGGTGGGTGCCGTGTGACGTGGGGCTGGTGCCCGTGGGAGGTGACAGCACGGACCCACGGAGCCCTTTGGGCTCGTACCACCGAGCCGGGTACGATGCCAGGGGTCCTCGCTGCCCCTCCCTTGAGGGGTCCTGTCCCTGAAATGCAGCCCAAACCCACTGCTGGCTGTGGGGTGTCCTCCTGCCCAGTCCCCTCGGCCACGAGCCTCCCGTGCCTGCTGTGAGCCTGTGCCAGCTCCCGGGGGAGCGGGGCCGGGGTGCGGGAGGTGCCCTCCTGCTAATTGGGGTGTGCTGAGGAGGAACCAGCTCAGCTCTGCCTGCCTTGACATTAAGACCTAAACTTGCTGTAAAACCAAATGGATACACACACCCACATCCACGAGGCTTTTAGTTCAGCAACAAGTGATTCCATCAAAGCCCAGCACCTAATTTAATAGCAATAATGAAAGGTGTGCGTCACTATTAATTTAAGCACTCCAGCATTAGCCTTGCACTTAGAAACCAGCAAGGCAAAGCTATTTACAAATGAATGTACCAGGGCAATAAATTGAAAGGACTGGTCTGACCTGCGGTGGCGGCTTTCTTCATTTATACATAGATATATTTCTATGGATGCATTTATTCCCATCTCTTTAGCGAGCCCTCCCTAATTAAGTTGAAGTGGCAGTGGAAGTGTGGCAGTGAGTGTGGAAAGAAGCTGCTAAAAATGTATTTAATTCATTATAAATAATCTTTGATAGCGTGAGGTTGGATAAAGGTTTTCGGTATCAGAGCAGGACACCAAGGAAGGCCAAGGAGATCATCCACACGCTGCAGGAGCATCCGTGTCCTGCGGTTTAACATCCCCACACTGGGGAAGGGGGAGCAAGGCTGGCACAGGGGGGCTGTGGAGCACTGGCACCAGCAGCAGCACCAGCTCTGGCTGCAGGAGCACCGTGGTGGGAGGCAGGGTGAGATCAGTGGGCAGGGGGGCTCTGGCTCCGTGTGGCTGCGTGCTGCGTGTGCCCTGGGGATGATAATGTATGTGAGGAGGAAGGTGTATGTCACCCACATTAAAGGAGTTTAATGTGCTCGGAGTCACAGTATTGTACCCTTGCAGAATACATTATCTGTCACGCTGCCTTTACAGGCTGTCACCTCGCAGAGAGGCTGCAGAGTTCCTGGAAACCATTATCAGCCTCTAATGATATTATCAAAATTGGAGCAGGCGCGGTGTGGTGGGGCCAGGGGAGGCACTGCCACTGCTCTCCGTGCCCTGAGAGGTGCCTCCTGTGCCCCACCAGCCCTGGGAGCAGCGGGATGGGGGCTGCAGCTCCACAGACCCCTCTGGAGCCAAGTGCAGTGCCTGAGGCAGTGAAGGGTGTCATGGGTGTCCCCGAGTGTCCCATGGAGCCACCACCGGGACTGGGGTTGGAACCTCGGGCAGGGGGACCTGGTCCTGCCCCATAAGAGCTCTGCTCACCTGTGGGGGGGCCCAGCCCATGGGCACCCTCCCCACCATGTCCCACTCCAGGGTGCGGGCCAGCGACCCCGCGGGAGCAGCCGAGCACTGCTCTGCCCTCTCCTTGTCAGGCGGAATTAAAAAAAAAAGGCACCGTCTTTTTTGGAGTGTAATCTTCCGCCTGCGACAAGGAGCCACGCAAACTGATAAATTGCAGATTAAACGAGTGCCACACTCCACTCCAGCCCTGGCTGTTAATTCCCCTGTTGTGCAATTCCCGGCTCTCAGGGCCTGTCAATTCCAGCTAATCGCAGGAGGCACTAAAACACTCTGCCCTGACAGCCCCGGATCGAGGCACCCCTGACTCCCGGCTCAGGTGGATTGCACGCATCACTTATGCACAAATCAGCAATATGCCAGCAGGGAGGAATTATGTCCGATGACAGCCCAGACATGAGGTACATATTGCAGAGCCGGCGAGCCCCAGCCGCCGTGACAGATTGCGGCTCTGGTGCGGGAGCAGATCCCGCTGCACCGGCCCCGAGCGCACCCGGAGCCACCGGCCCCGCGCCTGTGCTGGGCAGGATGGGACGGACCCCCGCGCTGTCCCCAGCCTGTCCCATCCCCAGCACTGTCCCCAGCCTGTCCCCATCCCCAGCACTGTCCCCAGCACTGTCCCCATCCCCAGCACTGTCCCCAGCCTGTCCCCATCCCCAGCACTGCCGTGGCCGGGGTTGCCCACAGGGGCCGGTGCTGGCACCGTATTGAAGGAACTCCCTGTGCTTGAGGTGGGGAGGGCACGGGGCTGGGAATGGCACCGCGGGCACGGGAGCTGTCCCACCTGGGGTGGGGGCCGGCCCTGCTCAGCCCAGCCCGGCTCTTCTGTAACATTTAACTTGCCTTAGTCTGTGATCCTGAAAAGCTGAAATTAATGACAGCCTTGCAGTTGCTCATTAATAATTGCTTCATTACTGTACGCAGTTGCAGCCTCCTGACAATAATGGGGTTTGCTGGTGTATTTCTAATTATCTGGCATTCCAGCTCCCTAACAGAGCCCTGGCACTCCCCAGTGAGACCCTCCTCTCCAGCAGGAGCACAGCCCAGCCCGCTCAGCCCCGACGGCTGCGTCAGCCCACGTGCTCCTTCCTTTGCAGCTCCTGGGAAGGGGCTGAACTGCCCTGGTGAAGGCCCACGTGGGACCTGGGGGCATCCAGATGCACCACGTTTGTGCCGAGCTCTGCCACGTCCCCGTCACATGCCTGCTGCTCGTGGCCAGGTTGGTTTGGGAGCAATGACGTCGAGCGAGGCAGCGGCACTGACCAGGTGTGTGCCTGCAGCTGGTGGTGCTTGGCATGGCCGTACCATGGCCATCCCCATGGCCACACCACTGCCATCCCCATGGCCACACCACTGCCATCCCCATGGCCACACCACAACCATCCCCATGGTCCTGGCAGTCCCGGCAGCCCCAGAGCTGCCCCTTGTGTACCTTGCAGCCTGGGTGAGCAGAGCCAAGCGGGAGGTGCCAGGAACCTCGTGGATGCCTCTGGTGGGTCTGGCTCGGGCAGGGCCTGCGGAGCTGCAGGTGTTGGCTGCTCTCCCGGCAGGAATGTGAGCGTTGTTCATCAGCTCCTTGCAGAAATTCCCCCGGCAGTGGCAGCGGTGGCAGCGGCGCCGGCGTTGGGGGAATTGTGGCAGCGTCCCCGCTCTCCCAGCACGGAAATGACCACTTGTGCCCCATTCCAGCCCCGCCGCTGGCTCGCAGCCCATTATGGCACACGCGGCCCCCGCGCTCCCACTTGGGGAGGGGGCTCATTTGTAGTTAAAAATCTATTGTGACTTGTCAGAAAAATGAATAAATGAGCACATTATTTTTTCATTTTGGAGCTCAGCATCTGTTTGTCTAATCAAGAAAGAGAACTGGGAAAGTCAACCAGGGCTGACGCACACATTTTATTTAACTTTTCCTCTGTCAAAGGAGTTTAAATGTGTAATGAACAGGCCATGGTGATTTGAAATATAATCCCATTACTCTGATGAGATTACCCAGGCTGTGAGAGTTCACAAATCATGCTTAGGGTTTTTAGAGTGAACAACACCCTGTTGAGATTTTTTTTTTTCCTCTTTTTGCATTTAAGCAGAGGTGTGTGGGGAGAATAAAACATGACAGTGCTTAACCCTTCGTGCAGCAGAGCGGGGCTGTGCCCAGGGCCAGCCCTCCCCATGCCCCAGCTGCCCATGGTGGCCCTGGGACCTTCTGTGGGCATGGCAGCAGTGCCGGGGAGCAGCGTGGGGCACAGGGCACAGGGCACAGGGCACGGGGCACAGGGTATGTTCTGCTGGCCCAGCTGGCCGTGTGCCCGCTGTGCCCACACATCCCTGCCCTCGTCACTGTCCTTGTCGTGGTGCTGCTCCAGGGTGGCTGCGCTGGGATGTGATTTAAGGGGCATTAATTTCAGCTGCAGCAGCAGCACCCAGCCCCACCCGCCACCACGGCAGCGCATTTCCATGAATTCATGGGCCCATTACAAACATGTCTCCATAAATAACTCCCCCCATTAATCTCAGGGCTGCACCCAGGGCTGTGTGATGGGTTTTGCCTGCTTGTCCCGGTGCCGGGTCCCAGCCCTGTCTGAGGGGCAGCTGCAAAACTCCCGGGATGCACCAGGCTCCTGCCAACCCAAACCCAAAGGAGCCTCTGGCTTGAATTGCTCCTGTGGGAGTCCAGGGCAAACCCCTGTGGGGCCAGGGAGAGCACCCAGTGCTCTGGCCTTGGGTGCCAGCACGTGCCTGGGTGCCCTGTGTGTTTCCTGCTCAAAGGCCACTCTTGTGGTCCCCAACGCTCTGATAAAGCCAAGGAGAAGGAGGGGGGTTGTCCCTGCAGACAGGACTCCTCCAACAGCAGGAGCCAGAGAAAATTCAGAAAACCTCTGCTGCCTCCACCAGCTCCCAGGGCACGGCAGGCCGGAGTCATCCTCGGTGCAGGAGCTGCATCCACCCTCCTCTGGCAGAGCCCAGGAGCAGGGATGGAGGAACAGCTTGCCTTGCTGACCCAGTTGAATGCCCATCTGACTCAATTACATCTACGACTACCGGGGAAAGACCAGCCCGTGCTGGGTCCGTGCTCAGCTGTGCACAGATTGCAGCCACGAGCTCCAGTTTAACTCCTTCAGAAACACTGAGGAGCAGAAATGTCTGCTCTGCAGGGGGGCTGCTCAGCTCTTGGAATGCCGGATCTTTCCAGGATTTAAGAAAGGTTTCCTGCGTGCCGTGTATCCAACTGGGTCTGATCTTTGAAAGTAAATTTGCTTTTTAACTGTCAATGGCTCTTTTAAAGCAAATAAACTCGTTCTGGGCTCCAATGTTCCCACTCCTCACCCAGCCCTTGGAGCAGCCTCCAGCAGCAGCATCTGTCTGTCCGTCCATCCATCCACCCATCCCTGCCCTGGCTCCCAGGAACACCCACACTGGGAACAGCCAGTGGCAGGTGACTGATGAGAGGGTGTGAACACACATGATCTGGGCAAGGGACTGTGCCACAAACATCACCACAGACAGCAGAGATTGTATTATTTGAATTTTTAGGCTTTACTGAGAGCAAACCTGCACATGCTGAATCCCTGCTGATGATAAATACACATGAGGGGGTGACAACAGCACTATGGCCATGGAAACAGGAGACTGCTGCAGTTCCTGATATCAAATAGGCAATTTTTCAGTTCAGTTAAAAAGAATTGAAACTGGGTGGCCAAAGAACATTCACAGAACAACTTTAATGTTAAATAGTTCACAGTCGGTTAAAGGAGTCATTTACATCAAAGGGGTTTTCCCCATTGCATCTGTGCTGCATTTGCACATAGAAAATATTTAAAAAATTAATAACAGACTATAAAATAGCGTTTCTCATTTTGCAGATACCATGGAAGACTGTACAGTGAGGCCTGGCCTCGGTGGTGTGGGCAGGGCTCCCTCCCTGCGGCACCGGGAGCCTGGACCGCGACAGCGCAAAGGGTGA
>NW_020897735.1:9702383-9748630 GCF_003984885.1 Neopelma chrysocephalum
GTGAGACACAGACCCTCCCTCAACAGGTGAGACACAGACCCTCCCTCTGCCCCGGGGCTGTTCCTGCACGAGGTGTTAAGGCTCAGGGCTCAGGACGTTTTCTCTGTACAAAAGCAAGGGTTGAGGCTGGCAGAGGTCGGGCTGTGCCGTGGGACTGCCGTGCTCAGCTGGCCCCAGCCCCGGGGGGTTCAATGTCGTGTGGAACCAGGGCAGTTCCATGACATGGGGATGTGTGTGCAGAGCTCCAGCGACCTGGAGAGATGGATGAAAGACACCTGTGGTGAATTCAACCAAAAACGCGGCTCTGGGTCTCAGCAATCCCATTCCCATGTTCCCTGATGTATTAAGGATGGACAAGGCCAACATAGTTACAAATCCCAGTACAAAGTAGGTATTAATTTTTATTTTTAAAGAATAATATTAAGAAAAGGTGAAGGCATTTCTCAGTCCCAGGTGCAAGGTGCCCCAGAGGAAGGGCCAGGCCTGGGGCAGCAGCAGCTGTGGGTCCTGGGCAGGAGGATGCTCCTCTCCAGCACCAAGACGCTGCTGTGGATTTCCAACTACAGCAAGGAACTTCCAATAAAGCGTATGCAAAGCTGAAAAGCACAGTTAAATAAAAATATTTTTGAACAAAACAAACCACAACAGACTCGACTGTCTCAGCATCCCTCACTAAGAGCTCCCCTGCCACGGCTGCTGTTCCTGGCTCACGGATGCCTCCTGCACTTCAGCAACAGAAGTGAAACCATCTGGGACTGCAGCCTCCCCCCAAAAGAACTGTGCATCATATGGACCTTGAAAAAGATTACATCTGTTTATTAATAGTAAAAATGGATACATTTGTCCTACATTTTGTTTTTAGAAATTTGATCATGTCACAAGCAATACCTGCGTGTACGTGGGTGGATTACAGATGTATATAATTTATTTTAACCAGGCTGTGAAATAATATGTAATCACATCTCTTCTTGTGATTGTACATAATACAGTAATTAAATGATGCCAGTCTACGTCATTCTCTTATTTCTAATCAAAGGAACCTGAAGCGTAACAGTCTTCTTTCCGGCTGATATGGCTCTTTATTTCTGTCACAGGGGAGACTTCCCATCACCAACGAGGGAGAATCTTCCAGCCGTGAGAGACGGGATAGTTCAGATTCCTTCCCGCAGCTCCTGCCCTCGGGCAGCAGGAGCTCCCCAGTCCCGGCTCCCCCTGTGCGGCGGGAGCGGCTCCGAAGGCGGCACACGCGGCTCTGCTCGAGGCTCGGCCTCACTGCTGGCCCGACTTCTTCTCCTTCTGGAAGCTAAAGCTTGTTCTCCTGCTCAGTTTTCTTTGTTTCTGAGCAAAATAATCTGCTCTGGCTGTGCTTGCTCGTGACTCTAGAATATAGTTAACCTGCAAGACACGAGGGGATGTTTAATTTCCTCGGTGGTTGGGCAGGATGGCCTGGGACGGGCAGGGACCCCCCACACCACGCACCCAACAGGGCCTGGGGGTAACTGGCCCCAGTGGCCACCAGGACAATGATGACAGAGAGAGCCTGGAGCACCAGAAGAGCCCAGCACATCCACCCATGTCCCTTGTCCCACCTGGTCACCCAAATCTCTGGTGAAGGCAGCGAGCGGAGCCCCAGCACTGGGATAATCCTCTAATGGGCTTCAATAAAGGACTTTATCAGCCTCAATAAAAATAATTCTTCCATTATGATGTTTGCATACTCAGCTGAACTCAGAGTTTTTCTGTGTTTTGGCACATTTTACTTGATGAAAGCATTTTTAAATGATATTTAACAAGCCTGTTACTCCCTAAATTTATTATCTCCAGTGCTTTGTGATAATCTCACAGATAATTTTAATGGAAGGTTAATGCAAGAATCAAAAAGATAAAAATGCCCTTTGGTCTGCCATTAGCTGGTTAATATGCTGTGGCTTAAAACTTGCACAATTTTATGCACTGTAGAGTGTTTCACTTTCATTGCATATTACAGCTTAAGGCATAAAAATATAGGGAATTTTCATGGTCAATAAAGCCTCCATTTTTCTCACTTGATCATGTAAAAAACCTAATTTGAAAAGTCTGATTTTTCTGCATCTTCTAATGCTGATGGAATTGAAAACAAACCGGTGACTTGTGCCTGAAACCAGAGAATGTTCCGGGTAAACGAATGGCAACTTAAGAAAAAAGTACTGTTTGATAGTATTTCTCTCTTGAATATTCATATTATTCACAGTAAACCTTTTTTTTCAGCCTTCTTTTATGACCAGTCTCAGATATGTGGAGTCACCATCCCTGGAAGTGTTCAAAAACCAAGCAGACCATGATGTGGTTAGTGGGCATGGGGGTATCAGTGAAAGGTTGGACTGGATGATCTTGGAGGTCTTTTCCAACCTTAGTGATTTTGTGATGCCATGATTCCAAGTGTTCTGGATTACAATAGCTGATTTAAGATAAAGTGGGAACAAAAGAATTGGCCTAACAGCTCAGAAAACCCCTCAAACACATTCACCTTCTGTGTTATGAATAAAAGTCATTTTATCGCACGTCAGTTATTTAACAATCCTCCAAACTCCACACAGCCAATAAAAGCAAACATAACAGATGGTTTGCCAGAATTACTGCTTTTGAATCTTGACTTGCTACGAAAGATGAACTTGTGGAAAATTCCATTTACTCTTCCAAGGGTGTAACAATAATTTGTTTCCCAAAGCAAGGGAGGACGTGTCTGTGCAGAGCCCCAAGGGAAGTGAACGATCCTGATGGAGGATCCAGTGAGGAAGAGCCCCTGGGTGCTCTGTGGGAACACCTGGGTGAGGGGCAGGAGCACCCAGCCCCACCCAGCCCCTGCACCTCTGCATGGCATGGGGATGCTGAGCACCTCGTGTCCAGGGGTGGGAACCACCTGGACACAATAAAATTTGGTAGTTTCCTATAAAATTCCACAGAAAACTGGTGGCTCTGTTAACTAGAAACAAGCACAAAAGGAAATGCTACACACGGACAGGCAGCAACTGTCTGAAGGATGAATAAAACAACAGGCAGGGAGCAGCCAGTCTGGCAGGTTAAACACACCTCAGTGGTCCTCAGGCCTCGTGTGTTTCCAGAGCCTCCTGAATTCTCACTCTCATGTCTAACAAGTGGTAAAACACCAGGATTTTGGGTCACGTTAAAATTTAATACCCACCTTCAGTACAATTTCATTGACAGTAGCAGCATCTGATTCAAAGTAAAGGTGTTTGTAGTCATGATTGCTTAGATATGTAAGTTTAAATATTGCATGACCTGCGAAGATAAGAAAAAAACTGTTCAGAATATTCCTGTAAAGTTTGAGCAGAGCTCGTGTGCCTGACAGAAGAAAACCACAGATGGTGATCTCCGCGTACCATCAGCACGACAGAAGGAAGCAATGAAATGCTGACAGGCTTCTCATGTCATTTCAATTTAAGGCAAGTGGTGGCTTACAGGAGCAGCTGAACTCCAGTCAATAAAGTTCCTTTTCCCATCACATCCCCACTGCAGGAAATGCAAAAATCCATCAAATGGCTGGTTAGCTCTGCTCGCCCCACACGGGCGCTCACCGGAAAATCACCGCGCACAGAGGAGGGGGGGTGGAAAAGAAAGGGCAATTAATCCCAGAATCATCACTCAAAAACCTCACCCCAAAACATGCCCTGAACCCCCCCGGCTGCTGCTGGTGAAGGGGAATGGCCCCACTGCCCAGCACCAGGGGACCTGCCCAGCACACTGGGAGCCGGGACTGCCCCTCCTGCAGCGGGAAGTCAATTAAACTGTGGCTGTAATTAGCTGGCAGCTCCATGGCTGCTCCCAGTCCCACACGGAGGGTCCCAGGGGTGCAGTGGACACACGGTGCCACCGGCCCGGTCACCCCCCAGCTGCCCTGGGAGAACGGCCCAGGACTGACCTGCAGTGCCAGGAGGGACAACTGCAACACAAAGGGGTAACTGGGACGTGTGGGAGGGCAAAATATCCTTCACTTGTGTGAATGCTGATGGCTTCAAAGTGAAAATTAAGCATGTTCTATACATGATACTTTTCCAACAGTTTTCTCCTAATTTATTCAGTTCAACAGCCAGAGTTAGCAATCCATAAAGCAGCAGCCACGTTACTGTAAATCCAGGTCTTTCCTGCAGGAAAGCTAATTGGAAATCTTATTTACATTATCTAATTCTCCAGATTTCCAAAAAGTGACTGATATATGCTCAGATCGGTGGCCAGGAAATTTGAGACGCAAGTATTTTATTGTGGAGTGTTAATTAAACACCATTATGACGCACTAATCTGGAATATAAATTCTATATTGAAAAATTGGCTAATAATAATAAGAAAAAACCCCACCCTTTAAATCATTTGACAAATGATACCCTAGTGGTACTAAAAATGCAGAAATCCAAGCTGGGAGCTCATCAGCATGTTAATGAATGCAGCTCTGCCTGGAATGCAGCATCTTAATGATTCCAAAAGTGCCCCTGCACCACTCCTGGGGATGGGACACAGCACCACGCCCACCAGCTCCCACCATTTTCCTTGGACACTGAACATTCCAGTTACAGACACTGATTACTGAAAATGAGAGTGGCACAGAACAGGGTCAGGAGGACCCCAGTACACTGCTGTATTTTGGGTTTGAAAGTTCATTGGGTGGTTCTTGCTGTGGATCAAGACAAAACCTGTTCAGGTGTTCACTGCTGCCGTGGTGGAGGATGGCTGGGTGTGTGGGGTGGCACAGCATGGGATGGCCCCACCCAGGACCCCCAGCTTTCCTTCACACCAGGGAGCTGCTCCTCCTTTCTGGCAGAAGCACCAGCCCAGCTGAGCAGCAGCACAACCCAGAGCTTCCCCCAGCACTGATTGTCAGATGTGAGGAGTCAGCTCTCCCCAAGGCAATAGAGCAACAGATGCCCATACCAATCCCAAAGTGCCAAGCAGTGGGAGACAGAGCCTGCCCTGCTCCCTGGGAGCCCAGTGCCCACCCCGTGCTGTGTGGGACCCCTCTGGCACAGCTCACCAGGCAGCACTGCCAGGGGCAGCTCCCAGTCCCATTGGCACAGGGGCTGCTTCGGCCCTGCCTTTCTGGCCAAGCCTGGACTCACACCCTGCAGGGGCTCCAGGAGCTGCAGGGGACACGACACTGCTGCTGAATCCATGGCTGTGCAGGACCAGCTGTGCAGGACCAGCTGTGCAGGACACGCAGCCCCATCCTGCCCATCACTCGTGATGCAGTGGAAAGAAGCCAAGAAGACTTTTCCTTAGAAAGCCCCATTACAGCATCATGTTTATGGGTTCTGAGTCCACATCACACTATTTACGGTGTGAAATATGAGTGCACTGAAATCCTAACTGGCACTTTGCTCTGCTACTCTTCTAGCCAGATAGAATTTATGAATTGTGAGATTGATTTCCATTTCCAAGAGTGCTTAAATATGTGATGTACCTCTTTCCAATAGAGCACCACCCCTGACAATTCCAAGATCAATAGGAGCTTCCATGGTTTGATGTTTCTGTATAAGAGGAACTGGTAACAAACAGCAGCAGCTCAAGTGGCTCCTACTGCACGTGATGGGAGGTTCAAACCACAAGCAGACTCTGCACAAGCAGCTCCAGTACCACCAGTTCCACACCCACAGTGGTTTGGTGTCTGGGGGGAACTTCAGTGTCCTGCAATCAGGATTAATTAGCTGCACAACAGGAAATCAATGCTATTCCCAACTATGTTTATCTGATAAAACAGTTATGGAAAGCAAATGGAATGACAGAAACTCCTCTGTCACCAGCAGCTTTTGTGCAGGCCCAGCCCACAGCGAGCTGGGCACAGCCCAGGGGTCTTGTGCTCCTCTCCAGCCCCACGGCTGCTGAGCCCAGGGCTGACCCCACTGCCACAGCAGGAGAACAACATCTTCCCCACAGTGCCCTTTGGCCCCCACTCAGAATGCTGATAAATCTCCTCCAAGCCCAGCACTAATGGGTTCCTGTGTGGTTACTCTGGTACAGGAGCCCACAGCCGATGCCGGCGGAAGGGCAGGATGCTGCTTCACTGGGAATTCACCAAGGAGAGCTCAGGGCAGGATGCTGCTTCACTGGGAATTCACCCAGGAGAGCTCATTGACTCCTTCAGCACCACCACTTACATTCAGCTGTTTGCCCTGTCTCCTGATTTTTAGCCCCACAAGGGAAGGCAGAGGCTCTGCAGTGCCGAGCTCACCCCTCTCCTCCCCCTCCCAAAGGCTGGTGGGACCCCTGTGCAGCCTCTGCCCCGTGCTCCAGTGCCCAGCTGCTCCCTGTCCCTGGGTTCACACACAGCAGTGAGCAATCCTGCTCAGCTCCAGAATTCCTGACCACAGTGTGCTTCCACAGGCAGCAGTAAATCCTGTGCTAATTCCTGCAATCCCGGGAAAACATCCAAACCCTCGGAGGGCCACTGCTCTGCACCTGATAAGGTGAAAAAATTATCACTTCTTAATCTAAGTAATAAACTCTTTTTATCAGAGTCTAAAAAATACTGGAAAACAGTGTGCCTGGAAATACAGAATGCCTGGAAAGCTTTGGCAGGATGTGAATTTGCACAAGAAAAGACAATTTTTTTAACCGAATCTGACAAGACTGGAAAGAGTTTTTCTTCTTCCCCTCCCACCCCACAGTTCAGCCCATAGCAAAACCATCTCTTTGCCAAAGCCACTCTTTAAACAGTATGCACAGAATTAAATCACTAATTAGATGGAGGATGAAAAGAATATTCATGAATTGGACAAAACAGAAAACAAACACTGGGAAATGCAAATTTATGTTAATTTTTCAATATACCTTGATGATTGCTTTGTCATTACAGGGCCATAAGGCAGAAGTCAACAATTAAGAGTTATTAGTGGAATAAATAGCTGGAGAAGGACCTCTCTGAAGAACAAAGCACTTATGGACATCGTTTGACATCACTGATTCTCACCACTTCAGAATGGTGACCCCAACAGGATCAGACCCTGAAATCTCTTCTCACAGGCCCAGAAAGGATGAAAAAGAATTAGAAATACACCAGCAAAAAGGCAAGGAATAAGAAAAATAAAATACACACTAGCAATGTACCGAGCTTGGTTAGGGACACAGACTGACCAGGAATGTTGGCCTGGGTGTAAAAGGGGGGTTAAGCCCATTTTATGCAAGTGATATTTATCCCAGAGGTACATAATTTAGAGGCAGTGATGGCAATCAGTTCTGGATGAAATCCTGACCCTGCTGACACCAGTGGAGCTACCGATGGGTTCAGGTTGCTCACCAGGAGCCTGGAGTGGATCCTCTCAAACCAGGCAGTACTTTAGTAGGAACAAATTATATGAATGTTAAGGAAAAAAATACCAGCTGTAATCCTGTGGGCTTGCCCCATTCTCTCAGGGAGCAGAATACTCCATGATCTCTTTTCTCCAACTCATCTTTATGTTCCACTGCAGGTTTGTTACACAGCATTGCTGTTAGAGGGTGCCTTGTGTCCAGATGTCCTGAAAGCAGAGCTGCAACTGAAGTGCTGCACACCCCCACTTTTGTGTCAGATTGTGGTAACTATTCACACATCTGGATTTTTTCCCCTCAAAGCCTTTTGTTTCTTCCTCAAATTATTATCAAAGGCAGAATACTAATAAAGATTTTTGCAAAAACGCTGAAAATTGAGGTGGAACTTGGGGTTGCCCAAAACCTCTTCACCGGCAACCTTGTTGGGGAAAAAAGATGATAAATAAATCAAAATGCACTAAGCAGTGTTTCCACATGGCAATCGGCTCCTCCACTGCGTCTGCAGCTCATCAATCACGCATTGTCTGCCTGAGAGGAGAGCCTTGTAAATGTCACATCCACTCAGGCCCGAGGAGAGGCGAATCAAAATGCAGCGAGGAGTTTTAATTGGATAGTGTAATTAAACTAAAAAACCCCAGCAGAATAGCTTTGACAGGATAGATGAAGACCCCTTTTAATAGGGCTACAAAACAGATTTGTTAAAAGGATGAGGCAATGCACGCTCCTGATTGCGCTCAGGAGAACTTTTATGGAGAAGCTGTTCAAGGGGGACGCAGTTAATCAGCACAGCCCTGGCTGTGGCAGGAGCTGCTCTGGTGATGCTGTCCCCAAACCACTGCCCGTCCCTACACAGGGACACTGGGACCCCCCACTGCCCCCAAAGCACTGCCTGTCCCTGCACAGGGACACCGGGACCCCCCACTTCCAGGCCCTGTTCTGTGGGACACGTCCCACCGAGTGCTGCCCAGGCCATGCAGGCTCCCGAGGCTCCCCGGGCTCAGCCCTGACCCCCATGGCACACGGAGCCCCCCGTGGAGCCCCCCATGGAGCCCCCCATGGCACACGGGGCTGGCAGCACAGCCAGGGCCATCTGTGCCCCGCTGCCATCCCCCGAGGCAGCCCCAGCCTGCCCAGCACCTGCCTGTGGGTTCACCCCTTCTGTTCCACACTCACACGGCCCTTTCACTTCCAGCCTGAAGTTTGGGAACATTTTCTCCGCTGAACCTGCTTTTTTACCTTTTGATCAGAACCTGTGATTGGTCTCCCATCAAGAAGGAATTTTATCCTGTTACTTCACAGATGCTCTGCATTACCCACAGCGGGAGCGGGGATCTCAGGAACCAGCACAGGGCATTTTGTGCACCATTTGCAGAGCACACAGGTAATCCCTGCCTCTGCTCTGGCCCCACTGCAGGCTCTGAGCAAACCTGCAACGTCTCTATTCGAGCTCCCAGAGCAGCAGGAACCCGATGCCTTCCCAGTGCTTTCTGTGTATTTTCAGCCCTTCCACAACCCAGCAACGAATTCATTAAGTCAGTATTACCCAACGTGCATAATCAGGAGGAACTGGACACTGAATTAAAACATCAAATACCTTTAGCTTTAAATGAAAACTACATAAAGGGGGTTCAGGCATGGCTCTGGCTATCACTTACAGCCAGGGTGAATACTGCTGGAAAAGCTATTTTCGTGCAGATGTGGAATTCAATGGGAAAGACTGACTCGTGTAGCAACATCAATCAAAACGTCGGCTCGGCTGGCAGCTCTCGACAGTAAGGCAGGTTCAAAGGTCACGGGATAAAGAAAAAGCCAAGCTCTGGTTCAGCTCTAATATCTCCTCGCTGCAAGTCTTGCCGAGGTACCTGCCCCCCTTCTGCACTCGCGGCTTTCATTAATCTTCTTGCCATCTTTTTTAACTAGTCATGCAGAACCGCTCGATAGCGAGACATATAATGGGGAGGCCCTGTGCCTATTACCAGGTTAACACTCTGTTAAGCCCCAGTGCAACAATGGAATCAGAATTTAAAGGAAATCTTCAGCTGCAGGGTGCAAAGCGGGCAATTAAATTACAAACCAAAGTTACCCGTGTACTCCGTGACCTACAGAACACCTTTGTTTAGACTTACCTTCATACTGAGGGTATTTTGACCTAGTAACTGAGATGTCTCTGCTTTATGAAAACAAAAAAAAAAGGCAGATAAAGGGTCACAGAGAACGTTGCTTCAGCGTCTCAAGTAAATTATCAAATGAATCCAATTTCTGCAGCTGGTGTAGGACACAGATGGATGGGAGAAGCCCACGGTGAGTGCCCGACTGCCCGGCCCCGGTGGCACTGCAGGGCTGCCCTGCCCTGAGCTCCTGGGCCCTCCCCAGGCAGCCCTGAGCTCCTGGTCCCTCCCCAGGCAGCCCTGGACATGGCACATCTGTCACGGCCACGCTCGGACACAGAGCACGGCACGGAGGGCAGTGACACTGAAGTTTCTCTCTTGTCCAAGTAATGTAAGAGACATTACCAGAATCAGATTTCCTTTAAATTACACTATTGCAAAGGGATATAATTGTATTAAACTTATTATGTTGCTTCCTTAAGACTTTATATTATGTACACTTAATTGAGATACAAAGCTCTTTTCAGCTATAAAAATGACAACTACTTTATTAAGGCTTAAATCTTATTTCTCCATGATAGGATGCTTCCTTTCAAGACTCAAAACATTGAGAATCTCTCGTGATAATCAGGCTGAACCTGATTTAAAGAAGCCATTTGTGCCCGGTGTTCTCAGGTTCTGATGGCACTGGAGGGAGCCAGCAGGGCCAGCACCTCTTCCCTTGCTCTAAATCAAGGGAGTCAGATTCAATCTACAAATAAAAATTCAAATTCTGACCCAGGGCTACTGCAAGGGCAAACAAAAATCATCAGCCATCCCTGCCTACAGTCCCCCCACTAACGGCCAGTGAGATGCCAGAGCTTTCTGTTTTCATTTTCTGTCCTCACTGAAGGCAGTTCTGAGCTCCACAAACTTGTGGCACAGGAAAGCTCAGCCTGTCCAGAACGGCTCCAAGACATCCATAAATATTCACACCACATCAGCTCTGAAGCTGTTGAGGCCTTTCACACACGTGCAAGTGCCACTAAAACTTCACTGCACGAACCTGTTCAGAGCAAACCAAAGAACAGGCACACAAGGCTCTCACCGAGACACCGGCCCCAGCACTCAGCCTTGACTCCCAGCACCCCTTGTCCTTACTAAAAAGTACAGTCACATGTGGCAGCTCCTGCAAACCCTTCACCTCTCCGAGCAGGGCTCAGCTGGGTTCCAACCCTACCACGACACCCAGGGAGGGAAGGCAGCTCCAAACCCAGACCCCGTGTTTCACCCGGCGTAACAGGACAAGCACCAGTGTGTGTGCAGAGCACTTCTGGAAGAGGAGATGGAGCATGGTTGTGTTACAAAAGATAAAAATATGAAAACAAAATATATTGCAGAACTCAAAGACCTTATCTGTGCTCAGCCTCTCTTTGCAATAATTCATTCAAGGAAGATCTGGGAATAATTTTTGATGTAAACTCTGCTACAAACATACATCACCGTGCTGATAAAAATCACAGACAAAACTTGTGAAATACAGTGAGTTTCATTCCTTTATGCTACTAAAATAACTTTTTTCCATTTAAAATTCAAGAGATACTGATCTGCTGCTCAGTTCCACAAAATGCATCATTCTGAGATGTCACACTAAAAGTCTCTTCTGCTGGCCTAAAATAATGACTTTTGGAACATCTTTAGTGAGTTGGGAAAAGGTCAGCAGTTTCAGAAGGAAGTATTTTCTCCTTCTGGAACTCTGTTGAACCATTATTTAGTAGGAGAAGTCTAAGATGGTCACATGAAACGTGCAAATAAACCCCTCAGGACCATAAGAGTTGCCTCTGTTGCAACCTGTCAGTGTCCTCTCCAAAGCCACCGTGATTCTTCCCTCAATGGTCCCCATGTGCAGGTACAGCCCTGCTGCACCTGGACTCTATTTGGGGGTTGAAATACCTGGCTTGGCAAGATTTGGGTACAGACATCATTTCCCACAGCAGCAGGTGCTGCCTCTGGGGCTGGAGAGCCCCATCCCAGCAGGACATGGCCCAAGGTCTCCAGGGACCCCTGGGTGCTGAGAGAAGTGGAAACCTTGGGTTTCAAGGTCAGCTCTTCAAATACAGTCTCATTTTCAGGCACAATTTTATCTCCTCAAGTGTTTGCATTTGCAATGAACTGTGGCTCCAACCCAGAGATCTGACAGGATTTACCAGGGCAAACTGCCCCTCGCCCTGCACACAACCCTCATGTATTTCAGACCACCTGGTCACTGGGGAAGCTTCTCCTTAGGATTGTGCCTCCCCAAGGACCAAGAAATCTTGATGGAGAGACAGAAAAGGAAGACAATGACTAGACCAAGAACATGGAGGTAGGGAGGGGTAATGAAGGAGAGAAGGATATAGTTCAATAATTGCTGATAAAATCTGTGGCAGCCATAAATTTACTCTTCCAAGAGAATTCAACAGATCATTACCTCTGTAAATATGTATCACATAATTCTCCCTCTCTGTCACCTTGCAGATAAGTACTTAATACCAGCATCCCTACTCTGCAGAGGCACAAGTGCAATAAAATCCATCTGAGCTTTTGAACTACAGTTGCTTTTTGATCGTAGACAGTTCCATTTTGGCCCCACTGGGAGACATTGCCCGAGTCCCCCAGGGCCCATCTTGTGCTTTTTAAAACAAATTTTCCAGATAGAGACTCTCATTACTCCACTGATGCAACAACCAGAAGCCCTTGGCTTTTGAAGCCACACTCTGAACAGCCACTTCTGGTCTCTGGGTGCTGACTGTGAGCTGGGACATCCAGCCTGTCCTCAGAGCCTGGCACAGCCACTGCTACAGCTGGAACACTCAGAGCAGCACCTCCAATCCCAGTGACTGGGATCCCAGTGACTCAGCCACGGCTGAGCCAAATTCACACTGAGCTCATACTTACTGTATATCCAAGATCCTCAGTTGCACCAGTCTGGATGTGAAAAAAAATCCAAAAAAATTGCAATTATATTGAAACATGTATTTTCCTGATGTGCTGTGGGGCTGGAGACAGCTGGGCAGAGCCAGTGTTCCCTTGGTGTGACAGTGGGCAAGAAACACTGAATGATGCCATTAGCTGAGAGCAGCACCAAAGGACACCTGTAAAATGTGTGTCTGTTTATGCTGTGTTCTCTATAACAGAATTGAGTCAGATTAAAAACATCCTGTAATGAATAAAATACACCTATAGAAAGAAAAGGACACGGTAGCAATAATTCTTTGGACATCGAGCACATCCAGGGAGGGAGAGGAGAGGGAACATAAATAAAAAGCACTACTCACTTGGGCTTTTTTCTTCCGCAAGGTCACAGGCACAGAGGAGTTCAGAATCGATTGAAATGGGTTTCTGCTTAATCCAAAACTTAGTGCTGGCCTTCTGATTAGTAACAGGGTCTATCTCTACCTTGTCTCCAGAAATACCTGAGATGAGAAAGAATAGAGAGCCACAACAGTGATCTGTTTAACCGATTTCATATCAGCCGTTTGACACACTTTATAAATCTTAAATGGGCTGAAGGTATATTGCCCTTCTGGGCTTTCTGCAAGCACGGGAGCTTTTGAAACCAGAAACAAATGGTTATCAAACTGCATTGATAATCTGCATTTTATTCCCCTGCATAAGCATACCAAAAGAGAGAAATAGCACAGAAAAAATTCTTCCCAACGCATACAGAGCTCTTCTGGAAGCAGCAGCTACATGAGCTGTGAGATTTATAGGAGATACTGCTGGTTTTTCAGTCACCACTGCTCTGTGTAATAGACACTATCACCATGGGCCCTGCTCCATCTGCTGCACAGCAGACACCAGAGTCAGAGAATAGAATCACAGAACAGAATCACAGAATGTGCTGAGCTGGAAGGGACCCCTCACAATCATTGAGTCCAACTCCTGGCTCTGTGCAGGACACCCCAAGAATCACACCATGTGCATGAAAGCATTATCCAAACACCTCCTGAACTCACATAGGCTTGGGGCCCTGACCACTGCCCTGGGGAGCCTGTTCTGATGCTCCACCTCTCTGTGAGTGAAAACCCTTTTCCTGACATCCAACCTAAACCTCCCCAGCTCAGCTCCAGCCCTTTCCTCAGGTCCTGTCCCTGGTCACAAGAGTGAAGAGATCATGATGTACCTGCCCCTCTGCTGCCCCTCGTGAGGATGTTGAGGATCCCAATGAGGCCTGACCTCCAGGCTGAACAAACCAAGTGACCTCAGCTGCTCCTCAAAAGGCTTCCCCTCCAGACCCCTCACCATCCTCATGGTCCTTTTTTAAAGTCCTTTAAAGTCCTTTTTATATTGTGGTGACCAAAACTCCCCCCAGAACTCCAGGTGGGGCCACACCAGTGCTGTTGGGGCAGGCAGAGGGCAAGGAGTGTCCCACTGGAACCAGTCCAGGAGCTGCTGACACACCTGAACAAACCTGGCAGGGAGCTCTTTACAAGGTGTGCAGAGCATTAAAAACAAGGAGGTGTCTTCAGTCATGAGCTACAGGTGAAGCTCACCAGATATCAACAAAAGGAAGCAATGCAGGAAAAAAGCATTTAAATATCATTTAACTCTTTCATCTCTGGAAAAACAGCAGAGAACCTTCTCCTTCCTGAGGGTTCTGGCTCTGACACTGATTTCAAAGACATCCCATTTGGCTTGTTTGAAGCACAAGAAACCTAAAGAAGCTAATGAAGAAACTTCTGAGAGATGTGACAAAATAAAAGTAGGATGTAACGCACACACAATGCTCCCAAGGCCTCCAAAATTAACTGGGTATTTCCTAAGGCCTGGTTGTGGCTGAATTTACAAACCATGGCTGGTTTGTATTCTGTGCCACTCCAGAGCCAAAGCACAGAGACAGCATGGGGCAGGTACCTGTGGGGGTCTCACTGCAGCCCCTGCCCCAACACCAGGTCATCCTCCCTCACCCTGTGACTGCAGTGGGTTACAGCAACACCCCATTAATCCAGGGATGTGCTTTGTCATTAAACATACGTCACATCAGAGAGTTCACATTTCAATTAAGTATTGTATCAAGAGCCCAATTAACACCCAGACTGCTGGAACTCACTAATTTGAGCAGGCTGAGGCTGTATCTGGAGCCCATTTTGGTTTGTGATTTAATTTTGGACAGATTATTTAAAATCAGCATTGGTATTTTACTGTAATGGTTAATTATTCCAAATGGCATTTGCTGTAGTTTAAGGAAAATATGGAAGTTGATGGTACAAAGTCTTATTTTCTCACTGAAAAAAAGTCAAGGGAAGTTCTAAAAATAAAGGTGCAAATTCTTTGTGTGTTAGGACTGTTTCCCATCCCTTCCTCTGAGAGCATCACCCCTGAAAATATCCTCAAAAAAATTTCACTGTTTGGTCCTGCAACTTCAGAATTCACAGTCAGTCAATACTGTTAATGCACCTTGTTAATTTGATAGGATTTGTCAGGTAGCTCCACTGGAAAATTATATAAAACTGTTCCAGATGAACAGATGATAGTGACATGAATTAAAGTGATAGAACAATAGTGGAATATAAACCAGAAATGACACCCAAAGTGGCTGTTGATTTATTGCCATCCTGAGTTTGGTTCTGGGCTTCCATGTATATTAGTGCTACAAATCTGGGTCCATTTAGCAGCGAGATGCTCATACATACATCACCAGCTCCTGCTCCAAGCCAAGGTCACTCCCCATTGCATCAATCTTTTCAGCAGAGGCTACTTCACCATTTTGTAACCATCTCAGATGGAACAGACTTCCTCCTCTTTCATCTTTTTTTTATCATGTAAAATACACTCTAACTTCTATTATTTTTATCTGCAAATTGTCGCTGTATACTTCATCCATTATTTCTGTATCTCGACATCGCTGGCTCAAGCTCACCCACATCCAGAGAGCACATTGACAAAGAATGTTGTCTTTTTTTTGTTATTGTTCTCACAATCTGGATGTGTTGAAACCTAAAATCAAAACAGCATTGTGTCTGAGGCTTCTGCAGCCTCTGTCTCACAGCACAAATCAGTCATACTCAAAACCCAAGTAAAAATGCTGCTCCTACTATTTTTTTAATTCATTCATTTTATCAAAAGAAATGTCATTGATGTGTCCAGTAACGCTGTTCTGTTCTTGCTTCCTTTGTTGGGGTCTGCAAGAGCCCCCCCTTTTCTGAAACACTTGCCAGCCACCGTTTTCCCAGACAATATGTTCCTGTTAGTTCTGCTAATGTGATACACAAGCAAATGTGTCTTATTCCTCCATAACATGATAGAGCCTTTGTAAAACTGCTGAGAGTGCTGCTGTGTGTGCACTGCCCTGTGATATGGGCTGAAACACAACCCCCAGACCTTAAACTGCAATAAAACTCTCCCTCAGGAGGGCTGGGCATTCCTCCCATGGTCATCCACAGCCTGGTTTTTACTACAGAGCTGGGCACAGTTTAGGGAGGGGTGAGGGGCTTCTCCACCATTTCTGGGTTCTGTCACATGTAATCAACCTTCCATGGGGTTATTTGGAGCACTTGCCCCAAACCCACAGGGGTGTTTCCAGTGCACCCACGGTCCCTTGGCCGATCTGCTCTTGCACAGCCAACCAGGAGCAAAGGAATGACTTGGGATTCTCGGGGTCCTGAAGAAACATTGTCCCTTTGCTGTGGCTGCTACGTAAAACTGATGGCACAAAAATGCTACAGAGAAAAGTCTTTGCAACTGGCCATCATCAAACTGCCAGAGAACAGCTCCCAGAACAGTTACTCTGAGCAAAACCAAAAAATTAGCCCCTGTTTTTTCCATTCAGGGTGGAAGGAGCAGCCTGTCACTCACAGGTAACACGTAACACTCAGCAGCAGCCTGAACCCAAACAGCCCCTTTTTTTACCAGTGTTTCTCTTTTAATACCTTTAAAAAATTCAGGAAAAACCTCAGCAACACACACTCACTTCGACTTTATCGAAAGGTTTGGATTCTCTACATTTGTCCAAGCTTTGAACACCCACTGGGGTTTTCTTTGATTTTTGAAAAATAATTAGATTATAAAACCCCCATTGTCAGTGCACTGCCATCAAACCCACACAAGTCCACAGATTGTTATAAAAGGGAAATTTTATGGTCCTTACAGCACTGGGCAGGGTCAGCTCCTCCACTGCTGCACAAGTTAAGCCATTTGTTTCATTTAACAGCTCTTCTCCCTTAACCATTTATCTTTAGTGATCTGTCATGACCTTTTCAAGCTCTCATTTCTGACACTTCCCAGATACAGTGAGTCAAACTTCACTGGAAGCAAACTATCACACCCTGAGAGTTTGCTCAAATGCAGCGAACATGCCCAGCACTGCCCTGCTCCAGCACCAGCAGATAAATCCTGCCTTAACTAGACAGCTCAAAATAAAACAAAAAAGCCTTTTCTGGGGGAATTTTACAGACGTACTCTTCCATGTGCTTCAGGATGGAAGAATGAAGGGACTGTACTGACAATAATACAGGAATTGGTATAGTTTAAATTTAACAATTCTGCTGAACTCTACGGAATAAATGTATTTTGTAAACATTATGGCACTTAATATTTTACTGCTGAATCATTTCTTTATGGAAGGTATTTGCAGGAATGTCACAGGTCACCTACCAATGCATCATTAATCAAATTTTCACAATTTAAACACAAAGATAAAAAGCCATTCAATCATTTTAAAACAGTAATGGGGCTTTTATAATTCAGGATTCTGTCAGCCCTTGGCCTTCGGGTTTTCAAAAGCATTCAGCAAGCCAATAGGGACAATATAAAACCTTAGAGAATGCTCGTTTTATTTTGTTCCACCTCAGATTCCACTCGGTTGTTAAAATCTTTCAGTCTCAGAAAAGGAAAAACCCAATAATTCTTAATTTTGCAAAGCCTCATTTAAAAATAATAAAACAGTTGGCAAGAAGCTTTCCATTAGGAAGCCTAGATTGAAAAAAAGATATGAGGTCATTAAATAATGGCCTTCGTTCAGAGGCAACATGTGCAACTGATTGGGGGTAATAAAAATACTGAGGAATTTTCAACCGAAAGGAATTTTTTTTAACCACTGAAATGCTAGAAACACTCTCAAATGCTCCACGAGGAAATGCACCAAGGTGACAGTGACTGCTTTAAACCAGCCTGAGATGGACAGGTGGCTGTCAGGGATGGCCAAAGGTTTGAGCTGCTCCGTTCCCAGCATTCCAGCAGGGATGGATGTACCTAAGGCAGGGATGGATTTACCTAAGGTAGGGCTGGATTTACCCAAGGCAGGGCTGGATTTACCTAACTGCACGTCCGTGGTGAACCGCAGCCGGTGGATCATGCTGACTTTGAAGGACTTGTAGTGGTGGCTGCTGAGCATGTCCTGCACCGTGGCAATGTCGATCTGGGGGTCCTCCTCTGACACCTCTTCTCCTCTGGAACCTGCAGAACAAGGCAAGAGCAGTGAAGGGGGGTTTGGCACCGGCTCAAGGCCACAGGGCTGGGGGAGGGAGAATTACATGCTCAGTTCCGTGTCTCTGGGAGGTGGAAATTCCACCCTCCCTCCCAGAACAAAGTCACTGAGGCACTCAGGACATGAGGACAGATGTCTGTGGCCCAATGTCCCAGCAGCAGGTTCCCAGCGGGCAGGAGGCAGCCCTGGACCACAGGGATCCTGGGGGGACCTGCTGGGCACCCACAGCCTGTCACCAGGAAGGAGCCCGGGGCAGGGCCTGTGCCCAGAGGTGCCACCCTCGATGCCTGCACTGGCACAGATCTCCCATGGTCCAGCAGCACCTCAGGCACGCTGGTGCAAAGCCTCCCTTTATTTACTGATGAGTATTCCCATCACCACTGCAGGTACTGCCTTTATAAAAGGTAACAACTCATTAAACCAAAATGCCAATTACTGAAAAAATATAACACACTTTAAAGATTTTTTACCTTTTATGACGTTGGATTAACACCAATTCCAACATTACTATAATGCGATTTATAATTGTGCTGGAGTAATTTCGGTGCCAGCTGCTAATAAAGCACCTCAGCTCGAAACGATCGCTCAGATGCTGGTAGATAAAGTGGCATAAATATGCTTGAAAACTGATTTAGCTTCTTACTGGAGATCCTGAGGAATGACACGTTTTGTTTAATACCCTGGCTAATGTAGTCCTAAAAGCTGAACCCACCGCCAGTTCAGAGAACTAAATTTGCTGCAGGAGATTAATGAAAACTTTATATTTTGCTGAAATTTTAATAACGGGAAGATGAGATGATGGAATTTTAGTACAGATCTTAAAGCTCCAGCAAGGCAGGTACCAACTTGTCAGATTTTTCGGTATTAATTTGGATTGAGACTTGCACCACTGGAGCAGTCTCAACACTAATGCTCCTCGTGCCGACCTTTCCTGCTGGGATGAACATTCCCATCTGTCCAGGGATTGCAGGGAAGCCACGGTGGGTTTCCATGTTTGGGTTCCAGTGACAAAGGGATGGTTTGCCAGGAAGGGCCATGGGTCTGGGGAGGAAAACCCTGGCACGAGTCTCCGACCCAGAGGATGCAGGAGCAGGATCCCTTTGGATGGGGACACTGAGAGCTGTGAAGAACACGCTGTCAGCTGAGCACGGGAGGCTCTCGGGGCTGGGGCATCACCAGGACAGGGGCAGGTGGGAGAAGGGAAGCCCCTGAGAGCAGGGAGCACTTCTCCTGCTGCAGTCCCTCGTCTCCCTGCTAATTCCATAAGGTCACTGCTTACCATAAACATCTTTCCTGTCTACACCAAAGCAAGGTGAGGATCTGCTGTTAAATGACTCAAAATCCACATTGAGAGCACAAAGCAAGAGGTTCCTGTGTCAAAGACATTCAGCACAGCTTTCCCAGCACTGCCCTGCCCACACAGACCTTCCCTGGGGGAGTGGGACACTGAGGGGTTAAAATACAAATTGGGCTGTGCCATTCGACTTGAAAGGATTCCAAAAATCAAATGAAACAGTCTCCATGTGAATTTATGCAGAGCCATCTTAACACTGCAACCACTCCATGCTCCAGAATGACAAGATAAATTGTAATGGCTCCTTCCAAGACATTACAATGCATTTTGTCACAGACCCCTGTGTTAATGTCTCTATACTATGGATTATCATAATGTATCATGTCAAACCCTCATGCTGCACTACTCCAAAGATACACTGAGATATGTCAAACTTTTTGGTGCACTTAAAAGCCTCTTGAAAGGCTGTGGCATGGCAGTGCCTGAGAGTGAGGCAGGAGGGTGGCAGTGGCAGGGCAGCCCTGCTGCTGGGTGCCAGCTGGGACCCTCCTCCCCCATGGAAAGCAGGGACATGCCCCTGCAGCCCTGTCCCTGCAGTGTGGGGCCATGACACACTGCTGGGGTGAGAGCTGTGGCTGGACACGTGGGGACATGTGGGACAGATGGGGACACCGGGGCAGGGAAGGACCCACAGCGACAAGGGGACACTGCAAGAGGGGGGACAGGAGCCCTGGGCCTCACACAGGGACATCCTCAGTGCTGTCCCTAACAAATCCCTGCTCCCAGGTGCACAGGGGTTCCCAGTGGGAGTGAGGGGCCACGTGCTGCCCCTGCCAACTCAGTGCCAGGGCTCTGGCTGGTGATGGGCAGTGCTGCAGGAGGGTGTTAAACACAGCACCCACAGCCAAACTGAACCAGCAGCGACCAGAAATGCAGAAATATCACAGACAGTGGCAACACACCGACCTCCCTCCCACACCTCCTGTGGAATGTGCTTGGAACACTTCACAGGATCAGGACCCGCAGGACACCCTGAGGGCACCACTGTCCCTGTGCTCCTGACCCCCCACCTGGCTCTGAACTGGCCCAGTCTGGCCACCCACCTGGGATTGTGGCACAGGGGGGACACCACGGGACAATGTTACACAGCTCTGATGATGCTCAGGCTTCTCACATTTCACTTACCCAAAATAAAAGTATTAGAAAGAAAATTCACAGCCTGCCAGGTCACATCCAGGGAAAAAAAACGTGGCTGTAACTAAACCTGTGAGCACCTGCCAGTGCTGCAGCCCCGGGGCAGGATCCTGCCCTGGAAGCCTCTCAGATCTGCTGTGTGTCCATAACCTTGGCCACCTCTGTTTCATGAACTTTGTGAACAGATTCAGCTTCACAGGATTTCTGAGTTGCTGCTCTCGGGGGAGCAGCCAGGAACTGCCCCATCACAGGGATCCTGTGCCTGAGGATGGCAGGACACGGACCCAGAGGGACACTGGGACACACGGAGTTAAACTGGTCCCTGGGCCAACCCCTCATTGAAACTCCTGACTTCCAAATGAGACAAACAGCACCAGAACCACGGGTCTGAAACAAGGCAGAAGCTAAACAGGAGCCTCCTCTGATGGGGACTCAGCTAAACCAGGAGCCTCCTCCAACAGGGACCCCTGCCAGCACCAGAGGACAGATAAAAATGACTCATTAGGAATACCAGAATATTGAAATGCCATATGCAGACTATTCAAGAGCAAGTGAACCTGTATTTCCTCGATAAAACAACAAAATACAAAGTTAACTGCACTGCAAAAATGTCCCTTATTACTTTAATGTACTAGAATATTGCTTAATGAAAGTTCTTAATTGCAATACAATTAATTACATACACAGAGTCCCCAATTACATTTTCCAATAAGACATTGGCTTTGCTATAGGTCTAAAGGCACTAAACCAATTTTAATATATTAAGACCAATTTCCCTTGAATACTAATTACTATCTAATGATAAAATGAGAAAGAGGAACTTTCCAGAAGTAAGATGGCAAGAATAAAACTAAATTAGCCATGAACGGTTTGCTACCACACATAAAGGCATTTCACATTACAAAGTGCAGCTTTCAGTTTAAAGATAAATCTTTGTTCGAGTTAAAAGTTCTGCACACTGGAAGCAGTTTATTAGCTTGAATGCTATTAGGAAATGCTGGATGGAAAGGGGATTTCTCCATACATATTTCTTAATAATGGAAAGTTCTTTGTTTCATTTAATACCCTGAAATATAAACTTTCTGTTGCCCAAAGGAACGTGGCAGCTCTTCCCCCAGCAGATGCTTGGCATCATCCATATATATATTTATAAATGACTATGAGACTATGAAGAGCACATTTACAAGCAATAGGTGTTACAACAGAGCTTTTCCTGACTGGCATATTGAAGCTAAAAGTATTTCAAATCAAGACAGAATGCACAAAGTGAATATTTCAGTCTGATGATAGGATTGTCAAGCCATTATTTTATTAATAGTGCAAAACTGTCAATATTTCTATTCTAATGTCACACCAAAAGATACCTCCTAAGCACCCCAAAAAGCACTTTCTGGCTGTGCAGGGGGAGTCAGGGATTGTGACTGATCTCACACACTGCACTGCCCTTGAGCCCCTCTGTGTGCAGGGCCAACACAAATCCCTGAGCAGGGACAGTGCAGGATCTCCTTAAATTCACCCATTTTGGGGGCAGAAGCGACAAACATAAGCCAGGAGAAATGTTATGTTTGTAGTTTCTGCCCCCAAAATGGGTGAATTTAAAGTTTGGGATCAATTCAGAAAAGAGGCAGAACTCACCAAAGTGTTCATTATTTTGCCTAGATTCCTGTCAGCCTTGAGCAACCCAAAGCTGGGACTTGCTCCTGAACTCCAAAGTGTCAGTTCTGCCTCTGCTCTCCCGTGTGCCAGGCATGGCTGATGAACACAAGACCCAGGGCTGGGACCAAAAGCCACCACCTAGGCAGTGATGCCATTGCAGATGGGAAGGATGGTGGCTGGAGAAGCACCAGGACCTCAATGAGCCGAGGGAGTCCTTGGGGTCCAGCCCAGGGTGTTCCCTGTCATGGGAATCCCCATCCCAGATGGGCTCCACATCATGCCCTTAGATGGGCACCATCAATTTGCTAAAGGAGGGCAGGAGAGCTCACCATTGAGGGAATTTTGACCTGGCAGCCTCGGGGTCCATCCCACACCTCTCCACGTGCTGCTCTGCAGAGAAGCAGGGCTTGCTTTGGTGTCCCCTGGCCTGGGAGGGCAGAGGAGTGATGCAGCACAAGGACTTTGGGGAAAGGGAAAAGCGTCCCCTCAACGCTACATTTATTGACAATTATTTTGAGCCAAGGCCCCTGAGGCTCTCCTGGAGTGTTTGCTGCTCGTGCAGAGCAGACCCACTGCCTCCTGCTACAGAACTTACAAACTTAAGACAGATTTACTGTCAAAGTAACAGTGCAACTTGAACCCAAGTCACTCATGACAGCAAAGACCTGCAGAAGATACAGCTATAGGCCACAGCCTGGATTCCTCCACAGACGATGAAAATTCATTAAAAATGAAGTATATACAATATTCTTTTAATTACAGAGCCTTGGTTAAAAAAAATGTTATTTTAAATCACATGCAAAGCCTATGGAAGTATGACTAGTGTGCATCATTTCATAGATTAAAAATCAATACAAAAGTAATAGGTGGGCTGCAGACGTCGGGGAATTCTGGCTTGTGGAGGAGCACAACTCGATTAGCGAGGTCAGAACTGCTCCATTTCCTCAGCACAGCCCCCCTGCTCCCTCCTGCCGTGGGCACAGCCCCTCTGCTCCCCCCTGCCAGGGTCTCTCCTACAGTTTCTTTGAACCATTTTATGAAGAAATGAACCAGGAGCACCAGGAATATTTTGGGAGCAAGTCCCACCCCACGGAGAGCAGTGGCCAAACCTGAGAGTGTTAATGTGAGCCCCAGCATTGCTGCAGGTCTGGGGGGCTCCTGGTGCTGTGTCTCACCTCTGCTATTCCATGAACAGAGCAGGGCTGCTACTCTCTGCTGGAATTAGGAGGTGCTTTGGGGAGGCTCTGCTGCCATTTGGAGATAAAATACAGTTGCTACGGCCAAAAAGCATCAGTGGAAGGGTCTAATCTTTGCACAGAAAGAAAAACCTCTTCTACAACTCAAAACAGGCTCTCACTCTGGCTGTGTGCAGCGTGGGCTTGGCTGAGAGCAGGAATGGGACTGGTTTTACTCATTAGTACAATCAACATTTTTACACAAAATGGAAGGGAAGAACCCCAAAACCGAGAGTGTGACTGTTGTAAGGAATGAAGAATGAACCAAAATGCTATGGAAACAAACACAAATGAATGTTAGGTGTCTTTTTTTCAAAGTTTCATGTCATTTCATGAAAAGAAATAAATAAGGAAATAATATTAGAACATTAAAACAGTAATAGAATAAAAATATTTGAGCATAGCTGGAGAGAAGATTATTTGTCTGGCACTTCAAAAATCATTAAACTGCTCTAGTTACTTCTGCATGGCTAATTTCTTTAAATTTTATTAGAAAACCCCAGTGCCTCTGACAGCCACATTGACCTGGCACAACACACTGCAGACCAACCCCTCGACTCACTGAGCAGCCTCTGCAACACAGACAGGTTCATATTTCGTGTTTTTCAGGGTTGGTCATAACTTTACAGAGCAGAGTTTAACAGCAAAAGATTAATCATGAAGTGATAAACAGGATGCAGACTATTTACTAGAGGTATGAAATCCATCATTTCCCTCTGGAATATTGTTTTGGCACCATGGAAAGTGCCTCAGGACAGAGAGTCTCGTCAAAATGTACTTGCCCAGACAGCACAGCTTGTGTTCCAAAATACATAACTTAAGTGAGTTTAAGCAGTTTACAAGAGCAAAAGTGAAAATGGGAAACATACTGTTCTCCCGGACAAGGCAGAATTCCAAAGTGCTCTGGCTCTCCAAGGTACAGTCTAAATCTACTGGGACATTAGGTTCACTCTGCTTCTCCAGCCGATACTGAGGACCTGAAACATAAAGTAACTTGTAAAATCATCTGTTTTCTAACAAAGTGATGGCTTAGCACGTTCAACTAACACAAGGTTACCTGCAGCCCAGGAGCAGAGCAGGTGGGTGTTGATGTCTCAAAGCTCTTTGCCAAAGGAAAGGGCCCTGGCAGAAGGTGGAGGATGGTGTGGAACCTGATACAATTCCAGGTGAACCCCCAGGAGTCAGCTCTGGCCCTGCCATCCTGGCAGTGGTCAGGGAGGGGGAGACCCAAGTGCACAGAGCTCCATGTGGGACCCTGGAGGAAGGAAAGCCCCTCCCAAGGGCAGGAGCTGGTGGGGGCTGTGCTCCCACCCTCCAACAGCGTGGGGTGACTCCACTCCTGCTCACACCTGAGACATGAAGGGCACACCAAGTTCTCAGCTGTGTGATTTCAGTATAATCTGGCAAAATAATGCTACACAGATACCTGAAAAACCTTAAGTAATGCAAAGCACCTTTAACCAGGTCTTAATGTAACAAAAAACATAGAACTGAAATAACGAAATCTATTCCCCCTTTATCAGTACTTAAAATATTTCTGACTGTTTCCTGACGTTGAATTATGAGCATGTATGATGAAATATTTAAAACATATAAAAAAATTAAGTCTTTCAGCCTCGGATGGCATGCCTAAGGAATGGAATTTGTTAGCCAATTAATTTTAAATTTACTACAGCAGAATTTCAATTATGGCTTCTCATTCCATCTCCCCAAAGCCACGTGAAGCTGCTCGGCCCAGGCGTGTTTCCTCCCCATCAGAACATTACAGAGCCCCCCTGTTCCCAGTGACAGAGCAGATGTGGTGCCAGGCTTTTTGCAGGACACAGGAGGAAACCCAGCAGCTCCCACCCTGCCCAGCACAGCCAGTGATGGCACGTGGAGCTGTCGAAGCATCTGCAGCACAAACTGCACTCCAGAAGCAGTGGAGACGTCTCAGTGCAGCACAAAGAAAGGCAAACAGACCCAGCACTATTGCTGCTCCTCTCCCAGCTACTGGAAATGTGATTAACAATTTAAAATAAATTAAATAAACAGAGGCCTGGCTTGTTAGGCAGAAGCAAAATATACTGAATTGAAACAAATCTCAAAGCAGTAAATCAATTTGGATTTAAAAACCAGTGTAGGTTTAAGAACAGGATCAGTGACAGCAAAACCTGCTGGCTTTGTCCATTTGCCACAAGCACCTTCCAGAGATTCCCAAGCTCCACCTGAGGGAACTGCTGGTTCCCATCTGGACATTGGTGCTGTTGGTACCAGGTACCAAACTCCTGCTCCGGGCACTCCCACCACAGACAGAGCCTCTTGCTGCCACTGGAGCTTCAGAGCAGTGTGCCCAGGATGGCACCTGCTGACACCAGTGCCCTCGCTGTGCCCCAGCCCCACCACAGCCTCTGTCCTGCTCCACCCCAAACCCACCCAAAATCAGAGTGAAATTCCCCTCTCTTGGAACCAGTGGCTGAGTGCCAGCCCAGGGGACCTCCAGCACAGAGAGATGAACTCTCCTGGTGCCTCCCAGCCAGTGGGATGAGGCAAAGGACAGACATCAATGCTCCCAAAGCCTTCAAACCACCCCAGGCTGCCACAAGGTTAAACACAGGAGTGTGGCAGGGGCTCCCCATCCCTCTGTGTGGATCTGATTCCAGCAGCTGGATCCACTCCAAAGAACATCATCACCTGTGTCAGCAACAGTCCTCATGCTGCTGGACCCTGTGGAGAGCCAACAGGGATCACACCCTCCAAATCACCCTGCCAGTGGCAAAGGAGGATTTTTATCTGGAGCAGTTTGAGAATTCTGTGATCAGGTAAATTATTTTATCCAGTTTGTGTCCAGCCTGTATTAACTCTGCTAATAAAACAGGGAACTAGAGCTCTGGAGAGGAAACAGGTCAACCTGCCTTCTGGATAACTCTTTGAAAACAGAAAATACTAAGAAATGAATAAGAAAAGCGTAAATGGATTTTAAGAGAGTATCTACTCTTCAATAATGCTTTAAATATCTGTCCACATTTACATGACCTCTGCTTCCCAACAGATGAAGAATGTTAGGCTGACTCTGTGGAGGAGTTTTACTACCAGGCTTCTCTCACAAGTTCAAATGATGTCACTGCAGTAGGAACATTGGATAATTTAATGGTCTCCTACTGGAATCCCGCTCGGTGAATTTCAACAAGATTTCAAGTGGCAATACCAAAGCTGGATTTTGTGGATTTCTGTAATCCCATGCAAACACTCCATGCAGTTGCAAAATAAACCTTTAAAATCCTGGCACGGATGGTCCTGGCCAGGGACCCAAGCCAAGCTCTCCCACTGATGGCAGCTCCCAGTGCTCCCTGTTCAACCACTCACACCACGGGTTCTGCCCACAGATACCCACCCTGCTTGGCTATTCCAAGAGACTCCTTTAAAGAGAGGAATGTTTACCAGGAATTAAACCCAAGGAAGCAGCTGCCAACAGCCACAGCTTCCCTGTGCACACACAGAGGTGCCGGGAAGAATCCCACCATATAATCAAATTAAGTGTCTCCCTTACAGGGGGAATGGCCACCCGCATACCAACAAACCAATTCTGCTGCCATTTAAGCTGCAAAGCCTTCAGAAAGGGCTTTTGAAAGCACGACCCATCAGTTCTAATTTTTAAAACTTATCCTTTCAGTCAAGACTAGAAAAAGGCCCATTCCAACTTTTATCTCCACTACAAAGTGCTGTTATCTTGGGCTGTTGTCAGGAGCTCTCTCTCTCTTTCTGCTGACAAGCAGAGACGAGAGAGATAAGATTGGGAACGAATCTCACTTCTCTGAGTAAATAAATAATCAATACTCATCTAAATGTAAATGAGAAAGTATCCCCCTCTGATAACAGGGCTCTTATCAAACAGCCAATTTTCTGCAGACATTTGGCCTCAACCAAATCACCATCATTCAGCCCCAGCCTAATGGCTAAAAATCGTAACTAAATTGAACCGATCACCAGAGATCAACTAAGTTCAGCCATGGCTACCACGGGTTCAAATGTTTGGAATGCAATTTTTCCCCCATTAACTTTCAATAGCAATGAAGAATGCCACGGTCAGGGGTGAATCTGCACAATAAACAACACTAACACTGCAACGGGGAACCAGGCTTTAAACAAAACCCCAGCCAAACCCCTCTCCATCTCCAAACTAGTTATTAGGGTGAACTAAGGATTACAAAAAGAATATTTCATGTTTGTGGACTTGTCAAGCCTAAACTAAACAGATCAGTATCAACAAAAACCCCAGTGGCTTAAAACTGAGCCTATACACCCGAGTTTATTGCACTGTGTGAGGAAAAGAATCCCCTTTTGTTCCACAGAGCCACTGCCAGCCCGAGGTTCGGGGGAGCAGCTCCTGCCTAAGAACAGGATAAAACCCTCCCAATTCACCAGCCCAGCCCCTGCACTCCACAGACACCTCCTGCACCCCCGTGCGCCTTTTCCACACCAGGAAAGCCCTTTCCTCCTCAGCACCTGCTCCTTGATTCACTTCCATATTCATCCCTTTCTGTATCTCTTTACTTCTGCATTATCTTTTTTGAGACAAAATATTGCAAATAAGATGTGGCCACACCAGGATTTATGGACTGGCATAGTGATACTGGTTTGTTCCCCACTCCTTTCCTAATTCCTGAAGTTCCATTTATCTTTCTGACCTGGAGCTGAAGTGATCAGAGGAACTACTCAGGATACTTTTCCTGACGGATGGAAGGTAATTAGAGCCCGTGATTCTACACATATAGTTGCAGTTGCTTTTCACCATGTATATTATTTTGCACTCTTTGACACTGAATTCCCTCTCTCATTTTATTGTCCTGTCACTCAGCACTGTGGATACCTCTGCAGTGCTTCACAGACAGCTTTTATTTGCACTATTCTTAACTCTTTTGTATCAACAGCACATTTTGTCACATCAGCATTCACATGCTTTCCATGGCCCACAGTTACCAACAATGCAGGTTCCACCAGTTCCACTGGAGCTCCACCAGTAACCTAGTTACTAATCACCCAGGGCCATTATTCCTGTTCTTTGTTTCCTGTCTTTTAATCAATTATTAATCCACGTGAAGATCCTCCTTCTCATCCTGTGACAGCTTAATTGCTTTATGAGCCTCTGTCAAATCTTTTTTGGAAATCTAAGCCTGCCATGGCAAACCCACCATCCCATTCAGATGGTCCCTGGCTTCTCCCAGCCTGCTCAGTGTTGGAGCTCGACCTGCTCTGCCAAAGCCATGCCCACGTCTGGCCCCTGTACATTGCATTTGTCCACGTGTCAGCCATTCATTCCACTCTTTGCTGCGGGGTCGTGTTGCAGTTTCACAGTTTGCCTGGTGAGGAAGCCCAGACAAACCACTCTGTCCTTGGACACCTTCACCAAAGCCCTGTCAGCACCCAGAGCTGAGAGCAGCAGGTGTGAGACACGTGTTCCACACTGTGCTGGTGGGGCAGCACCTCGAACCTGACCCCTGCCACAGGCACTGCTGCTGCTCCCAGGGTTTGCTGCAGTCACCAAATCCCACAACAGCCCCCCTTGGGAGGGTCCTTAAAGCTCATCCTGTTCCACCCCCTGCCATGGGCAGGGACACCTTCCACTGGCCCAGGATGCTCCAAGCCCCGTCCAACCTGGCCTTGGACACTTCCAGGGCTGGGGCAGCCACAGCTTCTCTGGGCAAAGGAAATAACAGAGGAAAATCCCAAGTGTGGACAGTGAGGCAGCCAGGGCTGAACAGCCACAGGGGCAGGAGGGAACAAGGAAAAGAGAACCGAGCTGTGCCTTGGATGTGTCCACAGGCAGAACACAGACAGGAGAGCAGTCAAAAGAAAACTGTTGCTAAACACTTAATGTTGATGTCTATGGGACTTTCCTTTTTCAAGTCCCTCCTTTCACAAGGATTTGTGATTTATTGCCTCGCCGCTCCATCCCTGGGCTTTGAAAGCACGATCCTGCATGAGTTTAAACTATATTTATATTTATTTTTTTGTTATCGCTTTTTTTATTATTGCTATAGAAAATATTTGCTGGAAATATGTTGCAGCTATTACAAGGTCATAAAAAAGAGGAGATTTATGTATTTCTATCATTTCAAATAGTCTGTCAGAAAGTATCAGTCGTGCTAAGTGTAAGACTGCTGGATTCCAGCGTTCCCTCTGCCAGCACATGGGCAGCAGATGGAGGAACTAAAATAGCTCAGTGTGGAGGCTCCTTGGGTGCTGGCTGGGAGGAGGGAAACCGAGGCAATGCCTCGTCCTCCCAGGGAGGCTTGAGGGAACCCCAGCTCCCAGTCAGTGCTGGACACGGCCCCTGGCCCAGGACCATCAACAAAAAGGAGCAGGATCAACCCACTGTGGAGAGCAGGCAAAGTGGGAACAGGGAGAGGGCTCAGGCCTCCTTCTGTGGGATTTTTCTTAGAACACGACAGAAGGGGCAGGATTCCATTGTGTGCTTGGCAATGACAATAAAACAACAGAAAATATGTAAACAGTGAGAGAGGAACTGGCTGCAGAGCAGAATGTTTACATCTCCAATCCTGCTGCTGTGAGGACATCTTAAATCTGTTTATCTGCTAAAAACCCCCAAAGCCCCTCAACACCTCTGAAGTGGAATAAAGATTTTATCATTACCAATGCAAATACTGGTTAATAAATAAAGATATTTAAATAGCGAAAACAAACTTTTAACATCACGCACAAGCACAAGAGGGTTTTTTCAGTCCAATCTGGTTTTCCTTAACTTGCACTGTTGTGACATTACTGAATTTTACACACAGTTATCTGCTGCTCTCCATAGAAATACAGATGGTTTTTGTAGAAATAAACAGTCATTTATATGAAACAATTGTAAAATAGTTTATGGAAACCAGTGGTGTAATGCATTCAAATAAATGCCAGGCCCGGCTGATGGAGAGCCAAGGTGTTAAATCACACTGCTCAGGAATTCAGCTGTGGGAAACAGATAGTAAATCCAGAGTGACAGAATTTCCAGTGATGGCAAAGGTTTCTGACATCTAGTCCAGTACACAAAAACTACAGCAGTTCAAACCTATTTTACTTAACACTACCTTGACAGCCAGTGAAATTAAAGAATTTAGTCAAAAGCCCCTTAAAAAAGAAACAAACACTTCATTTCTGGATTGTTTTCCTGTGGAACAGCAAACGTGCAGCACGGCCAGCAGCAAAGCAGGCTGTGCACAGCACCAGCACAAGAATTTTATTTAATTGCCACGTTTTTGCATTAGCTATGTGTAGCTCTAAATAAAGCTGAGAGGAGACAAAATCATCATGTGGTAAAGCACCTATAGCAGAAATTCAACACAGGGATTTTGTTTTGACTCCCAGCTCTGGGAGGGGAGGGCAGTGAAGGCTCCCACGCCCCGGCCATGGGCACCTGCAATGGGGCCATCCTGGGGCCAGCCTCGGGTGGGCACTCAGGACACATCAGCACGAGGTGTCTCCTCTCTGCCTGGGTTAGCAAGTGACAAAGGGGCTTTTCCCTGGCCACGAAGGTACCAAGGGTAGATCTGCAGCCCAGGGCAGCACAGCCACCCAGACGAGGCACTCGAGGGCTCACGAAAACCAAGCAGTGCCCATAAAGATGCCAGGTGCCAGCACAGGCTCCGTTCATCACAGTGGGTGAAACAAAAAAGTCACAGTCACCCAAACACTGAGCTGCACAATTTAAAATATCACATAAATTACAGCATTACCACCAATCCAGAAAAACCAATAACTGCACGATTTCAATACCAACAGCTCCAAAATAGACTTTGTTCAATATTTCACTTTTGTTTCGGAGGCCAGGTATGAAAAATTCTCCTCACCCATCCGGGCTGATGTGCAGCCCCCAGCAGCCCAAAGCATGGGGCTAAGGAGCCACTGCTATTCTGAACAACTATTCAAACTTTGTTCTGTGCACACCAACATCCCTGACCCCGGCACGCCCGGGCCTGCTCAGCATCAGCAGCCTGGGGAGAAAGGGCTTGTGGAATAAATCATCCCCACTGCAGAGCAGAGCTGGAGCTTGGAGGCAGAAGGAAACCATTCCCAGCTCTCTCCACTCTGAGGGGCTCACCCTGCACATCCATCCTGCTGCGGGAATTATCCTACAAAAATGAGCCACAGCAACCCTCCCCTTCCCAGAGGAATGGGCAGCAGGGAGCACAGAGCCAAGCCCAGCTCTGGCATTCCTGGGCACAGGGTGCTGAGCTGGACATGGGGGGCATGACCTGGAGGAACCAGGCAGGGTCTGACCCCCACGGCACCGGCAGAGCAACAGGGCTGTGCCTTCCACTCACACCTGGAGAGGCACCTGAGCAAGGACCTGCAAATACTGGTGTTCCCTTTAATGTAAATCCTGCTGATATAAACAGCTTAGTGCAAGGAAATCCAGGATTGTTGAAGTATTTCCAGGTAGAGCCATTCATAACTGGGGCACCAGGCTCCACAGGGATGCTGTAATGATCCAAAACAAAGCACTCGGAGCCAGAGAAACTCACAACTACCATTAAGCAGAAAAGCATGCATGTGAACACAAGGAAATACAAATTAATTGGCTTTTCACTGTCACAGATGCTGGGGCTTCCATCCCGGAAAGAGTCAGAGCCAACATATGCGTCGCCTACTCGAACATATTTCCTTTTAAATTTAAACTCCTCAGTTACCATCATTCCATGACAGTATCAAAATTTAATGACAGTTTATTCTAACTGTAGTTTATCTCTTAAAAAAATGCTTTAATCACAGGGCTGTGTTTTTACATAGTTTCTTTTATCTTCTTAATTCTCCTTTTTTAAATTTATTAATAAATACATATATGGGCAATCAAAATACACACACGTCTCCCTTTCCAGACATTTCTTTTTGTCCCATTCCCCTTCCAACAAGACGGGATGAGGAAGGAAAACCCCAGTGAGACCCTTGGCTCCTTCAGAAACTGTTTTGGAACAGTTTAAGTCATGACATTTGACATTAGAAGTGGTGCTGACCCTGACATGTCAGAACAGCTCAGGTCTCTCCTTCCCGGCTGCTCCCCCAGCAAAGAGGAGCCCAGGGCAGAACTCCTCATCCGAAAGTCCAAGTTCTGAGGGATAACTTAAACTTTGGGTGAACAAATGTGAACCACAGGAATAATCACCCCCCCCAAAACCTGGGTCTGTAACAGCCCAGGGACCTGGGGATGGAAGGGGCTCCTTTCCCTGGCCTTGGCAGCTGCAATTCCTCTTATCCTGGTCTAGAGACTAAAATATGATACGGAGACTTATTTTTATGTCCTATTCCTGTTTCTTGAAACTTTCTCTTTCCTTATTATCCAGCTTCCTGTGGCAGTGGGATAATACACTTAAACAGACCAGGAAGATTATTTTAGACTATTTTTGGTCACTTTACACATTTTAAAGAATGCAAAAAGCAATGGTTGACAGCTGTTAGGAACTTGAATGTTATTGCAAAGCAGCTGTTTTCATTTATAGAAAAAGTATTAGTCTTTCTCCAAACTCACAGAACACTGAGCTAATAACTCTCTCTCTAACCTACGGAAAATACAGGTCACGTCTGTGCAATGTTGGCAGAAGGTTTTGTTTATAACAATTAAACTTGTAGAGCATTTTGTTCTTAAAAGGACTGAGCCTTTCTGGTCCAGGGATGTTTGCAGTTGGAGGCAGCTATTAAATAATAATCAGTAGCATGTTCACCCTGCAAAGAATTTCTACCTAAAATCAGACATGATTAATCAGTTGAGACTTCCCTGCTCACAAGAAATTTCAGATGAAGAGAGGCTGACACGGACCAGGAACAGGCAGGATTATTCCAACATTTCAGCATTTTATTTTCAGTTTTGTCTCTCATCTCCTTCTAAGAACATTTGGGTTTTATATAATGACATCGATGCTTAATTTGTTTGAAAACAAAGCCTCTGCACACGTTTTCTCTGCATTCTTATTTTCTTTACATTAGTATTTATAGTCCATTCAGTTGAGCTCTGGAGGAGAAAGCAACTGGCATCCTAGGGACTGTGTTTGTTGAAGAGCAGCAGGAATGAGACAGCTCACAGGCAGGGAGATAACTTCCAAGTGTACACAGAGTTCCTGCACATATTTAATTTGAGAATCACCATGGCATCAAGACACATGAAGTATCAAGGATGAAGTCATCATCTCTCTTAAGTTCTTAAAACTGTAATCCATGCAAACATATTTTATAGGGAATACTGAATGCAGGCTTTAGTGCAGACAGAAAAAGCCTGATAAGATCTCCTTGCCTGCTGCACCCCGTGGGCTGCTGTCAGCCCCAGCCTCAGCTGAGCCATGGGATGGGAGCACAGGGCTTTGTGTTCCACCTGGGAAACACTGAGCCTTCCCTGGGCCAACTGAGCCCTCCCAAAAAGCAGCATTTAAAATGCACATCTACCACAAACCAAATCCCTTATGTGTTAATGGGGGTGTTAATATACCTGAGTGTTGGTGAAAGTGAGACCACCGGATTCATTGCCCAGGAAAATCATTTCCCAATAAAGCAAATCAAGTTCCAGGGATAATGGTGTTTCACAGTTCTGCAACATGATCTGTACAACCTCCAAACCTTCCAGTGCCAAGCCCGAGGGTGGGGTTTTTCAGCATGCCTAACCTGCTCCAGGAGTTAATGTTGAGACTGTAACTAAGCTCTGGGGAGCAGAATTATATCAAGTAGTAAAACACCCAGATCCCACTTCTAGAACAGCTTTTCAGGCCCTGGTTATCACAGCTGTCCAAACTCCAGACAGCACCGTATCCCACATTTTCACTGATGAATTCAGGGAGAGTGGGAAGTTCTTACACTCCTGATCTCCAGCAGGTGAATCTCCTTCTGCAGATCTGCCACACTGAGATTTTATATTTACACTACTGGCTGCTGGAGTGCTCAAAGCAGCTGTCTCCAGGGGATGTAGGCACAGCAGGATTATACACAACAATCCTTAAACCACCTATGGACACTGGAGTTCTCCAGGGGCTGATTTCCCAGCACCTCAGCACTGATGCCAAGCCCAGCCAGGTCCCTGCAGCACTGACGGAGCCTCCAGTTCTCCTCCCACAGCCCTGCCCTGGGGCACTGCCCTGTCCTCAGGCACCTTCTCTCCCATCCAGGTTATTTTCAGAAAACCCTCTCACACGAGTGGTTCCTGAGCCCCCTTCATGGTGGTCCACCCCAGATTAGACCAGTCTCCTCTAGGAGCTCATCCCACAACCAGGAGTGTTTTATTTCCAGCCATGCCATAAAACATGCCTGTGCAATACCCACTGCTGAGCAGGCAATAGGTTAAACAAATTGATGATAAAGTATTCGACTTCGTTAGTTTTCATTACCATAAGAAAACATCAATTACATTTTCTATTTTATGAGTGTACACAGGGGAATCCATTACAGTAAGTGAGAGGTTATATGACTCTTTCTGCTGCCTCTTTCCTCAGCAAAAAGAACAGTTTGTTTTCGAAGCCAGTGACACCAGCCCAGAGGAAGGCAAGGCACACCAGCAGACCTGCATAGACAGCTCCTATCCTGATTTATCCAGCCTGGCTCCAACTAATTAAACATCTGCCTCAACGATTTCCTCTGCAGATTTATCTTCTCCAGTATGCAGCACTAACTGGTTGTTACAGGATCTTCCCTAACTCGCAGCCATTCCCATGTACTTCTCCCAGTTGCTTATTTGGGAACATGGCAGGAGATGATCCAGCATTCCCATCAACCTCCCACGGCTGCCTGTGGTGGGATGGGTCACCAGGCTCCCACAGCCCTGCTTCAGGACCACCACATCCTCTGGGAAAGGACTCAGCCACAAAACATCCAGGTTATTTCACCACCCACGTTTCCCCGTGACAGACTCAAAAATTATTATTTAAAAATGGTCAGAGTTCACATGTCAAAAGCCTTGAGACACTAAGAAAGGAAAATTGCAAGGAACATGAAATAGTCTGAACAGTTTGCAATAATTCTATCTAAATAGAGCTAGGCACAGTCAGAATATTGCTTCCAGTTTTTCAGGTGCCTTTCTATGAAGCAAAGGTTGTACCCCACTTCTGTCTCCTACTAACCTGTATCTTCCTGCAACAAATAATCTTTACTGGCTGAATAAAGTATTTAGGTGAAACTAATCTAGTGTTTTAGCCCTGGTCATGCTGAACAAACCCTTCCTAACTGTACAACAGGAATTCCTCAAATTCTTCCTCACCCAAAAAAGCCAACCCAGGTTTGCATTTTCTTACCAGCTTAGGACCAGTTTGAAAAATGTCCTGTAAGTCAGTGGTGAAAACAGGTCAGAAAGCAACTGCTTCTACCAGTGCCTGAAAACAGCACAAGCTGTAACAATAATACATTAATTTGTCCTGGGAGGGCTGGTCTGGAGGCCCATTGAAACCAGGCAGAAAAGCTCATGGGCATTTCAGCTTTATTTAACTATTCCAAAAACTTTAAATAAACACGTTCAGCCTATTTTTGGTAACAACTTTTTAAAAATCAGAACAATCAGCTTAAAAGGAAGCATTGCTGAGTGAGGAGAAATGCTTCTCCTAAATTATGTCTTATCTTTTATTCAGAACTTTGACATCCTAATCCACTGCTTAATAATGACCTGAACCACCCTGGCACAGGCCCGTGCTGTGCTAATGGTCTGATCTGCAATTCCATTTATCCCTGCACCTCCCAGGGAAAGTGAGAGGCACATCCTCTGCAATTACAAAGAATCTGGTGGTGGATGAGGAACAACGACAAAATCTTTTCCTGCTCCTGCTCCAGTCTCTCTGTGTGCACGGTGGTGGCATCCTGGGTTCTCCCTGCCCTCAGCCCAGCAGCATTCCCAGATCCAGAGGGCTGTGTGGGCAGGACCCCTCTGTGCACACACCTGCAAGTGCTGCTGCTTTTAAGATGACAGCAAGATCCTCCTAAGCCCCCCTACCCCCTCAAGCCTGATAAATCACACTGGTGAGTAAGAGAAGTAATAGAGAATAAGGGAAGACAATTCTAACAAAAATTTCTGATTTACCAATTTAACACACAAATACCTGATCTGAGGAGGCCCTTCAGCCATGTGACAGTATCACAGGGCAGTTCCAATAACACATCAGGAGTGTTCACCAGCAGTTACATTTATGAAACTCAGTAATTTGGGAATTGTAGCAAGAGCCTTCCCAGAGTGAGCATTCTGCTCCCAGTGACCCCAGTGCATGGACCCTCCAGCTGCAGGTGGGAATTCTGCCTGTGTCTGGACACAAGTGTAACCAAAACCTGCAAACACCAACTATTCCAAAAATCCAATTACATGTTCCCCATGGAAATATGCCTGTAAGTAACCAAGAGGTTTGTAGTTGTGACTTCCACTGTGGTTATAACCCCAGCAGGGGTGCTGGTCATATTTCAAAGAGGTGAGATGTCACAGGGATAATTTATAAAAAGTAAATTTAAATGATTTTTTATATAATTAACCCCCGCAGCTGACACACACATGCCTACATCCTCTGTTCCTGCAAAGGGTTCTGAGCAGGAGGGCCAAGGCAGCAGCAGTGACTGTATTAGCTGAAGGAACAAATGCCAGGTCCATTCCTTTGCTAAACCACCGAGCAAAAGTAACAAAATTAAAGCAGAAACAAATTTCAAACGGATAAAGAGTAAAACATCTGTTACACGAGGGGAGGAAGCAGTTTAAAGACCGAGCTAAGTGAATCCTTTAGCGACCTCCCTTCAGGGAAGGGAAATCTGACCCCAGGAAATAAATAAAAGTCACCCAAAAAAGTGAACAAAAGAGGTGTTCTGAAAAAACCCCACCACCATTCATCGCCGCTAACGACTTGTTCATTATGAGTGATGATGGATAAAGACTTCTCACGCTGAGATGAAATCAAGATTTATATGCATTGTTTCCTCTCCCAACTTGTGGGAAGATCATCATCATTTAATTCTATCTCTGCGGCCAGTGATGGGCATCCAGAGAGCCGGTTATCACACGGCGCAGTCAGCTGGCAAGGGCCGGGACGTGCCGTTGGCACATCTGGACGGCGGCGCCGCAGCCGAGGGTGAGCGATGGCTCCTGGCCACCCTCCAAATTGCTGCAGGCTGGGGCTCCTCTCCACCCCCACCAGCCAGCACCGCCCCCCTCCACCCCCCCCCCCCCCTTTTTTTTTTTACGAGAATCAGATTTTCATTGCTCCGTTCAATTGCTCTTCTCTGCCATTTTTTACAGCTCTTATCGTTCCCTTGGAATATGGCCTTGAGACAGCTCATCCGTGTCCTTCACTGTGTTATCTCTTCTAACTTTTATTAAAACTTCAGCTCTCATCTGAAGATAGCTAATTAAATCCATGACAGATTATACACGCGTTTAAAAACTGCACTGAACTACTTTTTCTAAAGAGAACAGGGTTTATTTTCTTTTCCCATAGTTAAAACTGAGGGTGTATAAGGAGGTTTCATTCATTTACAAAGACAAGATCCTTATCTTTCCCCACTATATAGATGGGTTTATATTAAAGTTCCTTTGTTGCGTGACAAGACTTGGTGCAATTTCTCTCAGTAATTATTTCTTGTTGCTGGAAAGATCTCTCAGCCTTATACTTTTGAAATATATACACTAACATATATGTGAATGCACATCTACCCTCGGAAAAGAATTGCTCTTAAATAGAATTGCAAGCACTGTGCATTTTCTTTTTTAAAATCCTGATATGCCTTAACTATAACAGCACTACTCTGACAACATTGCAGAAAGTAAATTTTTCTTTTTTTCTACAAGTAACGACAAATCCTTGAAATTATTTAAAATCACACTAAGCATCATTTTCTTACATAAATTAAAAGTATATATACAAACTCTACCATGGGCTGGACTCACTGTACTTCCACCCATCATCCCAAATTACCATGAGCTGGACTTGAATGCAAATGGTTTTGTTATTATAAATAAATATTTGCAGGAATGGATATACTGCTCTGCAGCAAACATTATGCAGCTCCTGCACTGTCAGCTTTGTGCCAGCATTGAGAACACAAACCCGTGCACAGAACTGCTGTGAGTGGGGCTGGGACACAACCCCCCCAAAACCTGGGCAGCATTCACAACAGTTAAAAAGAGATACAAAATATGCTCATGGGGAAAACACCTCTCCCTCTAGAAAATAGGATAAACAACCCACCTGAGCCTCTCTGTGATCCCTTCCTTCTCTTTAAGGCCTTTTGTAAGATATCCTTCATGGTGACCTTCATACTGTCCACCTGAATAAGTGAGAATCCATGAGCAGCATTTCTGCAAGACAGATGCACATGCAGTTTTACAAAACAATCATCACCGGCAGCCCCGCAGTCCTCGTTAGCGTCAAGCAAAGCACTCGTTAGCACCCGGTTAACGAAGTTGGGCTGGGAAGGGAAGTTAGAAGGAGATACTGAGCAAACTCCCTCAGCAAGGCAAAGACAAAACCAGAGAAAGCAGATTGCCGTTCGAGGGGTGCATGGATTTTCCTGATTTATTGCTATTTTTAATCACTTTGTGTTCAGCATCAGAGAGGAAGATGAGCCAATGTACCTGGGGGGCTCCTCAGCCCCTCAGTCCGTGTCTGTGGAGTGTTTCACAGTACAGAACACAGAAGCAGTTTGCAGGGGCATTTTCATCCCACACGTAACAAACCATGAGGGAGAAGTGGCAGAACAGCCCTCAGTGAGGTGACAGCAGCTTTGCAGCACTATCAAGGTGTTATTTCGATGCATTGTTTTAAACCTAAGTAAGGGGCTTTCTTTGGACACATTTTTGTGAACACAATGGCACAAAATCTCCCATAAAGGTCCATGGCAGCGGGTCCTTGTCCTGGCCATTGCCCTGGTAGAGGCCACACAGGGGGAAGGACTGCAAAGAGCACAGGGATGGCCATGGGGGCACTGCCAAACACTGAGAGGGCACCACTGGGGAAGCAGAGAAGATGACAACGTAACAGAAGAGACACTGGATGAGCATGTCAGTGAATTGTGCCCCTTAGCCCTCGCAGTCAGTCTCGGCTCGTGTCAGTAGATGTCACTGCAGACAGTTCCAGGGAAATCCGAGAGCTGAAGGCTCCCACCGGAGACACTGCTCTGCATGGAAAAAAATGGTTTGCAAAGCTATTTGGGCAGGAGGAGGAGCTTTGTATCTGGCAACCAGGAATTTTAATCAGGGAGCAGAGCTCTACATGAACATCACAGCTGGAATATTTTTAAAAGCAACTGGCAGTCAAAAGCAACCCGAGCAACACAAGTATATCCTGAAAAACAAGCCCACATTGCTGCCTGTCACTTTGAGACACAAATTCTGGGACTAGAGGTTGGAGGTCAGGTCACAGCAGATGTGGCACCCCCAGCCCATGCCAGGATGGACAGATGATAACTGTGAGCCCTCAGCACACACCAAGGAGTGCTTGGAGCCACTCCCAGGGCCTGACACCGGGGCCAGGAACCCCCTGCCTGGGCATGTGCTGGCCACAGCTCACTGTCCTGCAGCCACTTGTGCTCTGGGGGCCACCAGCCCAGCCCAGCTCTGAGCCCCACAGGGATGTCCCCCATCCCTGGTGTACGATGCCATTTCCCTCTCCTCGGCTGTGCATTGGTCTCATCTGAATTTCATTTTCAATTCCCTTTGTTCCTGGCAAAATGAAACTGCCTAAAAGCCCCAAATTTATGTTCTCCAGACCATTTATTATTTATAACTCTATCTTACTCGTCTTCAAACCAAATACTCCCAACCTTTTCGTGCATCTACTTTCCCTCTGTCCCTGCCGTGTGCTCAGTGCAGCAGGAGCAGAGCTGAGCCCGTTGCTCCACAGGAGGAGGGAGTGATAGTGACACTGCTGTCCTGGAACAGCCCCAGGGCACAACCCTCTGACCAACACTGTGGAGTGAGCAGAGACCTTCCCAAGCCCTTCACTGAGGAGCAACTCTCCCCTGAAGCTGCCATGGAGCCCCATGACGTGCATGAGCACCACAACACCCATCCTTTGCCCAGCAGGGCCATGGCTGATCCCTCCTGTCCCAACTGACCCTCTGAGTGAGATTCATGGATTTTCAAAAGTGAAAAACCTCTTCTACAATTATAATTACAAAAAGGAAACTAAATTACCTCTGCACTTTAAGCAACACAATGGTTGTCAGTGAAGCCCTACAAGAAAAGCCCTGCACACTGGACTGGGCCATCCTAACAGTTGGTGCCTCCAGGGAACTCATACAGTGCTCTGCAACACTGACAGGAATTTTCCAGAGAACTCCAACCAAAACACAGGGAAATAAATTAAAATACTGCAGGGAAAAAAGAAACAGCAAAGGCAAAAGAAGTCCTCCGAAACCTCCTATGGCCAAAACAACAGAGTCACAATTTTCTCCTTAGTACACAATGCTTTTCAACATTTTTTGCCCCAAACAGAGCAGGGGCTGCAGCCCCCACCCCGAAGCAGCCCGGGTTCCTCCCAGGCACAGAGTGTCCAACGGCAGAGAGCCCCAGCTCAGGGCCACTCATGGATCGGGAACATCCTGAAAATGGAAGATTCCCTTTCAGTTCCTGACACTTGAGCTGCTAAAGAGCACAGGCTGCTGTGATCTGCTCGTGTTCCGGGCCATCCCGGCTCGCCTGATCCTTCCCATTGAGCAGCTGGCCTGAGAACTGTCAGACTGATTTCCCTGACACTCCATTACTAACCCCTGCCTGAGCCGTGGCCATTCTTTGCCTCAGAAGCTGGATCTCATCCCAGAACAATCTTTAAAAGTTTATTTTACTGATCAAAGCAAACTAAGAAACGCTCTGTGTTTTACTATATTTAGTGTGCGCTCCGTAAGCGAGCCCTTGGCAGGAGCAGCGGAGCTCAGAGCGCTCCCGCTTTTGTGAACTCTTGGCTGTTTGCTCTGGAGCAGAGCCAGAGGGTCCCAAACCTGTCCCAGTTTAGCCACTCAACCCTTCCTTCCCCTGCCCTGGCTGGTTTCCCTCTCACAATGCACCAAGGAACATCAATACAACATTTCAGCACTCAGCAAACCCACACATCTGAGCCCAGGGTGGATTTAAGTCCAGACCAAAGAGCTCCTGCCGTCATCCTGGGGCCAGGCCAGTGTGTCAGAGCTTCCTGTGCTCAGAGAAGCAGCCCCACAGAATCACAGAGCAGCTGGGTTTGGAAGGGACCTCTGGACATTATCCAGTCCAACCCCCTGCCAAGGCAGAGTCACCTGAAGCAGATGACACAGGTGGGTTTTGAATGTCTCCAGAGAGGGAGACTCCACACCCTCCCTGGGCAGCTGTTCCAGTGCTCTGCCGCCCTCCATGGAAAGAGGTTCTTCCTCATGTTGAGGTGGAACTTCTTGTGGTTTAGTTTCTGGCCACTGTTCCTTGTCCTGTCCCTGGACACGCCATCAGGGTGTCCCGGAGCCACGCTCTGCACCAGGTTGTCTGGAACACCACTGGTCCACCACACCCTCCACTGTGTGCCCAGAGCACAGGCAGCTCTGCTGGAGAAACACACACCCAGCTCACCTTTCCACACCCCAGTGCACTGCACTGACCACGGGCATGGACTGTCCTCACTCAGCCCAATCCCAGCACATCCTTAATTGCAATTACAAACAACCTGTTTTACCTCACTCTGCTAAGGTGTGATACCTTTATTTTAAGTGAGCACACTGAAAACAGGACAGACAAGCAGATGCTGGTCAATCAATTAAAAGTGCTGCCGACAAATTGGAAGCCAAAGAAATTCCTTAGCTTGTATTTTCTGTCATTTTGCAAAAACATACCTGGGTGACAAGGTTAAATCAAGCAAAGGAAATCCCTGGCACTTATCATCCACAGGCATTACTGATAAATTGTGCAGTGGAGGAATAAAGGATTACCTTCTGTATTTTTTCATTACACTTTTCTTTTGTTACAGAATACATAAATCCATTGTGGCACAATGTAATATGTATCATCGTGCTACACCTGTGGACGTTTCATAACGGCTGCCATGTCTGTGCAGTCAGGAATGATAAGTGAACCACCCGTGAATGTTAATGATAGTGATCATTCTGCGGTAACTTGGCTTTCCATCTTCTTTTACAGCCTCGGCGCCGGAGCCAGGGTGGCAAGGTTCAGGAGAGGGAAAAGGGAACAGCAGCAGAGGCAGGAGCTGACGCTGGGGGCACGGAGCTGAGGTGCCATGGGAACAGGCAGGGTCCCTCCACGGGCTCCGTTCGCACCACAAAACAAAACAACCAGCTCTGGAAGGACAAAAGGCTTCTGTTCTGAACGAGAAACGAACTTTTCCAAAAGCTCCCTTCCAATCTGGAGCGATTTTCAAAATTGTTGGTTGGTTAGATTTCTTTTTTTAACACAGAAGTGGAATTTATTTTCCAGAAGTGGAATTTATAGCACTCACTGCAAAACTGGCTGGCATGGCTGGAAGTGCCCAGGAGTGACTAATAACGATTTCCACTTGATCAGCACAAAGTCAGACTTAAGACTAAAAATCCCAGCTGACGCAATAGACTTAACTTAAGCCGGGTAATTTTTAAGATAAAGTGCACAGTGAGAGGAATCAGAACTATGCCAGCCACAATTTTTCTTCTGAGCCTAAATGATCTGCTTTTGTGCATCTCAGGTTGGTCTTGGATAGCTCTGTGCACTACTGAGTTCAACTGGCTGCATTTTGACACCACTGTCCTTAGATCTCTGACAAGTCATTTGACCCCTTTCTTGGGGTCCCACCCCTCCCTCTCCACTCTCCTGGGAGCCACCTTCTTAACTTTGGCACCTACACCAACTGCCTTAAATTTGCATGCCATGAATATTCTAAACTGTACCTTGGAGATTACCCACCCCCCTGTACAAACCATGAAGAGGCCTTTTGGGGAGTGCTCCTGTAGTCCAAGGAAAAACACATCTCAGAGCTTTGAGCTGAATTTGTAAATGCATGGTGCAAGCATTTTAAAAAGGTTTCAAATCTTAAACTATTGGGTATGGCAGGGGTGCTGCTTTGAAAATTTGTATATAATAGTCAAAGCAATTTAAGCATAATACCAAAACAGAAAAAAAGTGCTACAGAGCAGAGGATCTGCATGCCAAATTTGCTCTGTGTGCCAACTGGCAGCTGAGCCACAGCTCCTCGAAACGCCACTAGATTGAGTATGTCGAGTCGCAACAATAAAATTTCCGAGGGAAAAAGCCCTAATGATGGTACAGATTTATTTTAAGCCTTTCAGGTATGACCTCACCCTCTCAAGAAGTCCATATTTCCATGGCTGTGGTGCTTTGTTTGCCTCCTCCCCATCAGGGCAGGCTGTGTGCGAGCAGCGCGGCTGACACTGCACACACAGCTCTGCTCTGCACAACAGCCACCTTCCAAACACACAACCCGCTAGACTAATGGGCAGGGGGGAGCCAGAACGACTGCCCTCCGTCTTCTCCTTGTGTAACTTTGCCAGAGTCCTTGGAACTTGCCAAATTCGGTCATGCCTGCTTAGCTTGCTCGACTGATTGTGCCAGAAAAGAAAATAAGACACAGATGTATTTGAGCTCTTTGAGATGCCAGTAAGAGCGACAGCTAATGGCTTCATTTCGACCCTCCCCTACCAGCTGGGCACAGGTGGGGGGATAATGAGGTCCCTCTCCCTAATCAAACTCAATTATTTACTACTCTGTACAGCCACAAAGACATTCACATCCAGCTCTGAATATAAACTGCACTGTGGGCTACTTCCAGCCACCGCCTCTGGGTATTTATAACGAACTCAAGTGGCTCAGAGTTTGCCTTGGCAGGAATTGAAGTGTATGAAGTTCTGCAAACTGTTCCTGCTCAAACATGTCCTGCTGAAACGGGGTCCCTGGCGGGGTTCCACCGCTGTCAGCTCGGCAACCACCACACAACCTCTGAGTGTCCATCCAACACGGGACGGGGGAGCGGAGATGAACCACGGCTCCAGCACGGAGCTCCTCACAGCCATCAACATCCTTCAGCAGTGACTCAGTATTAATAAACATCCCAAGTCACAAGGCTGACATGGCAGCAGCTGAAATACTTCAGCATGAGAGGGAAAAAAAGAGATGCAAAATACAAACCCACGATTATGTGCACTAGTGGGGTGACAGGGGAGCAAGAAGACATGGAAATGGCAAAAAATCCCTACCAAAATAAGACAGTATGCACATTTAAACTCCCTTTTGATCAAGAGAAGATCAAGCAATTCTCCATTCTAAGTGACACATTAAAAATCCTAATTTCAAGCTATTTACACAGGAAGCAAAAGTAAATTCAAATTAACATGTAGGAACAACATAGGAACAACCAAACTGACCCTTTTGGAAAAGCACTGCTTATGATACAATTGTCCTATTTCTCCTCAGCAGCACCTCCCAGGCTATATGAAAGCTCCTCACATCAGCACAAATGACAGTAAACCAAAAGATTTTGCATTTCTTTCGTAGGACCTGCAGTTGGACTTTAATCCTGCTCCAAGCTCCAGCCAGAGCACTGCTGGCCAGGCCAGGATCAGGGCTCTGGGCTCACACAGGAATGCTGGTTCCATTCCCCTGAGCCAACCCCCAAACCCTGAGCCCAAACCCTGAGCTCCCTGCATTGAATCACCAGTCCCAGTTCAGGGGGTGACTGTGCCCCCCAACCCCAAACGTGCCCCCAGTGCTCCTGGGGAGGCTGCTGTGCTTCCTCCCTGCACCCCTCCCTCACCACTGCCTCGACCTTCAGGAACTCACTGCAAATACTGTGGCCACAATATTGCATTTCCCAATGTCCCAATGCAGTGGAACAAGGTGAACGTGGCCTTTGGGAACACACACGGGATTGCTGACAATGATTTCAGTTGGATGCTTTGGAACGTCTCTAAGAAACACAGTATACAATAAAGAACATAAAAACTAATTAAATAGGCCAGATTTTTTTTAAAATGTCTGATTATTCAGAACGGGAAGCAGCTGTAGTATTAAGAAATGTAAGTGTTGTCCAATAACCAGGAAAACTCTATTAGCATTTTCATTTTGAGAGCTCCAAACATGAAATATTTTTCCCAAGTAAGAAGTGGTTTATGCTCCTGGTATTTTGTTACAGTAATTAAGGCCTTCTGATGGCTTAAAAGATTTTTCAGTCACAAGCAAAGAAAAATAAAAGTGATCAAGCACAGTATGTATCCCTACTTCACTGATAAGAACAGAGCAAATTCTTCTTGAGCCACAAGCCAGACAGCTCAAGTCTCAGGGGTGGATGGGGTCTTCCTCAACAAAATTCTTTTGGACTTTGAAGAGGAATTTCCAGCCCTATTCCAACTGGCATGCTTGGTTGCTGCTCATTTCTCTCCTCAACTACTGCATTGTTATTAAGCCACTCTGCAACTATTTGTTTCTAAAGTCACTTGCTTTTTCAGTCCACTAACCAGTCTGAAAATACAAATTCACTACTTTGTCTATTAGGCTTTGAAAGAAGAATTTGAAATCTCCTGTGTGGAAAACCAAACACCACGAATACACCTTTTTTTCTGCTAAAATTCAATACACTTTTCCAAAATAATTAAAAGTCCCTTGTAAGATCAGTTCTTAATGCCTGTTGAAAAGGGCTCTGGATATCCAACACGAATGACTTTGTAATTTAAACTCTCTGAAGCTGTTACATCTTTTCCAGCCTAAATGCTCTGTGATTCTATACACATTATTTCATTTATTATTCAGAACAGATTTTTCAGAAATAAGCAGCATGGCTGGAGCAAAATGAAGATTATGAACTCAGATATTGTGCTAATTCCAAATATTTTCCAGTGGGAGTGCAACAGCTCAGTGTTCTCCACTGATCACAGGCAGAGGGGCTGATTTTCTTCTCTGCTGCTTCAGGCTCCCTGTGATGGTCTCACCTGAGCTGTGCCTGGGGACAGAGCCCAGAGTGGGGCTGGGCATCACCTGCAGAGCCCCCCCATGCAGGCAGCCCCCCAATTGTGGTCACCCCAGGTGAGGGAAGGCAGAGCAGCCCCCAGGCTGGGGTGTCCCAGGGCAGAGCAGCCCCCAGGCTGGG
>NW_020897735.1:9748640-9763640 GCF_003984885.1 Neopelma chrysocephalum
AGCCCCCAGGCTGGGGTGTCCCAGGGCAGAGCAGCCCCCAGGCTGGGCTGTCCCAGGGCAGAGCATCCCCAGCCCGTCCCACACTCACATGCGCACGAAGAGCGACTGCTTGGCCGCCAGCCCGGGTGACGAGTACTTCTCCACCAGGGCCAGGGTGCTGAAGCCAAACTTGTGGATGGGCTCGTTGGAGTCCAAGGGGGGGAAATCCGTGTCCACCTCCCCGTCGTCCTCGGCGATGTGCAGGCAATAGGCATTGACGTTGTCACTGCAACACACACGGGGCAGGGTCAGTCACACCCAGCCCAGGGCAGCCATCGAGCACCAAACACGGGGGGAACACCCCGAACAGACACTGCTGACACCTACATAACATGGCCCCAAAAGCCCCAACACATCCTGCTGCCACGTGAGTTACAGCAAAAATAGTCAGCCCTCATCATTAACTGCACCACAAGCAAAACCTGACAGTGATTAAAATACACCAAAGTCCATAAAGGTTTCATGACTTCATAAAGCTGGGAGTGGTATTTCTCCATTTGTTAAATATAAATAGACATATATATAAACATATAAATATATATATAAACATATAAATATATTTATTTATATGTTGACTACATTTCAGAACTAAAGGCGAACAAACAGTGTGTGATTTTTCACAGATCAAACAACTGTGAAGGTTTAGGGTCTGTAGGCTGGAAAGGCAGAGAGTGCTCTCAGGCAGGTAAACAGGGTCATGAACTATGGGAAAAGTAAAGAATCTGTCCAACCCAGCAGCAATGATTAGCAGAAAAGTTACCTTTTCTAAGTGTCCAAGAAGTCCAGTCACTAAAGGTAGTTAAGAATTAATAAAGACCAACAAGCAGGACTAAATAACACAGAAAGTTGTAACAGATACAGTGTGGGAAATAAAGAGCTGAGCCTCTTTCTTTACACAGATGAAAAGCCCACAGGGAAACAACTATCTATAGCTATCAAACAGGTATTAATCATAATTTCCTAACATTGAAATCTATTTCAACTGTCACTTCAATTTAAATTATTGACCCAAAAATAAGTATTCTTTCTAACTGTAACCTTGCCAGCACTCAGGCCTTTCCCCAGCCACGCAGAAGAGCTGGAGGTGCACGTGGCAGTGCATTTCTAAACTCTGCAGTTTAAATTTAGAGTTTTAATTGCATGATTGATGCTTAAATTAATTAATTGTAAAGTGTATGCTAATTGTTTAATTGGTCGCTTGATCTATATAGATCATTTTTTGAATTAAATGAGTTGATTTACAAAGTTTATTGATTGGATGTGACAATGAATTATTTCACTGACTACCTGATTTGCAGTTTTCTCAATTAATTCACAAACCTTTGGTTGCAACTGTGCTTTATTGAGAGTGCTTAGTCCAGGTGATCTATAGGCACCTTGTCATGACTAAGACATTTATTATGGAAAGCAGGGAATAATGATGCATTGCTGTTAATGTAAGCTGCAAATTTGCTAACAAAAAGGTATTTCAGCAACATTCATTACTCTGAATTTTGAAAATTCTGAGATACTAGTGAAGAAACTTTCCTGAGCTTCTGGACTGTTATGAAGACCTGGAACACTGATGCAGAATTAATTTTTGACTTCTAGAGTGCTACAGGAACTTTTGGGGGAATGGGTAAAAGGCAGTGCTGGGAGAGAACTGGGAAGCACTGGGCTTGGAGCCCACAGCCTGGGGCTGTGTGTCTGCACCGTGGCCAGGCCTGCAGGAACAAGCCAAAAAAAAAGGCCACAATAACTCATATACAGCAGATTCTGCTCTGTAATGGGAAATGCCTGGCATGATTTTTGGATCCTTCTCCTATTCTAGTTAGATTTCTATGAATCATAGAATCAGGGCACAGTTTGAGCTGGAAGGGAACTTAAAGCTCATCTCGTTCCATCCCCTGCCATGGGAGACATTGTCAGTTAAATCCCATAAAATAAAGGGGTTACAAATGTCTTCAGTGATGGACTGGGCTCCTGAACATTAACACAGATGTCGTCACAAATTGTTGAAAAACAAAAGTCCGGTGGGTAAAACTTCTGCACCTTGAACCTCCATCAGGCTGAGATCAAAGTCAGGAACAAGCTGAGCACAACTGAGAGATGCAACAGCATTGCTCACTTCTAAAAATAGCAACTGTATTTGAATTGTGCATCTCACTATTGATTTCTTCCTAGAAGGAGATTTGGTTTATTTTTTGCAGGCAGAACCATTCCAGCACATCTGTTAGGGGCTGGCAAGAGAAAGGTCCACTGGGTTACAACCCAAGTTCATGTATAAGAGGCCAGGGACAGGGTTGATAACACTGTCAGTGGTTCCTTGGATCAAGAGACTGAATACAGACAAATATAATACAATTATAATAAAAAAGGCAGCCTAATTGAATACAGAATGTTCTCAAAGCTGTCAACTAGTGCTCACTCACTTCAGACTCTTACATCTACCTTTTAGGAAAAAGAATTAGGCAGTAATATATTATTTTCTTAAAGACAGAGGGGTTGTTTTTTTTAATTACAAAGTCTACAATCTCCTCTCTACTCTCACACAGTATCATAGTAGGTATAGCTGTCACTCCACATGCCTTGTATTCCATTTCTCAGGCATCCTCTGTATGTATTTCAGTGTCACAATGATCCCATTTTGTCTTTTTACACTCTCACCTGACTGAATCAGGAACAAATGGCCAGTGTGGAATGGGCACCCTACACGAGCTCTTTCCTTACTTGGAATATGAGAATTAGGTTATAATTTAATCAATCCTTGCTCCAGGAGTGGCATCAGCAATGCTAAAAAAAGACGATGGAGACATGAGAAATAATTAAGAACCTACAAGAAAACAAACTACTTGGAATCTCAAGGCTCTGCCCCTTATTCTGAGCATTTTGTGCCCAGATCCTCCCTTGCTGCTGTGTCTAACATGTGCTCTGGGGAACTCACGCCTCCATTATTTATTTTATTCTCTCTGCCCTGAATTTGATTACATTGGACAGCCTCCTTGCTCATGATCACTCTTTGACACATCATAACATCTTATCCTTCAAGGCAGACAGTGAAATTCATTTCCTCCCACTGCTGCCTTTTGCTGTGGGCAGTGATGGTTCATGGAACACTCTCCTCATGTTCTGTCTGAGGTGTGCTGTGCTCCTGAAAAATATGTGTGTGTCCAAAGACTGACATTAGTGTTAGTCAGTCATTAAAAAATAACCTAATCAGACCTAAAGGACACTCTTTTGGACTTAAGATATAATGAACAGAAATCAATAACAGCAAATTAAATGGCACTGTCTGCAAATACTTTTATATTTCTTTTCCAGTGTAAAAAAAATTACAGATCAAACTGAAGTGTTTAACCTCAGAAACATCTCATCTGTCTGTTGAGAAGATCTAAGGGAAAACCTATACCCAAAGCAACAATATTCATGAAACTGTTTTCAAGAGGGGCTCTGTCCTGTGTGCCTTGTATCTATGGAACAGAAATCACCAAATCCTGGTGGGAGCTCCAGCAACCTCCCAGCACCTCCCTATCCCTTCAGAACTGTGCTACAACAGCAGATAAGGCTACTGAGGTCTCAAGTGCTCCTGAAAAATGCTAAAAGAGCAAACTGTAAAATTCAGGACCCACCCCATTCATCCAATATTCCAGGAACAACAACAAACTGAAATTTGTCTCATATAGAAAAACCCAAACAAACCCATCAACCTCCTTTGCACCAGGGATATCCCTGCCAGCAACTGCTTCTGAGAACTCTATAATAAACTATTTTAAGTCCTTATTTTATATTCCATGACCCAGCAAAACCAGAAGTATTTTACAGAACTGTTTTAAAACAAAAGCTGCTCAGGTGAGGGGCTCTGAAGAACCTGTTTATGCATCTCATGTCACCTGCCAGGATAAAGGAACAGCTCTCACTAAACACCAGCAGTGCTCCAGCACAGCAAAGGGACTCACAGTTCTGGATTGTATTTGACATCTGGTGATCTCAGTCATTAAGAACACTACCCAAACATAGATGGGACATGAAATAACAAATGCCTCTGTGATAACAAAAAATGTAAGGTTTGCATTATTTTTCCATAGTTTTGAAGTTATGATTCATTTACAGATGCAAGGTTTCCTGTTGATCATTAACAGCACCCAGCAGTTGAATTACAGAGAGGTGGCTGGAGGTGCCCGTGTGCTGCTCAGAGGGACACGCTGACACACATCAAGGTGCTCTCTCTAACATTTAGCCACCAAAACACTGACATGGAAACCCACTTCATCATGCAAAGAGGCTGCAGAGGAGGAATTCAGAGATAAGGAGGTAGTAAAGAAGGAGCATTACTTCAGTTTGGGTTCCCGGCCCTCACTTGTATATTGCCAGCAGATGAGCCCGATCAGGTCGTGCACTTTGGCGTTGGCGATGGTCACCACTGTCATGGGCTGCAGCTTGTCTTGGCTTGTGTGCAGGGGGAGGTAGACATCGATTTTTTTGGTTGCCGTTGTACCAACGTGGCCCTGTGGAGAAAGGACATTTCATTAGAAAAGTGTGACAGAGTTAATGCAAAATCTGGGCAGAGAGAACTCTCCTCAGCAGGAAAACTAAAATACTCTACTATGGCTTGAAAATGGAAGAAGATTGAACATTTAAATTCCAATTCTTTCCCTGCTGTTCATCTGTAAAAAGGACATGAAATATTTGGCCGTGATTTCACAGATTTCCACAAAGAGCCTGAACTTCACTGCAGGATCCCATGTTCCTGCAGGATCCAAAAACCCCCAAATACTTGCAGGATGGGGAGGAAGTCCCATCAAGCCATCCTAAGACTTCCAAACTGCACTACCCTTGTTTCTACATTTCTGCTCTTTTCTGCAGTTCTCCCCCACTACCTGAGAAGCTCTCAGCCCTCTGGAGGGAGCAGAACTACCCAGTTATCAAGGCTTGACCATGGCTTGCCAAGAGAAGAACAAAATCTCACATACAACTGAGCCTGAACTGTTTGAAGACAACCAAGAAGAATTAATTAATATTGGGGTTTATTGGAACTTACTGCATTAAAAAATCTATTTGGCACTGTGGAGATTGACAGTTAAATAAACCATAAAATACACAGCAACAGAGAGATCTGTAAAGTTTGCCTTACAAGAAAAAAATGTTTAATCCACTGCAGGTAGGACTGCAGCTTTAACCCAGAAATCTTTTACACAGACAAAAGATTGCACATTGTGATCCCTTCTTCCAAAGTAACTCTCTATCTCCATCTCTCTCCATACATACAAGGGCCTTGAGAGGAGAAAGTGTTTCTTGAATTAATCACTTGGAATTCTAAGTAACAGAATAAAAGGATTCAGTGCTATAAATCTATAATGAGAGCATAAAACAGGGAGTTAAATGCCATGTGCTAATTTCAATATATTGTTAAAAACCATTTGATCCTTCAGTGTGATTATAAATTAGAGAAGTAATAGGAATTTAAAGATTCAAGTTATTCATACTGGCATAGCTAAAAGTATTATTAAAATCCATTCCAATATAATGAATTTGTTTTTTAAGAAAGCATTTTTATAGCGCAGATACCTCCTCTTCCCATGTTTTAGGGTAAGAAGAAATTGGTTTTGCTCATTCAAAGGAGGGGTTAGGTTTGTAATAGAATATGGGACATTCCTTCACTTTGTTTGGATAAATCTCAACAAGCCTTTGGGAGAGCTCGTGTGCCCAGGACCCTCTGGGACACCACCCCTGGTCTTCCCAAATCATGAACACAACAGAGCTACAGCTGCCAAAAAACATAAGGGTGGGTTTCTTCCTCACAATCTCTCTTGCTTTTCTACTTCCAGGACCTTTTTTGAGAGTAACTAAACTGGTATGAGGTGATGAGCTGCCTGTCTTTGCCCAGGTGCAGGCAGCACCCAGGGATGCACATGTGCTGGGGTGCATTGTGGTGCTGAGCAGAGACCCAGAACAGCAGAGCTGGGGCTGCAGTGGGTTGGCACAGGAAGGAGTAAAGAACAGCTACCCAGGAAACTAATGGGGCTCCTTGGCATGCCAAGGCAGCCACATATATAAATCCAAGGAGGGCAGAATTGTAAGTAATGCTGGGTCCTGACAATGGAAAATCCAAGAAAAATGGACAACCAGATGTGAGAGTTGATGCCAAGGCTACAACTGACACACCCAGTGTCAAGCCAGGGAACAGACAAACGAGGCAGGAACTGGATCTAACAACCAAAGATTATCCATTAGCCACTGCACAGAAGGCTGTTCTATGGACTAACAATCCAAACCTTGTATTTATAAAATAACCCTGTTCAGGACCTTGGTCTCCAGCTGTCACAAACCCCACAGTAACTCTCCCTGGGCTGCCTCTCTCAGCACAGCTCTCCTTTGCCCCATACCATGGGGTACTTTGTGTTTCCTGTTTTTAACTAAACTTTTCCTTGTTCTTCCCCATCTCTAAATCTCCTCTACCTCCTCCATTAGAGCTATCCTTTTCTTTTACTCACAAACACTCAACACCAAAATGACAGGTGACACAGCTCATACACCTATGAGGATTCCAAGCACCCTTGGAGCAAGGGGAGCAATCCCAACAGAGCAGCCCTGGGAGATGGCTCCAGGCACCACTGCTACACTCAAGAGCTTTAAAAAAGTGAGAGAAATATTTTTATTAATTAAAGGTCTGTAAAGCAGATTGCCATAAGGTATCAGAGAGGCTGAAACCTGAGATGTGAAGCCAATCAGACTTTCCAGCAGTCCACGGTCACATTGGGTGGGAAACACTGGTATGAACACGAGGGTCAGGCTGACACTGATCATCCCATGTCAGGGTGGTCTGGAGGAAACCTCCACTGTGTTTATTGCAAATTGGTGATATTTGTTCAGAAACACATAATAAATCCAACCCACCAGGTCCCTGTCTCTGGGACAGAGCAAATCCATACCCTCAGTCCGTCCTGCAGAACATTAATTGTGCAGGAAATCCCTCAGAGCTCAATTACTGACCTGGGAGGGGGTGGCACTGGATCCAGGGACACAGGGATCAGGAGTCAGACTGAGCCACGCTGGATTTCACCTGTGGGTTTTCCACAGGGCTGGAGTCTCCTGTCCAGGAGGAACCACTCAGACCCAGACCACAGGCACTGCCACAACCATAACCACTTTTTGCTTCCAACTAAAAACTACATTCCAAGTGGAAATGCTGAGGAGATCCAGAAGATAAAGGACAATTACTGATATTCAAAGAGGCAGGATCAAACTTTATTAATAGATCCAGTATAAAATTCAATGGAAAATCTATTCAGGGCCAGGGGCCTTACCATTTGGAGTTTCCTTAATAGCCTCCAATAAATCTGGGAAGCATAAAGGGGCTGTTAAATTAACATTTTCCTGATCTGTCACCTGTGGCACAGTTAATTTGTCAAAAAATTCTTTTAGCTTGTCACTGGACACTGTATATTCTGACAAATGAAGTCTGGAATAAAATTGACAAAATATCTCGTTAATTTTCTAGGAAATCACAAATCTGATTCCATTAAGCTTTTATTGTTAGAAATGTTATATCCCACCAGTCCTTTAAGGAAGCGAGGAGTAACTGGATATACCAAAAATGTACTATAAATCATAGGAAATTTTTCAAGTATTTTTGTTGATGGGTTCTTTTAAGGTTCCTTGATGCTCTCCTACGGTATGTTAAATTTAAACAAAAATAAATATTTAAACTCTATCAATTCTTTCAACTCAAAATGTCCTTCTAAGATTTAAAATCAACTTTTAATCAAAGTCCATGAGGGAATGTATCCCTCCCTCCCACACCAGATGATGTTTATCTGATGAATATCGTGTGTCCATTCCCAGGGTAACTCACTCCTAAACACAGTGAAGTACCTGCAAACAGGGAGCACAACTGTGTGTGCTGTGTCCTTCTCACTTCTGCTCTGCTTCACCACACACCACGGCACAACATTAAAACAAAGTCCATAAACATTTCTGAGAGAAAAGTGATTGATTTTCAACACTAATAATTTACTGCCTCTTCCTGCACAATGGAGTTCTGTGACTAAATGTTATATCACTTTAAGATTAGATGTTCTAATGATATAATGCAAAGATTTTACTGAATCATTATTTAGTGGGAGTCATAAAAACCTCTTAAAATTAATCTTTCATGCACATCTAGCTTATCCAAAGTTAGCATTTAATTAGATGGCCTTGGCACGAATGAGCTTACTACTTTATTTGCTCAATCAGTATATGTCTCTTCAGTAATTATAATTAATTCAAGTCATTGACTCACCTCCCAGCAAACAACACTAAACACTGCACAAAATGGAAACAAATGCTTCTCCTTTCCCAAATGCAAAATGTCTTCTCACTTTTAAACTCAGTTAAATGTTTTTTGGTTTGGGTGACAGGGTATTTAACACAATCTGTGATCCAGCAACCACTTTCTGAACATAACTTACATATGTATTTAATAACATACAGGAAATATATGAAGGAGAAAAATAGAAATATATTAACTCAGCATTTACAACATAGAGAAGTTCTAATGGATCAGAGCATGGATGTTTATAGCAACACAAGGGACAATATTTTTCTAAGATGACCACTGAAAAGCACCATTTTCTAATCTTTTGACTTGAAAAAAATTAAAAAATTTAGACCAATTATTTCTTTACCAAAATAAGTGGAAATAAAACAGTCAGTCATATTAACTCATAAGCAAAACAGCTTTAGAGAGGCTGAGTAGACAAAGAAGGGTCATCTAAAAGAAAGGATGATAAATTTTTTTAAGTTTGGATGATCAAATACCTTAAAAGCCTTCAGTAAGCACGTGGCAGAAACCCCCAGAATGAGGCACAATATTCTGAACCCGCTGGCAGAGGGCTCTGAGCAGACAGGGGGAGCAGAGCAGGGTCTGAGCACACCCACAGCCCCAGCAGAGACCCAGGGAATGGTGATGGGCACAGCCTGAGGTGTGGGGCACAACACAACACACGGGTGTGGAGTACAGCACACAGGCAGGACACATGGGAAACAGTGCTGGCACAGCCTGGGCATCTGATCTGTAACAGGCTGGGAGGAGATGCCTGCCCAGTTGCACATGGAATATTCAGAGGCCCAGTGCTCAGTCTGGGTGCTCACATGAACATCTGGGCAGTTTTACACCATTCCTCCTCCAACCCACCACACTGTGCCCCACCATGGCCAAAGGGAATGGGGTTTATTTCATCAGGTGGTTAGAACAGCACTGGAGTTTTTCATTGCTTTGGTCACACGATTCCTTTTGTTATTCCTAAGCCACTTATGGAGAACACCCCAGTGAGAGCAGGGCACAGCAGCCCTGGCCTGCTGCAGGATGCTCAGCACGCTGCCAGCCCTCACAGGTCCTCAACCAAGCCTCAAAGTTATTCCCTTCTGAGGAGCAGATTCTCCCTTTGTATCATCCCAGCTTCTGCTGCAGAGTTAGCAGATCACGATGTAAAATTCCATTAACATCATTAAATACTTAATTTATCTTATTCACACTGTCACTATTCATAAAAATTTAACCCAGTAATTTCCTGTTATCCAAAGCATAACAAAGTATGAATATTTAACTACAAGGTAAATAACACACTATTATTTTTTATTCTAAATTGTTGACTTCACTTAGCATGCCTGCTCTGTACAGCACCACACGATTTGTCAATTAAAGGTCCAGATGTTTCCCAGGCTGCAGTGGCAGCAGCAGTTCTGAGCAATGCGTCCTCTGCATCGCAATGATCACTACAACCCCAGCTCCAGGCTGCATTAACATGCTCATGTTTTATTCCAGCCCCCTCCTAATGTACCAGTTAATTATACAACACACAGCTGAGAAACATCACCTCCGAGCTGGACAGTTTCCTTCCACGCTTCCACCTGAACACGTCTTTACATGCACCTCAAACCCAGGATTTACAGAAATAACCACACCACATCATCAAGGACCCAAATCACTGCCTGCTCTTGCTTGGCATTCACTCCCACAATTAATAGAATTATGTAAGTCCTGAGCAAAGAATAAGACACATAATGCTGGTAACAGCACGTTTCAATCATAGTAACACATTCATTTATAAAACTCTCTATGAATTTAAAACTGGTTTACTTGGAGTGCTATGAATATGATTTTTTGGTATTGTTTTTTTCTGACAAACATTATTTGGATGGAGGGGGAAGCCCCAGGTCCATCCCCTTTACAGCCCAGGCTGTGTTTATGTCCATGTAGGTGCCAGGTTTAGGACAAATGGTCCTCCCCTGCCATGTTCCCGTGGCATTTTGCCCCACACGCTCCTTCCCTGCATGCCCAAGGCCAACACAGACCTGGAACTGCTGCTCTGCAGAGGGTGGGATGTCCCACTGGCTGTGGTGGCACCAGCTCACCCTGCCTGTGCAGCCCCAGTTCTGCTCAAGGATGACAACACACGTTCACATTGATCAGAAGGCAACTGCTCCAGCTGCAGCAGAAATGCATCAATTACCCCAAACCATCCCCGGCTTCCTCACTGAGGAGAAGGAATGGCCTCTTTAGTAGAATTATTTATATTTTACTTACTAATAAACATTACAATTTAATACTGAGGAATAGAGTTATTCTTTGTAATAACAAAATGCAACAAAAAACTTACAATTAAAACAGCACCATAAACATTATTTGTGCGTTAAGGAACGTGCCACGATCTATTTTAACGAACAGATGCTCTACAAAAGATAAATGTTTTCAGAAATATTCAATCCTTGAACAGATCAGCCTCTAATCCTCTGCTTCTGCTGCACAAAGCAGACAGCTCAAGTTCCTCGAGGACATCAGCCAACCTTAGGTGGAACATTTTTAATACATCACCGTGTCACTTTTTAATGTGCCACAATCTATTAACCACATGGCAAACTAACAGGGATTTTTAAAATATGGGTTTTATAGCTTTGTGCCGGTGATTAATTAAATAAATAGCCGGCGTTTCACAAATCATCCCTCTAATTAGTCTAACCCAGACACTTTGCATTCCCTGGCACCGCTGCCAGCTGAAGCTCACAGAAGGGCAGCGGCGCCCGCGCTCGCCCGGCACCGCCAGCCCGGGCTGGCACGGCCCCGCAGCCCCCGGCACCGCCACCGGCCTCGCAGGTGCTGCAGTCAGCTGGAACGGGGCTCCAGCTGCTTGGGAAAGATGTTCTGTGCAATTATTCTCCCTCATCCTGAAGGAAACAATCGAGATAACAAAGAGAGCAGAGCCGTGTCTGGGGTTTGACCTGAAGTAGCGAAGTTGTGCGTTGCAGAAAATGAACAAATATTAAAGGCAGATGCTAGAAAGGATTCACGTGCTAAGTGATACATTTTCTGTCAAAACATTTCAAAGTTGAAGCTACAACTAATTACATGCAGTCCATTCAAGGAAGCCAAGCAAGGCTTATCATTAAAATGACTCAATTATTCTTAAAAGAAAGAGAAAATCATCTGTAAAACCTGCCTGCAATCTCATCAGTTTTACTGTGCCTTCCTCAATAGATCATTTCCCCCAGAGCTCAAATTAAACTCTCAATAGTTAACATGCTCAAGTTTTACTACAGGTTTTTCTCCAAATTATTAACTGGAATTTCCCACCTAGGAAGGGTTTTATATAGAAATTTGCTCTGCAGTGTTTAGTGACACTATCACAACAGCTTTTCCCCCCTCAATTTAAAAACCACCAGAGAGACAGAACATGATGCAGACTCAGGCAGCCCATGGAGATGGGATTTGATTTCCTCCATCAGGTAAATTCTTTCTCAGCGTCAGTCCCCAAACTTGCCCCTTACACCCAAGTTTCCTTGCACTCAGGAAGATATTTGTACTCCTGGGCAAGGCTCAAGGAACAGGTCACACCCTGTGGGGTGGGGATGGCACCAGGACCGCAGGACCTGCTGTGCCAGGGCAGATCCCACAGTGTGGGGGGAAGGATCCAGGACTAACCACACTGAGACTTTTCAAATGTTAGATGGACACCAGGGTGGTGCTGGATCCAGCACAAAGAGCCAGCTCAAGAACAGATCTCCCTCTCCAGCCTCGTGGCACTGGGGGGGACCTGTGAAAGTACCGTTAGAGAGTTTAACCTCAGGAGACTTTTGCCCTTAAAATATTGCATGAGAAAATGCCCTGGTGGGCTGTTCAAGCAACTTTAATTGATGCAGGACACTTTCTGACATTAAGTGTTTTCAACATTTTTTTTCCCCAGGATTTAGGCCCATAGCAGCCTGAGGTATGACTAATTCATAAACTCAATCTCCACAAATTGCTCAGAAACTGTTCTTGTTAGTAAATCAAAGTTCTTCAATGCAAGCTGTACTAGTATTAAGAAGCTAATGAGATTTTTTTTCCCTATTTGTTTCAGATAGGGAAATAAAAAAATTTACATGGAAAAAACCTGACCTTTATATTATCTTTACAAATTCTGAGTGGGGAATATTAAATAGAATCTTAAATAAATAAAAAAATAATTTAATAAAATATAAATTTATATTGGAATCAAGAATAAACCAATTATCACTTAATTTACATTTAATGTTTAACTACAAAACAAGAACTCTTTGATTAGTGATATTATGGTGCTTGTACAGACCTGTAAGAGAGTCCTTACTCCATAATTACTACCAATGCTTTAAAAGCATTTTTCAAGTACTAGGATCAGAGTAAAGGCAGAGTCTAAAAGACTATTCTGAGAGAAATTAAAAACCCAACCTTCCCTCCCTCAAGAATGTTTCTCCCAACAAGCATGTCTGTTAAATGGACATATCCAACCCTCCTGCAAACAGCAGCCATTAGAAACATTTGCTAATAAAACATTTCCATATTTCTTTGGCTGTTAAGAACCTCGACTTGTGAATACGTTTTTCATTTGGTTTGATCTGTAATTAAGCGAAAGATAATGACATTAGTAAATTGCTAAAAATCAATTAGATAGAATAAAATGCAATATGATTCAGCCAAAAGATTAACAAGTGCATTATAAAAACTGTTTAAAATTATTTAATTCTAATTAAGCTGCTTTAAATGGCCATGGCCTAAAAAATGCTTTTAATTTCAAGGCATCACCAATTTTCCTGCATGTTTCACTGTACCAGCTGTTTGCCTTCCCTTTCCTTTTTTTTTCTTCAGGAAGATTTCATGCCAAGAAAAAGCATTTGGCCGTTTAAGAAGAGCTGCCATCCCACTCCCAGGTCCTGCTCTGACTCTGGGCCCCTCTCACAGCTCCCCTTGCACTGCCAAAGGCTCCACTCCATGGGAGTTACTGAAATCAAATATTAGAGCAGAAGGACCATTTCTCCCACAAAACCAGTGGCTGGTACCTTGCACCTGAAGTGCACCTTCCACCTGCTGCCTCCCAGGTGCAGGGCAAACACATCCAGGGGGTGCCATGGAGATGGTGTTGGGCTCTTTTCAGCGATGCCCGGGGACAGGACGAGGAGTGATGGCCAAAAACTAAACCCATGAGAAGTTTCACCTCCCACGAGGAAGAACTTCTGTCCATAGGGGTGGCAGAGCAGTAGAACAGGAGCCCAGGGAGGGTGTGGAGTGTCCCTCTCTGGAGACATTCCAAATCACCAGTGCCAGCTGCTCTGGGTGACCCTGCCTTGGCAGGGGGGTTGGACTGGATGATCTCCAGAGGTCCCTTCCAACCCGAACTATTGTGGGATTTTGGGATTCTGTGAACACCAGCACAGGTTTTGCCAGTAACAAATCCATGAGCAAAGCCACGTCAAGACACAGCATGTGTAATAATTGTACCCAATTTAAGCACTGTCTGATCTCAGATTATCAGTGAGGTTCAATTTTAAACAAATCAACCAGCAGCCTCTCTAAGATCAACCAACTGCATCTTTACTAAGGTATTAATATCTGCTTTTAGATACTCTTCTTCCAAAACTCCACAGCCCTCCTCCTCCCTCTCCTTGCCCCCAAGAACACCAGGAGCAGAGGGAAGCTAAACCTCACACTCAGCACAGCCAATCCCTTCAACCCAACCTGAGTTTTACCAAGTTGTAGGGAGTGCAAACAACAGCACTAACTTTTCTAATTTCATCCTCTAGTACTCCCAAGTAAATAAGAGAGAGGAAAAAAAAGTAAAGTTTTCCTACAAATAGAAACTGTCACTTACTGGGATGTGATCTTTTCAGCTCATGCATCCTAAATGCATGCAGAGATATTATATGCACTTTCTATTTAGCAATTTAATTATATCTTTGCAGTCAGAGAGTGGCAATGGTTTGCAGTAATAATCAGGTGAAAGCATTCTCACATTAATATGCTGGAATCCGATGTGTTAATTTGATGCAACTTTGCGTTGACAATATGTGATTAATTTGTTCCCAGGCTCGCTCTGCTCCCGGCGCTGACAGCTCCAAATGCTGGGTTTCTTTATCCATATCACTATTTGACACGCCTTAGCCCACTGCTTTGCTAGGACCACTGTTAATTTGTAATGAACTGGCTTTTCAGGGGGCTCCTTCATTTTTAATTCTGTCAGTGTCACCTCCTTGAAGAAAATTATAAGTTTCCTTAGGTGTGATTACTGCCAAGTGCTGCTGATAAGAGGTTTGAGAAAACAGGGTTTTATAAAGAAGTCAGTATTTAATCTGCTGAAACAGATTTATTGCCTCTAGACAGATAAATATAATAGAAAGTTCTTTCATTTAAAAGTAATTTCAAGTTCTCCTTTACTTCCAACCCCAAAATAAGAACACCTAGACAACAATGTTTTAGGGAAAGAAAAGGTGCTACATAAAATTTATAAAAGTAACCAAGTGCTCATAGAACCGGCCCCCCAATTAACACTCTATCCACCTTAATTCCCGTGGAACATGAAAGCAGACACACAATTGCCATAAAAACATATGTAATCCAGCCAAATCACTGAGCACCCAACCCCTCAGGCAGGATGCACACACTCCAGGGCCAATTAGCTACCTGAAAATCCAAAAGTAAAAGGCAGCCCCAGA
>NW_020897735.1:9767616-9774624 GCF_003984885.1 Neopelma chrysocephalum
TGACCACAGGGAGCCACACACTGACCACAGGGAGCCACACACTGACCAACAGAACAGCACAGTGACCACAGGGAGCCACACACTGACCAACAGAGCAGCACAGGCTGCCCGGGGTTGTGGTGGAGTCCCCGTCCCTGGAGGGGTTTAAAGGACATGTGGCACGAGGGGACATGGGTCAGTGGTGAGCACAGAGGTGATGCTGGGCTGATGATCTTAAAGGTCCTTTCCAACCTTAATGATTCCATGATTCTAAATACTGAACCTGCATTTTTATATCACATATGTTAACATGTATGTTCTATCACACGAGTGATAACACTATAAAAATCCTTATTTCAAGTGTCTTACTAGAGTGCAGGTGGTTTTTAAACCACTACAATTGGCAGAATAAGCAAATGCTTTAAAAACAACCCCTATGCAAACTTATTTCAGATTCAAATGAGGATCATTCAACTCAGCTTAGGGGCAAAACATTTAAATAAAAAAATGCATTTTTTCCACACAGAGATCTTAATCCTGGATTAATTATTTTACACATTTTCCATATTAATTAAAGCAGTATTGCTTCTTCTTAAGTTCTTTATCTACTTTCTTTGAGTAAAACTATTTAATACTGGGGATTGTGGAAAACATTTGTTCATGATTATGCAGCATACAGTCAAACAAGACTGAAACAAGAGCAGCATGCAAAAATGTATTTAAGGACTATCATCCCAAAATGCTGCTAAAAGCTATTAACCAGTACGTGTTAATTGCCACAGCATTCATATTAATTTTCACTTCGGGCCCGACATTGTGGAATATTTCCCCTGATACATTTTAAACAAAGTTTAATTTAAGGAACTGCTTCTATCAACACTTACGAAAATTAACAGCCTAGCAATTAGCACTCATGAATTATCCCTTCCCCCATGCTTGCCACAGCATCATTTTTAAAACAGTTGCTACAAGAGAAATTGTTGTTTTTTAACCCATTACCAAAATTAGCCACCAGAAACCTTGTAGCAATACAGAGAGGCCCCATTCCTCACAACAGGATTTTTAGCATCTGTCCAGTCAAAAATTACATGGACCAATTCTTTTTTAAATTATCTCCAGTAGTCAAGCAAACCTACAGAACTCCATAAGTTCAGAAGAGCCAGACTTTTTTCCAGCTCCATTTGCAACTAGCTGTGAAAGCAGAAATTTTAAACAATTAAAGGTTCTTTTCATACAATATTCCTAGAAAGAGTTTACAGGATTTATTAACCAAGAGGTACAACCCATGTGCTTTACAAAACATGCAAACAGGTCCAGGGCTGAGGTTTACTTTAACTATTTTAAGGAAAAACTTGAAGAAAGAGTGAAGAGTAGTTACTGTGTGCTTTTTTATTTTACTGGGGCTTTTGTTATTTACTCTGTGTATGGCTTTAGTTAAGAGCTGAAGTTTTACAATGTACAGGAATCCACAGATCTGTCCTGGGTAGTGGTGAGGCAAATTGTGTGAATTTTTGAAGTGCTTAGAATGCCTCCATTGCAGTTGCATTTCACAAGAAATATTCTCTACTGTTTTGATAATGGATGAACTGATCAGGACAGGAAGAAATTAGAGTGTTTTAAAATTTTACTATTTCATAAAATCACAGAAGTGGTTATGAAAAAGACACTAAATCTGGCAGAAAACACCTGCAAGATGTGAGCACTGACTCCACTGGCCTGGGTGGTATCACAGCTCACAGGGTGTTCTGGTTTGAACTGGAAAGCTGAAAACAACACCTCAAGTGTTGGGGGGCAGGGAGGAAGGCCCCTGAGGAGGGTTTATTCTACTTCAGGTCAGTCAGGGACCTGAGTTGGTGGTAAGTGAAAGCAGTGGAACCAGTCAGCATGAGAGGCACAGCCACGGACAAAGAGCTCCACACTGAGCTCTGCTCCTGCCTCACCCACACACCAAAAATGAGAGTCACTGAACACCCTAAACCTGCATCACCAAACCCAAATGTGCACAAACCAAGGGCCTGGTTACAGTCATAAAGATTTCAGAGCCACTGTGATCCCCTGGGTAAATACATAATTAAGTAGGGTGTTTTTAAGACATGTTTAATTAGGCCCCCAGCCCCTCCTCACCCCCCCGCCTCTCCCCAATTATGTATCATTTCCCCCAGAGATATGCAGCTCTGTTAATTATGTAAATAAGTCATGCACTATTCCCTGAAAGAGTTGTATTTCTGTGAAAAACTGCTCATCTACTATCAATAAAAATAAATATGAGACCTACAATATTCCATTAAAAATAATTTTTAAAATCTCAATGTTTTTGGTTCTATATTAATGCCTGAAAATACTGCAGAACTGAAGTAAAATAACTCAATTGTACTGTGTTTCTTCTCTATCTCAGATGATCAACCAGGTATTTAAATTAGACAATACATACAGAAGTATAGTGAACAAATTTTGTAAGCAAACTATTGACACAACCAGAGTAATATAAACTATGGTGTGAAAATTACTACAGTGAGATTATACTCCAACAAAATGCCCATTCAAGTATTTTGGAATGTGGAGAAGGCATTTTGATTTGTAGATCACAAATTGAGTGACATTGAGGTATCTCATTAATATCTCAAACTAACATGTAGAATGGACTAAACACCTGCTAAAAGTATCTGAATTCAATACAGGAAAATTAAGGTGTTCATTATAGTCAACTACAATTTCTATTAACGCAGTAAAAATTAGCTTGGACTGTCAAAGAGAGAAGGAAAAATGCCTCAAATTTCCTCAGGTTTCTGAGAAACGAGACTTGGACATGACTGAATTACAATAGAATTCTCTTAATACAGAAGTATTTTATTTTTACTTCCTCTGTGCACAACTGCTGGAAGTACAATTAAATGTTTGCCCAACTGAAATTTTGTGGCACAAGAACAGCAAACCTGGAGTTTAGAAAAACAGTCTCTTGTTGCTGTTAGCATGGGAGTGCTGCTGTCACCCATCAGCGAGGGCAGGAATTGTGAAAACCTTGGTCAGCACTAACTGCTATATGCTAATAAGTACAAAATCACAAGAGAGGAGCTTTTGCTTCATGGACTTCATAGTTCAAAGGTTACCATTTCCCAAATATTCCAGATACTCCCAGATATTCCAGTGGAATTACAGATCTGACTTTCCACTTCGAGAATATTCAACAGAATATAAAAATTCTTCCATCACAATGGTAATGAAGCTCAAACTTCATCCTCCCACAGGAGATTCCACAAACAAATCCAGCAGAAAACAGATCTGTGCAGTATTTATAATTGTTTTGGAACAATACGACACTGATCCATCACACCAACGTTTATATTTCAGTTTCTGGAGCTGATGACAGAGAAAAATATTTGACAATACGGAGTACAGGGAAGATAGTTATCCACCACTGAGTGATATCAGATCCATCTCCTGAACTGGATGTGGCCAAGGAATGAAGTGACCCTCCAGGTTTCCAGCCAATCTCCTCCCCGTGTTACACAAACGAGCTCTTGTGCAGAAATGCATCGATTAGTGCTGCTTTCTGCCCCAGACAGTGACCTATTGATGCTTCAGTTTTCCACCCTCAAAATAGACAGAGGCTTCTCCCACTCTCACTGGAGCACTTTGAGGATGAAGACATAAATCATGGAATATCCAGCAAGTGCTCTGATGTGGATAACCAGAACGGGTTCCTTTAAATGCCAAATAACCAATCATTTATACAAAGGGTCTCACCATCAACTGCAGAGAGATGTGCCATGACTCTGCCACACTAAAGGTGCACCTCACTAACCTGCTGGAGAAGGGAACAGCAAGGTAAGGGAGCCTAATTCTAAGGCCAGAATTTTGTAATGGAAAGGGGAGAAATGGTTCTACCGAGCCTGGAACTGTTACATTTGCATGTTCCCAGATAACCACCTGCAGGGTGGTTATGTATATATACACACCTGGTGGGCTGCTATAGAGCCTAATCAGAGCTTGCCCAGTCAGGGCACAGGAGCACTGCCCCAGGCCTGGCACTGCCAGGGCAGGGGTCCCTGGACCTGAGCCAAACCCAGCCGGGCACTGACCTTGCCGTCGAACTTGGAGTACTCGTTGAAGGGGTTGTTGAGCTGCAGGGGACACTGCTCCAGCCTCACAGAGAGGATGGATTGCTTCCCAGAGCACGGCGACTTCACTCGGAAATTCTTCTTTTCAAACAGGGAGCTCAGCTCCTCGGCTGCAGAGCAGGAGAGAGATTAGAGGCGCCGCATGAGGAGATGTACAGAGGCTGCTCTTACCACAGAGAGATAATATCATAAAAGGGAGCACAAAATCAAATACAGAAAACAACAAATGCTTCAGCAGGGCAGGATCTACCACCATTCTTTCACAGCCCAAAGATATGAAAACATTAAGAAGTTTGAACAATGCTACTGTTTAGGCTGAGGAAAAGATGAATTTTTCCCATACAGAGAATAGACCAGACCAGTATAAGTTCCATTTGAGTCAAGATAAAAATCAAGAGAATGACACATTCCTGGTCTTTCTGCTTGCCTACCTCTTCCTAAATGAACAGGAAATACTCTGGAAAAGAACTGCTGACACATCTGTAACACACCATGTGAAAGCAGTTCAAAGTGGGCCCGTAACATTGACATTGGCCACAGCACAGGACAGGATCCCACTGCCCCACAATGCACTGTAATGTCACCAGGCTTGGCTCTGCACCTCAGCCAAACCAACCACTTCTGCAGATTTTACTTCTCATGGTAGATTGGATATGGCCTCCCCTTAAAAAAATGTCAAACCTGAAACCACCATTCCAGACCAACAGTCTGAACAATAAAAACAAAAAAAGCTTTCTAAAAACAAAGGGGATGTGAGTTCATGAGTTTTTTGTGTGGTCTGTGAAGGCTCACAAAATTCTTGGACAAGCAGCTCTCTTTATGTGAAGAAACTGCACAGCTGAATTTCCAGCAACGACTTAATTCCAAATTTACAGGCATACTTTCAAAAAACCCTAAAAATTAGGGCTTCTTATGTTACATGGCCACTGTAAAATCAGGACAGAGCCTGGGGTGTTCCAGCACATCAGTACCAGCGGGTCTCATCTGCAAGGGACTGGGACTGAACCTGGACAAGGTTTCCCACATCTGCTCCAGGAACCAAGAGCCCCCAACCTCCATCAATCACTGCCTGAGAACCAACACCAGCTCGCCCAGCCCGACCCTCCTGCTCTTGGATTCCCTCACAGCTCACAGATTCCCATCCTGCTGCTCCAGGGAAATCACAGAGCACGCCCAGTTGGGAGGGACCCGCTCCCAAGGTGGAATGACCTGGGAACTGATCTGCAGGGAGTTGCTTTATTTCTTAGAGTGCAAAAATAAAACTTGTCAAATGATAACTAGTCAAAAGCTCAGTTTATTTTTATCAGATTGCCTGAAAATTCAGGCAGTTGGCAGAGGTGCTAAATACTGGCACTGAGAGATCCCCAACAGGCTCGTGAGAGGCTGCCATTAACCCAAAAAGCTTTATTTAATCCCTTTAAATGTGGCCACTTTTACCCCATTAGGTTGGGTCTTTTTGGTAACAAGCACTAATACCTATTTGTTTTGTTGGGTTTTTTTTAATCTCAATTATCATTATGCTGGAGTATTATCTTCAACTGATATTTGTTGGGCATTTGGAAAGGACCTTGGAATCCATTATAATGGTTTTACTGGTTCAAGTGAAAAAGCAAGCTTTTTATCTTCTGTCTCTAAGGAAATTGTAGTCTATGCTATATGGATTTTCCAGCTTTGGTGAGTGTGTTGGCTACAGGAGCTACTCTGTCCAGGCTGAGTGCAAGGCTTTGGAGAGATTCCCTCGATACACTGTTAATTTGCATTTTCTATGCTCTGAAATGAACCCATGTCAGATGTAAATGCAATGCCTTTCATCCGAAAATATGCAGTGTTTTCTAAAAAGGAGTAACCTTTGCATGAGTATCTGCATTTGGGTTACATTTCAAGAGGATGGTGCCAGACTCTTTTTGGTGGTGCCCAGCAACAGGACAAGGAGAAATGGCCAGGAACGAATGACACGAGGGCCAAAGACTCTGCAGGAACCTGAGTGTGAGTCAGGGCAGTGTGCAGGGACAGCACCCAGGACAGAGGGAAAGAGAGAATTGCATCATCACTGGGCAAATGCTATAAAATACTGAGCAAAGAGTTGGAGGTTATGGTAGATTAACCTTTAAAACCTACAACTCTGCTCACAGAAGGAGAAAGGCAAAAACATTTCAGAATGCATTAACAGGGGTATCCAACACAGCTGAACACTGAATTAAGGATTAGTGCAACTGTGCTGCTCATGTGAGCAGCTTTGTTCACTCCTCTGAAAAAGATATTATAGTGCTGGAGAAGGTTCTGCAAATGACAGCCAGGGAGATATGAGGATTTAGGCAAAAAAAGGAGATTACAGAGGGACCTCATTAAGATATACACAAATTTTGAAAGAAGTAGGCATGACAGACCATACAAAGGTTTGAATGTGTGTCAAACACAACAGAAACAGAGACTAGCCTGAGCTCTAAAATAGGAGAATTCAGACAGATTTTTAATTTTATATATTACAGTTTAAACTATGTAGAACATCCAGTCACAAATACTTAATTATATAATTAAAAAAAAAGAATAGAATATTTTTGGAGAAATCACTGATAATAGTTTTACCAAGGAAAGGCCAGACAAACTAAGGCAGCATTTATTATGCTTGCATTTAAGCAGATCATATATACACTCATTATTTCTACAGATTTTCACCCTATCTAAAAAAGTAACTACAAAAATATTCCATAGAAATAAACTCCACAGAATCCTTCATCGCACCCTGTGCACCAAACACCCCTGGGAATGGCTGGAAAGCCACATGGAGGTGCTGGTCCTGCCCTTGGAATGCAGACACCTGCCCCTGGAGCAGAATCCTGTCCCTTCACTCCCCGGGGACACCCAGGGCTCTGCCATCCCAAGGGCTCTGCCATCCCAAGGGCTCTGCCAC
>NW_020897735.1:9774634-9788672 GCF_003984885.1 Neopelma chrysocephalum
CTGCCATCCCAAAGGGCTCTGCCATCCCAAGGGCTCTGCCACCCCAAGGGCTCTGCCATCCCCAGGTCCCTCCCTGGGCCAGCGCCCGCCCGAGGAGCAGATGATGTGAGAGATGACAGAGAGCACAAACCACAGGTTAACACCTCAGAGTGCCAAGGACAAAGCAGCCACTCCAAGCACTTTACACCAAACTGGGTTTAAAACACCTTTTCCTTCCCTTTGCCTTTGTTAACACCGTGGAACGTCCTGGTCACTGTACCTGACCCCCCAGACAGCACCCCAGGAACTGGGATCTCCTCTGCCCTTGGAAACCTCCAGGGAAAACTGCACACGTGGTACCCACTGAAGGCAGAAAGAAAACCAGTAGCAAAATAGAAGACCTTTTCTTTTACCTGAGCAAGAAGTATTTCTGTCTTTCCATTGAACGTTTTTGCATTTTATCTGATTTTGTCTCTCTTTCCGCAGACGTTCTAGTCTCTGAGCTTGAAAAGAAATATTACAACTATAAGTTTGTCAATGAAAGTTTACTATAAACAAAGACATAATTAACTACCTTTATATGAATAAAGATGTTTTATACTGCATATGTAGGGGAAAAAGTCATAAAATTTTAAAGGTGGCACCCCTGAAAAGCAAATACCAACAAAAACATGAAAATGTTCTTGATTTATAATTGAAATTAGAGGATATAAAACATTAATAGAGATCATAAAGATAGTATTAACATGGAAGAGAATAATAAAATGTGAAAACTTCTGTGATTAATATGACATTTCATTATATAAATCATTAATAACGGTCTTAAAGGAATTTTAATGCACAAATGAACTGAAGTGAATATTACATTACAGGAATAAAATTACTGTTATGAATTACTCTACCCGTTTCAAAAATTAAAGATAAATGAACTCAGACTAGACTATTAAAGTTTTAAATATAAAATCCTTTATCTAAAAATCATGAAAATTATAAAATGTCAAAGCGATATAAATTAGCACAGCTTTTTCTTCAGTGGGCTGAAACAGTTTATAGGTAGTAAAATAAATGATTTGTATCTTCACAACATTAGTCAAATCCTAAAATGAATATAATATTTCTTTACGTATATTTTGACTCCATCTTCAAAATATGGTTGGAAGAAAAGCCCCAAATAGTTCTGATACCAAAGAACTTGCAGCCCACAGCACCAAACAACTTAAATCACCTTTTTGTTAACAGTAAGAGCTTCCTTGGGGAACAAACCTGGTGGAGGCCAGTCAGGACAATGACCCCAAGATGAGCACTGGTGTCACCAAGGGTCCACTCAAAATAAGCAGATTAGACTGGAAAGTAGAACTAACAATGCTGACCCCTGAAGGAAACAATTTGCTGGATATGTTAGCAATTTTGATGTATTGAGATAATTCATTAACTAAAATGGGTTTGCAGAAGAGATTCTGAAATGCTAAATTACTCTGATGATTTTTAGATACAATCTGAGTTCCCTGAGCCCTTCCAGCAATTAGAAAAAATTAATTAATATTTTCTATCCCTTCTGTTGTTATTCTTTTACATTTATGTCTTTAAACTGAATTGTGAACACAAAAATAGGGGTTTTTTTCCCCCATAAAAACTCTCAACCAGGGAACTGAGAAAAAATACTCCTTTGAGGTTTAACAGCTGTAACAGGCAGTTTAAGGTACAAATACAAATGGGGACTTTGATAAGTATCTCCCATTTAAGTCAACACGATATGATAACCTGAATACCTCTAGGTAGCTTCCTCTTAAAGAAATAAGAAAAGTATGTCTCCTCATGAGTTTAAATATTGGGGAAACACTGTTGTAGCATAGATATTTCATATATAAAAAGAAAAATATAAAGATATAAAGAAAAAACCCACATTTTTTCAGTTACTGTCCAGACTGTAACTCAAAATTACCTTCCAAAACCCTTTCTTTCCAAACATATCATAAAACATCAATATGTAAACAAGGGATAAAGGAGAAACTGCACACTAGAAGAAGAATAAGGCATGTTTTTACCCTGTTTGATATTTTCACCCCTTGTCAAAACAAATGTGTTTAAGCACAGTCACCATCTTCACTGACTCCATCCTCTTCTTCCACCCACAGCTGATCACAAACGCCCACGTACTGTGGGACTGTGCTACAGCAACACCCAACTAGGAATGATCAGCACCTATTAGAAATGTGAATTATTTAAGGCAGCCAGTGAAAGCTTTGGGTGTGAACAATGCCACTGACCAAATGCCACTGTGGCTTCATGAACTGCCAGCACGAGCTGAGCCTTTGTTCCCCTTTGTTCCTCCTCACCAGAGGACCCAGAGTTTGCTGCTCTCCCACTCCCAACACCTCACACAGACCAGTCTCCACCTGCCATGCCGGGGGAAAAGGCAGAAAATCCTCTCCCTTAGTGCCTCAGCCATGACTTTAGAATATGCCCCCAGCTGGCACCTGAAATGGCTTCAATCCATAATTCAACTGCTCTGCTCCCTTGGCAAGATAATCCTTCAGAGTTATGTTTTTGAAGCAATTCTATACAACTTCAAACTTTGCCTCTCCTTCCCCATGAGCTCCACCATCAAGGGAACTCTCCCAGCCCCGGGCAGCACTGGCAGCCTGGCACCCTGCACTCCCACCAGCCCTTCCTGCCACTTTGGGCTGGAACTCAGCTTGTTCCCAAACCTCACTCTCTGCTGCCCTGGCTTCCCTGGAATTTTTGACAACTTCCTACTTGTAAAAGGCATTTCAGTCTCTCCAACACCGCACACATCTCCTTGCCAAGCCAGAGCACAGAGGTGCTTTCTGAGCTCTAGGTGGTGTTATAATACCTGCAGAAACCACTGGGAAAAAATATACTGAACACAGAAAAAAAGAGCTCAGTTCTGATCACTCTACACCAACCTTCTCATCTGTATTTTACATCACAGAATGCCTGTTCATAACATTCCTCAGGTCTAAGTAGAAGTCTGGATGTCCCTGATACAAAACACCACATGGGGCAGCTTTCTGCCAGTCATGACAGACTGAGCATATTTTGCAAAGGTATTCACCCTTAAACTTTCTAATTTGGTAGCTTAAACCCTAGCTCAAGGTTTTTCTCAGAAATAAAATGTCAGGAGACAAAATACAGACAAATCATTCCCTTCACTGGCTCACATCAAACTTCATTCCTCTCTTTTATAACAGATACATTTGATGCCTCACTAGGTAGACTTTTTCTCAGAAAATAACTATCCTGTTCAAAAGTTAACACCCCTCCAGACAGTAACAATAGAAATATCAAAGGCTGTTCGTGTACTTTGGATTTAGATTTGATGTCTTTTACAATCTGAATTTTTTTTAATATATAAAACTGACTAACTCAATGTTCCTCAGTACAGGAACAGGTAAAACAGCAATTAAAGCACAGTAAAGTAACTGAATCATTCTGTGTCCTTCTACAAAAGGACGTTACAAAAGGAGGAGTTTGACAGACACCAAGCCAGTCACACTCTGATTTATCCACAAAGCCAGACTAAGAGACACTGATTACAAAGGCTGATGCTGCTGCAAACATCCCTCACCTGTGTTTGATCGTCTCCTGATCCCGAAGTCCCAGCTTGAGGTAATGTCGACTGATTGGGAATATACATAGCCCTGAGTGTCCCCGTTGCTCCCCTGTGGCTCTGACCCATTGTCCCCATATGCTGATGAGGGGTTGAACTTCTCCAGGTCCACATCGTGGTCGATCAGGACCATCTCACACATCCCCGTGTCATCGCTGGTCACGTGCGACTGGCGGATGTGCGCGAGGATGATGGTCGGGTTGTCCAGGAAAGCCATCCTGTCCACAGGGCCCCCACCTCACTGTACTATCTTCTCTCCATCTTGTCTCATGGACACACGTACCTAAAAAACAATGCACGCAGCATTTTAGGGAAAAAAACCCAAACACAAATAGCCCAAAGCCCTGATTCCAGACGGTTATTTGGGATACACAGACCCCGACTGACTCAGGGGGAATTATTTGCATTCTGCTCCAGTTTACTTAAGTTACACTGGTGGTTGAGATCCACTTAAGGAAGAGTGGGCTTGGAGGACAGCCTGAAACCTGAGTCCCAGGACAACAGAACACAACAGACACCCACAGACAGGCCTTAGTACCCTACAACACATAGTTGCTATAAGGCAAAATCCTCCAAGTACTGCACATAGGAGGACAGTGAGAAAACACACACCAGAAACATCTGCCCATTCCAACTAATCAATTTACAAAACCAGACAAGGGTTTTAGAATTCTTTTTACCCATCATAAATAACTGTTACTGATTTTCCTCTGCCTCTACACACCAACTCTTTCACTACCTTATTATTGACTCTTTTCAGTTTTTGTATTTCCAGGAAAAACTTCAAACACGAAGAGATTAGTGTCTCAGGGCAGAATATTGAACATCTGCTGCTGCATGGTGCTTCACACAGGGCAACTGCTGTAACACAGAGAAAGCTCTGTGACCAAATACCACATGCCTGAGCTCCAAAGCACTTTAACAACAGTAATTGCCACTTACCTAAAATATTTCATTCAGAACACTCCAGCGGCCTTACGAAACAAAATAGAGGGCAAAAAGGAAAGAACCCCAAACCACAAAACCCAAACCACGTTCACACTGTTATCTGATTTTCTGCAGCTGTGGATTTGTAGTTATGTCAATTTAATTCAAGCCTGGGCTAACTCTGGAAAGGGGCAACCCCATGCCCTGCCTGGCCCTGCTCCGGGAATTCCGCCACCTCCCAGAGCTGGCACCAGAACTTGTGGAGCTGTGAGCTGGACCAAAAAATGGCCTGCTGAAAATAAACTGAAAAGAAAAAAAACCAATTCCTCCTGTTCAGGCAGGGAGTCCATTGGTGACCAGCTTCAGGAGCACCAGGCCCAGCAAACCCAGGCAGCAGGACCAGCAGGATCCCAGCAGAGCCATGGGGACCCCTCCACCTGAGGGGAGGAGGCCAGGGGGGCTCGCTCTGAGCTCACACACAGGGCAAGACTGGATGTAAATTCCAGAAGTTCAAAACCCCCACTGCTTTTCTAACCAGAGAAGAACACTTTAACCTGGCTACAGAGCTCAGTGTGTGTGTTTGGGATTCTGAGCTCAGAAACACCACAATCCCCTGTCCTTGCAAAACTGCTGTCAGCAAAAAGAAAACACCACAGGAAAAGGAATGTTTCAATCACACAAAGCCACATCCCATGAAAATCTGGTAAAGGCAGCCTGCCCTTCTCCTGGCACATTCTAACAGAGGGAAGGGAAAGAAAGGACCAGCCAAGCTTGTTCCAGGAGCAGCGAACACGTTTCACCATCTCCCCTGCACACGTCCAAGGGGAAAGGTGTATGGAAAGGTGTGTTACACAGAGAGGCCTGGAGAGCAGCTTTGGCATTTAAACAGTTGGAAGCAAAAGTAAACCTTTATTTGGACACTCATCTAACCATGAGAAAAGCAAAATTGTGAAGGTTTATTGTAAATTGCAGACCCACCATCCCTACCAGTGTCCTCCCCACAGCAAACATTGACATCTTCTAATTACAACACTCAACAAATAGAGACTTACAGCCTTGAGAATTTTAGACTCTTTTTTTCTCCTCCCTTGGCCACAAATACTGTTGTGGGGTTTTTTTTTTTGAGAGACTGTCCCCTTTCTGCTTTAAAAATTATACACAAATTCAGAAGTAATATATTTAACAACAGACCCAGCAGCAAGAAGGAATTCAATAAAGGAATGGTAAAGAAATAAACCTGACATGCTGCTGGTTATTAATATACTACTGCTACCATACATTGTAATAAATTATGCTATTAGTGAAATTCACTCCAGCAGGATCCTTGGAGACCCTCAAAGCCCAACTGGGCATGGCCCAGAGCCTCGCTGGCCCTGCCTGGAGCTGGGAGCGGGATGGGATCTCCAGAGGCTCCTGCCAGCCTTGGCAGTGCTGGGAATCCATGCTCTATTTTTAATTTTCTGACTCTTTCCATCAGAGTCTGCTGCTCCTGAAAGGTCTCTTGCTGTCCCTTGTGGGAGAGGCCACAAAGGCTTGGAGAGCACAGACACAACCAGGCACAGTGCATGGCTATTCCAAAATGGGCACTGAGAATGTTCTTGGCATTGAATTCTCTCTACTCGGCTGATCAGGAAAGGCCACACGTACCTGCAAGCGGTAAAAACTTGTTTAAATAAGCAACAGCCTCAGGCACTGGAAAGGTCTGCAAACTCCCAATCAAAAATTACTGCTGCCCCATCAATGTGTCATATAAATGTTGGCATGTTAATTGTGTATTTATAAGATTGTTAATGGTTAGTTAATTTACCTCCCACACTATTATTGTACTTGAAATGATTTAATGTCTGCTGAGGGAGTTAACAACATGTAACAGCAGATGCGAGAGTTTTACCTTTATACTCTGCACCCCGACTTCCTGTCATTAACAGTCATGTGCTAAATCAGCCAAGCTTCTTCCCAACTGTACACGGCTCTTCCCAGAAACCTGAATGGTGAGAAAGTGCCAGAAATTCTGTTTCAAACTCTGAAGTTTAACACAAACACATTTTTGTCTTTCTCCTCTTCAGAATTTTCAAAGGGACACATTAAAACTAATTTATCAATAAATTAATATTAACTAGAAATTCTCTGACCAGTTAACACCCTTAAAAAAAAATCCAGAAAAATAGTTCAGACCACAAAATCCAAAATTCATTTCAGACTTTGATGTCAGATTTAATAGTTGCAACCTACACAATTCTAAAGGTTCTTCCTGGTGATAAATGATTCAATAGCACTGAGGAACAGTGACCTCCAGAGAGGGGAAAGAACTCAGAGAAACAAAGTTCAGTTTTGCAAAACTTTACACAAACACCTCCAAGGCTCCACATCATCAGTCTCTGCAAAATTACAGATCCAAGATCAATTTGTAGATCTGCTGAGATCTGCCAGCACACCCTTTCTGCACTCCTACACCCACACACCATCACTGCATCCACACAAAGGAGAGAAATTTAATGGAATTCAGGGACTTTCTGAGCATCACCAATTTATACATTCTTTAATCATAAATTTAAAAAAAAAAATTCTTTTAATACTCGTCTTATATAAATAATATTGTACTATTGAATAAATCAGTTTGGAGACAGCTGTCAAACATACTCTATGCAAACACTAAAAATTAAAAAAGCAATGTGAAAACTCTAAAATCTGAACAGTATGTCTGTACTAAAGGATACACAGGCTGGGGTCTCCATTGGCAAACACCTGTGATTCATCACACAGGTGGACAGAGCCCTTCACTTTCTTCCTGAGCTTTATTATTCATGTCTGACTTTCTGTGCATTACCTGACCAACACCCCAGGAATGAACGTGCCCTTCTCCCCTTCTCCCCGGTCCCATTGCTGTGTTCCTGAGGTGCCCCCAGGCCCCTGGGGAGCACAGCCCCCCATCAGCCTTCTGCAGCTACAGAACATCCCCAAAGATGTCAAATTGCACCATCAAGAGGCTGAACGACTCGCCAGGACTCACAGGAACTTTGTAGCAGAATCAGACAGCTGCAGCTCAGTCTACTATTTTTATCAGCAGTATTCCTCTTCCAGGACCCCACGGCTATATTTATGGCAGCGCCAGACTCTCCCAGCCAGGGGAGCAGGGCTTTATGCAGATCAGCCTCATTCATAACCCGGCACACGAGGAGGAATCCAGAGTGTGCTAACAAACGATCCCGCTCTCGGGAGGTGACACAAAGGTCTTGAAAAAGGATCTGCAGCTACACAGATTGTACCTTGAACACACAGCTGAATCTGGGGAGGCAACTTCATCATCACAACATGTTAACTGTTCTTGTGACCCCCCCGCTTGCTTGATGCACTGTGTTTATTTAAATATTGTCTCGCTTTCCTCCTTCCCCACCCAAAACCCCACCCCAAGTATTCCTATCTGCATGTTAACCCACGTCAGGTGACAAGGAGATACCAAGGCAAGTGTGAGATAAGGGGAAAGGACAAGTTAAACACATACCTCAGGACTGCCATCCCTCCCACCCAGCACAGACGGCAGCAGGCGCAGCGGGGACCCTGCTCCGTGCTGGACTGGGGGGACTGTGACCATGTGTCAGCCCTGTGTCAGCCCGTGCCCACTGCTGTTCCCAGAGCAACCCACTGACCTTGAGCACGAAAAATGCTGAGTGCAGCTTACCTGACTTTTGGGAAAACGGTTATTTTGGAGCGAATTTTCTGGCTTGTTTTAAATACTCAAGGTTGAATTTGACAAAACCCCTCCCTCTCTGGTCACTGCCCCCACACCTGCACAGAGCTGGGACAGGCTGTGTCTCACCTCCAAACCTGCCGGCACTGGGGCAGGACCCCACCCCTGCCACCCACTGCTCCCAGCCCTGCTCCCACCCGCAGGCTCCTGATGGGTTTTCCAGCAGAACCATGGATCTCACTTGGCAAAGTGACACCCGTGCCAACGGGCACTGCCACACCCCGTGAGGAGCTCACAGACTCCAGGTTAGAGACCCAACGCCCTGTGGTGCCACCGGGGCATCTTCACCTGAAGGACACTGTTCCCAAACTGCCCAGGCAGCACTGCCTCTCCATGGCACCCACCACTGGTCAGAGCACAGGGAATATTTTCCTCACACAAAGTGTTGGTATTTTTGCCTTTCATGCTTTAAAATACATCACACAGAGCACACTCGAAATTTGCTCACAGACCTCTAAATAAGCTGTAAGAAACGACAAAATCAGAGAAAACCGCAAGCAACTAAAAATGTTCTGCTGCAGGAAAGAGCTACAACTTCGAAATTCCACCAGTTTCAGTGGAATAATTTTAAGAATCCTTCAGCTCAAATGGCTAAAAGCAGATCTAAATTCTTCACAAAACTCTCAAGCCAATTCCTGCAAGACATTTTCCTCTCTAAATTATAAAATAAGAAGTGAGAAGCAGGAAAAAAAATTCCTCTCTCCTATTCTGCAAAGCTGTAGCTTGCTTTTTTTTTTTTAGAAGAAAATACGTTTTAATTCACTGCCCTCCTTAAAGAAGTAATAAACAATTAAAGCCCTATTCAAGGTAAACAAAAATATTCCAAAGACACAACTTGTGGAAGGTAAGACCTGGATCCAAAACAATTACTAACAAACTCAAAAGAGAAGGCTGGAAGAATTATATACCATTACAGGTCATCTTATCACTCAAGGGCTTCCATAGTCACTGGACTCAAACACCTCTGACTGGAGCTCTTTAAAGTGATCTTAAAAACTAATGAAAAAGATGAGCAGATTAGAAGTAAAAAATTGATTTTCCCCCCAACGTCACATAAGCAGGAACAGGACGGCATGAACATACTTCAAAATTTATGATTCAGGTTATATGAAATAATTTCCCAGTGAACTTCTGTCTGCAATTGCAAAAGAAATGGTTCTGGTTATCTGCATTTGCAGCAGCACAAATAATCAACCCCTCAAACGCAGACAGACCCTGGGCATGCAGGATAAAGGAAAGTGAACTGCAATATATGAACATTCAAGTCTGTGTTTCAGCAAAAGCTCAAGTGCATTTAAGAGTGAATACTTATCTGGAGAAGCTGTCACTCACACTCTGGGTCCTATCATTAGAAAGGAAATAATCATTTACAGTCATTTAAAGAGGCTCTCTCACAAGGGAGACTGGAATTGGGAAGTTACGATGAGCAAACACTACATTACACACAACTTCCAACAAATTATTTGTTCATTTCCAGACCTGTAAATCAATCTGGCATTAGCTCTGTATTTCTGAACTGCTTGGAATTTGGCTATATTTTTGTTGTCATATTAATCAGGATGCAAATTACACCAATTCCGATATTTTAATTATTCAGCTTTAGAAGAGGGAGAAAATATTGGGGTGTGTATGGAAAGTGTTCGCTCTCCTCCTTCCTGATCTTGTCAAATCTTCATTTAATTGCGGACAAGTTGATTCTCCACTAACCTGAGCTATCTTGCATCAAGATTTTAAGCAAATAAATAAGTATAAAAAATGCAGAGATTATAAATTAGGGCAGACAAATCTGTATCTAGACTCGTGCCTGCAAAGAGCATTCTATCAATATAGTGAAATGCTAATCTCCTAATTAACAACCTAATTAGGTAATTATGGCTTTGCAGAGGGATGCCTAAATGAAATATGACAACATGGTCACCTCTTTATATGGCACCTGTGGGCCTTTTCAGCTGTCACTGCCGAGAGTGCAATATCAATTTGAACAGATGACAAAGTGTTGTCATTTTTCATTGGGATATTGTGCTGAATGCTGGGATCGAGGCCGTTCCGAGATGCAGCATCTTGCCTGGGCTTTGCCTCATCTAAATATGTGCAAACACTTTGCTTAATTTTGAATGCCTTGATGATGCTTGGTTTTTCCTGCTGGCTGCAGGCATTCCCTGACACACACCACAGCTGCAGGGTCACACTGGGATGACCCACCACCCCCGAGCCCCCATGACCCAATTTCACAGCATGTGTACAGGAGGATTTACAATCCAGAAAAAAAATCTCGGTATTTCAGTTAATTTTTGAGGCTTAACTGTTCTGACTTTAAAGTAACAAACACAGAATACCTTTTAAATAACACATTACCACTTCCCTTTGCTCTTATTCCTGATGAAGGCTCTTTTCCAGGAATGGGGAACAGCAGTCCCTGTCCAGGAGTGGGTGAAGCTGACAGGACTTTTTCATGGAAAGTTGGGAAGGAACACGTTCAACAACAGCACTTTTACGAGGAACATGATCTGCCACTCATATGCCTAAAACGCTTTAAAGACAATTTGCTGAGCTTGAATATTCATTCCTAAAGGACATCAACCTGTTGGAGCGAGTCTGGAAGAAGCCACCAAGATGATTAGAGGGATGGAGCACCTCTCCTATGGGAAAAGGCTGAGAGAACTGAGGTTGTTCAGCATGGAGAAGAGAAGGCCCAGGGCTGATCTAACTGTGTCCTTCCAGTGCCTGAAGGGAGCCTACAAGAAAGACAGAGAGGGGCTATTTACAAGGGCCTGCAGTAATATAACAAGGAGCAATGGCTTCAAACTCATGGAGGGCATGGTTAGATATTAGGAAGGAATTCCTGCCTGTGAGGGTGGGGAGGCCCTGGCACAGGTTGCCCAGAGAAGCTGTGGCTGCCCCATCCCTGGAAGTGTCCAAGGCCCAGGTGGATGGGGCTTGGAGCATCCTGGGATAGTGGAAGGTGTCCCTGCCCATGGCACAGGGTGGAATGAGATGGGCTTTAAGGTCCCTTCCAAGCCAAACCATTCTGGGATTCCGTGATAAATAAAATACCTTCTCACAGATGGAAGGATGAAAGCACAGGCTGGAACTGCTCAAAGATTAGACCAGAGCTTCTGTTTTGTCACTTCTTAGTGGGGCATTCCAGAGCCTAAAAAATCTAATAAATATGAACATCTATGCAAGCTTCAATCTTAAAAAACCCAACAAAGCAGAAAGCTTCACCTTTTCACTGTCTATGTTGAGAGCTGCTGCGCTGGTTGGGTTTTACACACAGAGGGGTCTCCAGGTTCACGGAGGTTGCCTTGGCTGGAGCTGGGACACAGCCTGGGACATGCTGTAGGTCCAGCCAGCCCACAGATCCCCAGCACAGCCTGTGCACAGCTCTGCTCTGGCACCACAGAGGGGCTCGCTGGGCCCCGACACTGCTGTGCACTTGGGTTCCCCCGGGGTTTGGGCACTGAAAAGCAGCACCTGTCAAAACAAACACTACTGGGTTTGCATTTTCTTCTGTTTGTTGCCATTGTACTTCTGAGTGCATGAAAACATTTTTGTTCCATAAAAATGATGCTTCTTTTTTAGAATGTAACAGGGTGCAAGCTGCTTCTGACTTCAGAAATGCTCACGGACCTACTTAAAAATGCCTGAGACCTCCAGCCCCTTTGGGACTCTATGTCAAATGGAACCAGACAGTTTCACATTTCTTCAGCAAAACATGAATCTGCCGTTCCTCTGGCTTTTAATTTTGGATCTGTCTCCTTCAACAGCACACAAAACATATTCAAGGAGCTTTGTTTTGCTTTTAGAATAACGGGTTTAGATACAACACTCCTCAGGCAATAAGGAGACAAGACAGGGATTGCCCTTGTGCTGCCCTGGATAAGAAACTGAGCTGACAGACAGTGAACAGCCAGGCACCACAGTTTTATGGAGCTCCTCAGCTCACACACACACACAATTAATATTAAAACACAGCTTGGGGTCTGTGTCAGAGACACTAACAGAAAAGCCCTCAAGAACTGCTGCTACCACACCTGGGGCAGCAGCTCCCTGCACGGCACGTCCCGGGTGTGGGGCAGCCACAAACACCGACAGCCCTGTGAGAGCTCTGCTCCCACAGCCCTGCACCCCACAGCTCAAACCTGCCCCTCCCAGCACCTGAAAGGCAAGAACTGAAGAGAGCCTGAGCTCTCCCTGCCTTCCTCAGCAAGTGTCATTTGCCCTTGGACACCAGAAGGAATTGTGGACGTCAGGAGGAATTTCTTCCTGGAAAGGGTGGTCAGGCACTGGAAGGGGCTGCCCGGGAGGTGGTGGAGTCCCCACCCCGGAGGTGTCCAAGGAATGACTGGATGTGGCACTCAGTGCTGGGGGACAAGGTGGGGATGGGTCAAAGGTTGGACTTGATGGTCTTGGAGGGCTTTCCCAACCTCAGTGATTCTGTGATCTCCAAAAAGAGCTGCCACATGGGAGATGGGCTGGTCCTACCCAGGGCTGTGACTCGTGTCCCGTTCATTTTATGTCCCATTTGTTGCTACAACTGACCTTTCCATACGAGTGTCTGCTTTTCACGCTCACAGCTTCAGAAGCAAAATTCTTGCTACAGAATGTGTAACACAGATCCCTGTGCCAGGCTGCTTCACCTGCTGAGGCTTTTGCTGATCCAACAAGAAATGCACACAAGATCGCAGCTGCTACTTGTTATTTTAACATTTGTTATTTGTTATTTTAACACTTGCTACTTGTTTCAACTGGGTGAAACAGTTTAACCAACAAACAGATGAGGAAAGAGTGTAATAACAGAGACCTGAAACATGACTGAGACAGAAACGTACTAAATTGGTTCTAATTCCCTGCTTCAGTTATTTCTGTACAAGTCTATATGTAGATGCTGATCTCAATTTATTTTTAATCTAACCCAAAAAAGTGTCCGTGAATGGAGCTGTTCTGAATTTGGAAACGTAACTGAGAGAGTCTAATTCCCAGCCTTGCATCTACTTGATAATCCCCTGACACCTAAAATTGTGTAGAACACAGTCAGGAAATCCAAGCTTGGCTCTGGCATCTCCATTTAGGCAATCACCAAACTTCCACTAGCGCTGAAATCAACTCATTGCCGTGTCTCCTGGACACGTTTCCTGCTCCGTTACATTGTTCCTGCGGGGCAGACGCCAGTTCTGATGGCACTCGCCAACAGGTGAAGAAATGAGAGCCCCATCCAGCAACACATTCGGGTGCGACCGTGCCAGAAGTGCCCTTCTGGGAACACCCGGGCAGGCAGAGCCCTCCCCTGCGGGCTGCAGGAGCAGCAGGAGAAGGGACAGGGTGTGACAGGGGCAGGGGGTGTGAGGGGTGATTCCGATGAAGCGAGGGCACCGGGCTGAGACCCTGCGGGCCCCCGGAGCTCCCAGCGCAGCGCGGGGGTCCCGCCCGGCCCGCGCCCGCTCTGCCGCTCCAGCCGCTCGCCCCACTCACCTGTGCCCGGCTGCCCTCGCCGTCGGACGCTCGTCTGACCCGCTCCGTTTGCCCCTCGCCGGGCTCCTCCCGGCCCGGCCCCCGCGGGGCGACCCCGAGCCATGTCCCGGGTGGGCTGACACCCCCCGGGGCCGGGCACCGCACCGCACCGGGGGTCCCGCGGCGGGCCTGGGAAGCGCTCCCGGGGGTCACGGCGCGGAGCAGCCCGCGGGGCCGCGGGGAGCGGCGGCCCCGGCCCCCCCACACCCCGCACTTACCGGCGTCGCCGCCGCCGCTCCGGG
>NW_020897735.1:9798672-9806172 GCF_003984885.1 Neopelma chrysocephalum
GCCGGGCCGCTCCCGGGGCGGCGGCAGCGCCGTGAAATGGCGCGGGGGTCCCCCCTCGCCGCCCCCGGGGCGCCCGCGCTGCCTTTTGAGCGGCAGCCGGCGTGTGACAGAGTTGTGAGGGCGGCGTGGCCGCGGGCTGCGGCCCCGGGGCCGGGAGCCGTGTGAGGGCGGGGGGCCGAGCCGACCCCGCGGCGGCCCCGGCCCCGCTCCCTGTGCCCGGCGCGGCTCCGGTGCCTCCCGGGCGCCGGGCTTCTGAACGCCAGAATTCTCAAAAATCGTCTCAAAAGTACAAAAAGAATTTTTTTTTCCTCTACATTAACGCGACACGAATAAACCCCGTGTTTTTCTTAGGGGCGGTTTAGGGGATTTTTTTGCAATTTTTTCACATCGCTGAATTTATAGAGAATTATATTTTTTTAAAGGAGAAAATTTGCAGAGTATACTGCTTTGTATTATGAAAATAAGGGAATTTTATGATAATAAGAATAATGAGAATAATCACATTTGAGAATAATACGAACATTTAACAATAAGAAAAAACATTTATTATGATCTGGATCTAAAAATAAATAGCCATTTATTCACATATAGCTAGAGCCATTGCCTGGATTTTTAGCACTACGTGATCCTCAATCACATTCTGCTTAATTCCACACTGAAAATATAAAACTGGATGAAAACAACCCAATGTGAAATCATTGCAAATCTGAGCTGCGGAGCCCGGAGCGTGCGGTTCTCCGTGAATTATGTTGCTTTATGTCCAAAGGTTTCTTTGCTACCGGGGATCCACTTCAGTTCCTGCTGACAGCTAAGCACTAGGGTATTGACTGTGTTGTGAATATTAAGATTGATTCTGCTTTATGTTGCATTATATTACCCAGGATAAGGGGAATGATCCCTCTCCTGCCCTCCCTCCCCACCTACCTATGTTCCGCCTTGATCAGCTCATGAGCCCTTTCCATCCTGCTTTGGCTTGTGTTTGTTTCCTGCCTTTCCCTAAACTTTTTTGCCCATCCTGCTCTGGAGCCAGAAAGCAGCCTGCCCTCGGTGTTCAGACATTTGCAGGAGGCAGATTTCAATTAAGGAGACAGGCGTAGGTCCCGCGGTCACTTTATTTGCAGAGGGCTTAGCCTCGGTGTTTTGAAAGGCAAGTGTAGTCAGCCACATGTCAGAGGTGAGCTTCGAGGAAAGCCCGAGTCCTTTCAGCAGCGGGATTACTGGCACAGGGTGCTCGTGAGGCCGCCGCCGTCTCGCAGGCGAGAGGGAACCTGACAAGAGACTTTCTGATCTGAAACCTTTCGGGGCGTTTCAGTGGTAACTTCTAAGTTGAGATCCTGCCTTTATACTGCAAGAAGTCGAGCCAAGTTTGCAAGTTATCTCTTTTGTGAAATCGCTGGGAACCAACAAAGAGTGAAGGCGTCTGCCTGCCCAAAGGCGCGCTCCTGCCAGGCCGGCAGCGCGGGAGGGACGGGATTAATGCTCCGGGTGATTGATGGAGATGGATCCACACCCCCACCAAAAACTGTTCCCGGAGGGGGACCTTCACTCGGGGTCTCACAGTTGAGGTGAAATGTCTCTGCGGGCTTTATTTAGCGTGCTAAAGCAAAGAAAATGTGAAAATAAATTGTAGCCTGTTTTCTTTCTGGAAGCTGTTTTCGTAGGGAATGGCTTAGGCAATTCTGAACTGGAAGGACGAGGAAGGGTCTGAGATGCAGTTAAAGCAGAGGTGTCCCCCTCCCACTGGGGCTCCTCATTGTCTTGTGGTCCGAGTGCTTAAACCTGCCTCCAGTGGGGTCGTGTGCCGGTGTTTAATTCTTCCAGAATTGATCAGAAGCAAAGTTTACCTGGGTGTGGGAATTGCCATGATGGCTTTATTGCTGCCTTCTTCCGAGAGGTGAGGAGAGAGGCTGGAGCCTAGCAGAAAGTGGAGTTGCAGTCATGTCTGCTCAGAAATAAGTCATGCAATATTTAAGTAATTTCTGTATTGAATTATGTATCTATTTACACATTAGGACTTTTCAGTGCAGTCAGTGAGGACTTTGTGAGACTGGCCAGGAGAGAGCGCGAGGAGGAATCCTCAGTTTAGGTGGAGCCACTCTGTCACTTCCCCGCAAGGGTTAATGGTTGCATCTCATTTCTGAAAGCCTCACACAGGGTCAGGAGCTGAAGATTTTTATTTTTTCTCCCTGTGAGGTATTTACCATGTACAAAGCAAATCACTGAGTTACTGAATTTAGCCTGACATTTCTTTTTCAACATTTTCAACATTTTCAAAAGTGCTGCATAATACATTTAAGCGCTTTACAGCTATTAATAGCGGTGTGCATTCTGAGACGCAACCACAAGGTAGCACGGTGTTCGGAAAGAAACTGCCACCTCTGGCTTTAATTAGTTCAAAGAAAAATGATGCCAAAGTTCTACCGAAGCCCCTCCAATAAAATAGGAAGATAAGCAAGTGAGCGTCTGGTGACTCCGCTCTGCTGTGTTTGCCCCGTTCTCTGAGGTGTCACTGGAAGCAGGGAAGTTGCCCGAGCAGCGCACGCTCACATCTGTTGCATACCTGTGTCACAGCCCAGCTCCTCACTTCCTGCCAGGAGGAATCAAAAACTGACTTGCACCTTTGGGTTTTTTTTAATAGGTCTTCTTTACTGACTAAAATGCCTTCAGATTGGTGATTTGATTAAGCTTCCATTAGGACCTTGCTCTACCTGCGGTCCTGGTTATTCTCATGAAGAAAGAAGTGAAAATATATTAATTCTGGTAGTCTTAAAATGTCCTAGGGAATTGCAATTATTTCCCAATGGAACGACATAGTATTAGGTCCTGGATTGTGTTGATAGATGGTTTGGGTTTTTGTCTTTAGAAATCACTTGTACAGATAGGATCACACATTTATAAAAATGTCTGAATCCATGTGCGTATCCGTGTACACGTATACAGTTATTTATTTATTTCCCTAAGTCCAGCAGCAACAATGATAGCTGCCAACCAACCCCGAATTTACTGTCACCACCACCCCTAAATAGCATTCATTTCCTAGTAAAGCCTAATGGCATACATGATGGTTTGCCAGATTTGTGGCCTTTGTGAGGCTTATAAGCAGGACTGACTTGGGAAGATCATAAAACTTAATGAACTTCTCGACTGCAGGAGGTGTCCGCAGGGGAAGCGAAAGGCCTGCTCGGCTGCTCGGGCTGCTGCAACTATTTTTTATGTCTAAAGAGAGAGGAGGAAAATGTTCATTAAGAATGTCCTCCCCTTACTCAGAATTTTGTTTCAAAGAATGAAAAAAAAAAAAAAGCTCTGAAAACCAGACAACTTGTGCCGTTAACCACAGGGTTAATTCCTCGCTGTTCCTGTGCAAGCTAAAACCTTTATTTTTATTGCTACAACTGTAAATAGCTGTGCGCTGCCGTCCCAGTGATTAAAGGGCTGCATCGGGCCCTGCCTGGCTGCAAAGCTCCTTATTGATGACATGGCCCAACTCCTCAGGAACGCCCCTTGTCAATATGCTGCAGAGTCTGTAACCCGCGGCGAGGGCACTCCTTGGAGCAGCACTGGCTTTGCCTTGGCTCTGGCAGAGTTGGAAAATGTTAACCCCTGTCGGCACCGCGGGGATGTAAAAATCCAGTCACAGCACTCTGCCCTTGCACTGCACAAATTTCAACTTCTCAGTGTTTGTAAACTATCATTTAGTGACGACAACTCGCAATAATACGCGATAACCCACAATCCCTGCAATCCTGCTGGAACACAAGGGGATTCAGATGGAACAATGAAATGGCACTGATAGCATACATATATATGTGTGTGCGTGTGTGTGTTGGCTATTTTCTAAATATCAGCTGTGATGTTATTGTTACTTCCTTTAGCTGCTTAAAATATTTATGTGCAGTCCTGACATTTTTTTCGAGCTGCTAAATACATATTTTGCTGTGCCCTGACTACCTGAGGAAGTCAGTGCTGTGTGTTTGTGTGCGTCCAGCTCAGCTTAAATTATTTAGCTTTTGTTTCCCTTCTCATGCTTCAGTACCAAGGTTTGTCACCGACCCAGTGGTTGTACTTTTGAGTGTTTTTTTTTTTTTAATTGCCAGCAGATGTATTACAAATGATGCCGTGCAGCAGAACGTTTGGTTGTTTGCACTGTCCTTATGGCAATGACATTGCTTTTCTTCATAAATGTCTTACTAGGAAAAAATAAATTGAATAAAGTGTCTTGACTGTCGTTTGGTCATCTGTTTCCGACACATTAATTATCAGCAGCCTAGTTCTGTGGTGGATTTCTACCAGGGCACTTCTCTGGTTGAGAAAATGGGGATTTGGTGATTATGGGCATTAGAGAAATTCATGGTACTTAGTCTTACAGAACCTGTGACTGTACTTACCTTCAGTGCTTCGCTGGTGCTCCTTGCTGCATTTAAAAATCCATCTTTACCTGGAGTACTGGGATCAGTGGTTCCTGAGAATTTTTTTTGCCCTCTGTAGAGGATAAATTTGGCCCTACTTGTCAATACTAATTTAACCAGAAGCAGTGATTTATTTTATTTTATAGCTATCTTTCATGTCCTTCCAATTTACCTTTGAATTCGACATTTGCTTGCTTATCTGAAAATATCAAATTATAGGAGTTACCGTGTGGTGTATTTTAGGATGCTCGCTGTAAGTTAAGGAATTTTTGCATTCAGAGATAAATTATTATCATGGCATGTAGGGAATGCAAAACAGTCCTTTTTTTTTTTTTACAGGATTTAACACATTTATCAAGCTCTGTTCCTGCAGCTTTCAATAGAAAAGTTGTATGATATGGATATTATGCTGTCTTTTTTCAATTTAAACATTGATTTGTGTGAAACATTAATATAATGATATTTGCAGTCTACCGTAGACAAATATAAGCAGAATTAGACATTCTAAATTGTTACAAATGTAACGCAGTATTTAAATGCGGGTGAAGGCTGTATTAATGATCACGGAGTGGAGCGCACAGCAGTCCGGTTTGGATCTGCCCTCAGATTTTAGGCTGGTTTTCAATTCCTTGCACATCGTGCACATGATGGTTCGATGAATATTTTTATGAACAGCAGGAATGAATGTGAATCCGTGCGCGAGCGAGCCCAAAGCAGCGGAGCCCCGAGCGGAGTTGCGGTCCCGGCGTGGCAGTGGAATTAGCTGGAGCTGTCGGAGTGCCGGGATTGACACCCTGAGAAGAATGCTTTGTTTGTTTGCTCAGCAGTCATGTTTAATGCTCTTCGCTTATCAAGGTGATCAGCATGGTTCAGATAACACATGCCTGACACCGCCTGCCTTTTCTCACCAGCGTGTTGACCTTTTGTCACGTTTGCTTTTCTCTGGTAGGCAATGCCTGGCTTTAAGTGTGAATGGAGTAAATAATTCACATCAATATTTAATATAAATTATTAAAGTTTCTGTCAGCTCTTACAGTTCATGGTTTTATAGAGTTGGAGTAGTTCATCAGCCAAACAGATGAATTGTGCAGCCCAGCTGGACATTAGAGCTGCTCCATAGTGCTGCCGGGACCGGGGGAGGAAGCGGGGATTTAAATAGGAAAGGTAATGCAGCCTGGTCTTTGAACACTATATATTTTTCAGGAGTGCACATTCTTCAGGAAGGCTCAAAGTACCAGATAAATATCCAGCATAATTTATTTTGTTATTCCTACACTTTTTTTTCCCCCTTCATGTTGCAAACAGAAATGCAGAAAATTCCACTGACTCCGGCTTTTCTTCTACTCTTTGTTACTGGCCTTCCCTTGGTGCTCCAGCCCCTTCCTGGGCTTAGGCTGGGAGTATGAGGGTTGAGGGGTAGGGTTTGGGTATTGGTTTTTTTTTTTCTGTGTGTTCTTTTTCTCTTTTTAAAGACTCATGTGGAGCACTAAGGTAATGAAGTTTCAGAAATTTTTAGACCTTGTTTATAAATTATAATTTGTATTTTGCAAAGTGACCTGTGATTGAATGTAGAATCTGGAAATATTTTTTAGAGGAGAAAAGCTCTGATCTCTGATTGTAACAGCTCAAACATGTTTATTGCGTCAGGAATCGGATAAAAATAGCATGTTTTGCATAAAAGCATATAGTAAAAGTCATTATGCATGTACTTTAATTTTATACTCTCTTAGGTGTTTCAGTTCTTTTGTTCATGATCAGTTCAATGCATGTTGCACAGTCATATGGATTGTAACAATGTGAATCACTGAATATCCTGCATCCTACGAATCCAGCACCTGCAAGGGGGGTGCGTTTGTATCATGTATTTACAGGTCAAGCCCTTTTGCTATACTTCAGTAATGCATCAACATTTTAAGCCAATCTCTCATTCCTCATTGTCCAGCAGGTGGCTTTGTCATAGATTATTTAATTTTTAATCATTTACTGTAAGCAGAAAATGGAATTTAATAATAATATCCTGACAGCATTTTTTTAAAAGAACAACAGTTTTGCAGTGTGTCTGTGGTGTACGACGGGGTCAATGGAAGCATCTAGAGAGCTTCAAGTACACAATCTAAATTAAGATTCTAAACAGGCATTACAGATGCTGGTAACTTTGGCAATTATCATTTTGTTTGGTGAACAGTAGTAAAACAGTGTGCGGTAAAAGTGTTTAGAGAGAGAGGATAAATAAATTGAACAGTTTTGCAATGCAAAGTGGTTTGTGGTGTTTTTGAGGATTTCTTGGCTCTTGCTTAACTGCTATTGTGAAGCCTGGAGCAGATTTTCCCATTGCTAATGCCCTAGAAGTATTAATTCACTTTGATATGCTAATTAGAGGGCATTATGCAAGAAATGAGATTAAGTGGCAGCATGAAGCCATTTGCCTGTCAGTAAATTGAGAGCTTTAGCATCAGGAGGAGCTTTGTTTTTTCTGAGTTTCTCTTGGTTTTGCATATAAATAAAATTGATTGAAAGGTCTAGAGAAGCTTCTAGAACATTGGTGGTTCTTTTTCTCCTTCTATGATTATTTAAACTTCATGTTAAAGCCTTTCTCTGAATATTAATTGATCTAATGGGAGATACTGAACATGAAGAATTTCATTGTATTCTCAGTTACTGTATCTTAACAAAAGGAAAGTATTAGAATTCTTTGTGTCATCTGATTTTTGTGGGATTATTTTAGATATATCTTACAGCTTTGTATTCTAACCTCTCTGCCTGCTCACAGCTCCTGTGCTGAGCACTGTACCTGCGTGGAGGTAGTTGTGCCAGTTCTGCAGGTTTTGGGATTGGGATAACGAGGGCCCGACCAGCTGAAGGCAAATGGAAGGCTTGGATTCCTGGCCAATAGGGCTGTGACCATTTGTCACCCCCATCACCCACAGCGTTTCTGATGCAAATCACACATGTATTTTCCTTCCTTTAGGAAGGAAGGGGTTGTAATATTGACCATAGATTTTATTCAACTGCCAGAAATTGTGTTAAAGTAACATTAAAGGATTGACTTACAGCCATAAGATTGAGGAAATTTGGAGTTAATAGTTAAACTCTG
>NW_020897735.1:9811172-9873672 GCF_003984885.1 Neopelma chrysocephalum
AACGTTTTATCATATTTATTTTAAGAGATATGAAATTAGCAGAACAATTGAGCTCTTTGTATATGGGAGATGCAAATGTAACTGAATATTTACCTTTAATGAAGGGCAGCATAAATATCTCAGTATCAATAAATTATATGCAGTAGCAGAATATTCCATAGACATCTAATAAATAGTTCCTTTTTTCCCTTGGATTCCCGAACTGCATTGTCTTTTAGGATAGTTGAATTTACAGTACACAGTGAAATTAAATGTTGGTTAACTTTTGGAAAGGATCCGTCATAATTGGAAAATACTGGGATTTGACGAGATGTGAACCACGCTTCCAAATCATCGCATTCCCTGATTAAATGCTCACTTACACAATTTAAGGAAGAGTTTACTACAGTGGTGCCTCAGTAGATGATATTTGGAACGGAGTAACCATTTTAATGAGGTTCATCGAGAGATTTCAGCAGGGAACATTTCAGGTGTGTTATGGCTTTTGTCTTGTCACGACGCTCGTCTCGGCACCGTCAGAGGAGTTCCAGAGCAGCTCTCTCCTCGTTTGAGACAATAAGGAATTCCACAGTACGTGTGAGCAGGGAAAGGCAGGACCTGCTGCACTGTGCTCCGTGTTTGAGTGAGCCAGTGAGTAAATACACCCCACGGTTTAAATGTACATCACATTTTAACTGTCCTAATATTGATCATCCTATGGAGGAAGGCTATGGAAGCCCACTGGTTATTAGTGTAAAGAGGGTCAGAGGCAGAGCCGGGCACAAAGCAAGTGCTCTCATGGTAATGATGCTGCTATTTATAGATCCCCATTTCATTAGTTGCAGAGTTTCAGGGAAGAGATTTTCTCTAGGGGAAATGGATACTTGAAGTTCATTTTCTTCCTGATGCACATTAAGGCAGAAACGTGAACAACCTTCAGGATAGGACGCAGGGATATCAGGTCTTGTTTGACCATTTTCCCTGTAGTTGTGTGAGGAGCCGATGGGTGACTGCCAACTGCTGCTCCTGCCCAGCCACCTTCCCAAGTACCTGCCACCATCTTTGTCAAGGCAGTTTTTTTTCCCCTTGAAGGCATTTTGTTTTTGCAGGGTGCCAGACCAGTAAACTGAGCACTATTGCAATGTGTTGCTTTATAAAATTAACAAATCTGGATCACCTGACGTGGAGCAGCCTTGCTACAGCTGGCACACACCAGAGTGTATTTACTCACAGCACCTCCGAACTCCAGTCACAGTTAAACACAACAGGGCTGGGGTTTCTGATACTTACTCATAAATACAAAAAATTCCTGGAGTATCTGAAAACTCAATTGTTTAACCCTACTTTGATCCCTCCTGTGAAATCCAGGTAATCAAAGCTGCCTATAATTTTTGTGTGCCTTTATTTCTAGAGCTTTCCTTCTTGGAATTCTTGATATCTTGATTTTTTTTTTTCCTTTAAGAGAATATTTACTTAGTTAGTATTCACTTAATTAGAACTGACTGTTTAATGTTTTCTGGGAGGGTATTTATGGTATTTTCTTTGCCATATTTGCATTCCAGAAATTAAGTCCCCATGCCATTATTCGGCAAGCCTTTCATACATTAGAATGATGAATTGAAAGCAGAAATGGGAAAAAGACTGCAATGCAATGAAAATTTAATCAGCGTCTTCTGCTGCTTTAATAAGGCAAATAATTCTTATTGGCCGCTGCGTTAAGGTTTCTAATATTTAATTCATAACAAACCTTGCATTATTCTGCAGCAGCATCGACAGCTCCACTTTGCTGCCTGCCAACAGGCAACCATAAAAACTTAAAAGCAGATGTAAATGTCTGAAACAAGGAGAATGATTGGGTCTAAAGCGGTCAGAAAAAATCAACAGTACTGCCAGAGAGTTTGATAAATCCTTACACACACTTTAGCAAGGTACAAATGGTATTAATTAAACTCATTAAGTGTTTGATTTTAAGGTTTTGAGGTACCCTCTTTGAACTGTGTGATTTTTGTAGTTCCTGCGATTCCGAACCGAAAGCGGATGCTGGGCTGGCAGTGCAGGGTGCTGAGCGTTGGTCAGCTGTGATGATGTTAGAATTCAGGCAGATTCAGTTCATTTTCATATTTAGGGTACTTGTTACATTGCAATGGTAAAATCGCTGTAATTTGTCTCACGTGTGCGTCCAACGCCCCCCGCTCCCATTTCAGCCCATCAGTGACGTTCATCCAAAATGAAAACAAAATCCTGCCCGTGGAAAAGCCTGGGTTGGTTTTTTGGTCTCCCCCTGAAGCCTTTTGTTGTCCATGCAGGCTGTGGGAGGGCACGGGTGTGCTCCTGTGCCCGGGCTGGGTGCGGGGGCCGGCGGGGGCACCCTGGCAGGGCTGGGTGCGAGCTCTGCCTGCAGCGAGGGCTGCGCCTGCTCCGCTGCCTCCTGAAACGGCTTAATTGGTGTCAGCACCCCAGGGATAGAGGCCTCCAACACTGAAATCCACACGATTCACCCTGTCTCTGCTCAGTGTAGGGAAACTGGTAACAACTGGTGGTGAATGAGGAGTGAACGGTGCTGTAACAATACTCGATGATGTTTGGGATGACAGAAATTAATACGCACTTGCTTGAAGAAAGCAATGATTAATGGCAGTGAGCAAGGGAATGCTGTCCCTCCTTTAACTCCACTTTGATGGGGATTGAAAAGCAAAAGGCTGTTTTCATTCTCTCACGCAAGCAGAGGTCACCCAGAGTACATTATAGCAATTTTTTCTCTCTGTTTTTTATTTCATAAATATTATGATAAGCACAGATTAGATAGATTTTTTTTCACAGAGGCTTAAAAGGATATTTTCTGTCTGTTTGCTGTTTGTACTCAATGAAGAAATCAGATTTCTTCTGTTTATGTGTTAAATCATTATATTCAGTGGAATAATTAGTACAATTAATAATTTTAAAAGCTCACCATTGTGTTAGTTTCTCTGAGGTTTTACAGATGGAGTTTCATGGTCTCCATTTCCAAAGTGCTGAGAGGTCAGAACAAGGCAGGGAGTGTTGCCGAGGAAAGAAAAAAAAAAGGTTAAAAATCCAAGATTCCTCATTGAATTGTTGATGTAAATATATTTTGCAAGATCCTCACACTTGTCAGCAGCTTTTTAAGCTATTTGATAAAGAATCTTTATTCTACAAGGAGCCTGAGATAACACAACACTGCTTTGGATAATGAATTCTTCATCTAAGCAGAACTTTAAAACAAAGTACAATGTTGGCATTTTTTTCTTTGAGTGAGAGGGCTGATACATCTTTGGGATCCGACAGGAAGACATAAATTAATAGAGTTCTGGAGATCAGTTTCTCATTAATAATCCATTTTGTCATGGTTCTTGGCATTGTCAGCCTCGGAGCTGGTTCATATTTTGCTAAAGGATAAAAGCACATGATGTCTTAAGGCACAACATAAGGAGAAGGAGTTTATCATCTTCTGGAAAAACCATCTCTGAAAAATAGATTGTTTTCCAGGAAATAAATGTCAATTGCGAGTTTTATGCATTTTTAATCTTCAAACAGGTTTTTTAATGTCTACAGTTGCAAAAATAGACTCTCGAGTTGGAAGAGGTTGTTGCCAACAGCCGTTGCTTTACCTTTGTCCTCTCTGCTGATTTGGGGTTTGATTTTTTAGAAATGGCAATGGATCCCAGACCTTTAATTTTGCTGGTTTGGACTGTCTGGCAGATTGTGTCCAATTTAAAATGTGTAATTGAAAAAAAATGATGGTTCTTCTTTTGAAAGGGTAAGCATGAAACCTGTGTTACATTTATGCTTTCCCAGCAATGTGGGACATCTCACAGACCACTGTATGTTTCCCCAGTATTTTCAAACTGGAAAACATTGCTTTTTCCTGAGTATGATGACATAAATGGGAGTCACCCTTTTAAGTCCTATAGTTGGTATTTTATGTATCTTAAGGTAGTGGCAGCCTGAAAAACAGTGTAACCACCAAAAGTGTTCTGCTTGTGCTGTCATCCCAAGTAAGGAAGAACGGAGATCTGATTTAGCTGCCTGCCCTTCATTTTATCTACTGAAGAGTGACATAATGCAGATCTCCTCGGGAATGCATGATGCATTGGGAAGGATAAAGTGGAGGAAGAAAAGATGCCATTAGCCCAGATCGCTTAGTTGTAAGATTTAACTGGGTTCAAACATTTAAAATTTAATCAAAGATAAATGGTCTACTTAAAACGGCGTAGAGGGAGGGAATGGGAGGTTCTGAGCAGAGGGCTGGAGAGAGCTGGGATCCTGCTTGGGTCATGGTTGGGATCACTGGAAAGGAAGCAGTGTGAGTCAGGAATGCACTGCTGAGCAGGGCTGGCCGGTGGAGGAGCAGCTCTGAGCCGCTCTGGTGCAGTGGCACCTCATCAGCAGGGGAACAGAGGTCACTGGTGTGAGGGCAGAGGAGCCCCAGCCGTGCCCGTGGGGGCAGTGGTGTGAGGACCCCTGGTGTGGGACCCCCAACGCTGACCCACCGGGCACAGAGAGGGGCCTGCCATGGTCCCAGTCATTTGCACATAAACATACCGACTCCTTTGGGTGGTCTGTTGGCCTCCATGGGCTTCATGTTGACTCGTAAGGAATGCACAGAACAGGGAACACTGTGGGTGCCTCCTCCCCGTGGTTCCTGGGTGGGTGGGTCACCCTGTCCTGGCCAGAGGAGCAGCAGCATTGCCACTCCCCAGGGCTGGAGGCACGGTGTTTACCCCATCAACAGGAATATCAAACCCCTTCCCACTTGCTTTGTTGCCTGAAAACAGGCAAGGTTTGAATTATGAAGATTTAGAACATGCTTCCTTCCACGGAGTTGCAAAGGACATTTGTCTCAGCACATTGTAGTGAAATTTTAAAGAGCAGGTTTTGACAGGAGACATTTTGCTGACACAGAATATTTTGTTCACTTCTGACTCTCAAATAAGTGCTACTTCTGTCATAATGATTGATTTATATTCGGTTTAGACCATACATTTTACATCCTCTTCTTTAGTGCTTATGGCTCCGTGGCTTCAGAACAGCCCAGTTTAACACCGGCATGAGCACAGCATCACATTCACATTCCACTAATAAAACAAAATTGGTTGTAACAAGTTGTAGGTATTTTGTGCTATGGTATATTTAGAATAAAATGATAATTTTTATTATCTCCTGGAAAAAGAAAATTTTAAAACGAAGATTTCTGTTAAAAAATTGATTTTACAGAGTTGTAATTTAAATTGTTTCTAATAACAGGGCCTCGAAGCCCAGTGACCTGCAGAATGCTGCTCCCATGGCTCTTATTACAGGTGCTATAAAATTAAGTGCTGAGCATCTTTGCCCTCCCTGGAGGTGTGCTGTGAGCTGCTGGTGCACAGCAAAGTGCCAGGTTCTTCCCCAGTTCAGATCTGGCTCTCCAGCACCACTGGGAACCTCAGCCTGGGCAGGTGGCTGCTCTGCATTTACATTAACCCAGTTTCTTCTCCTCATGTACTGGACAAGAGTCTCAGCATGTTTCAGTCTATAAATACTTCAGGAAAAAACCCTGGAGCCTTTGCTGTGAGTTTTGTTTGGAACATACCCTCCAGGTAGCCAAGTTGTTCCCTGGGAGCAGGACCCTTGCTGGAGCACGTGTTGGTGGTTTGAGGCAGAGGAAGCTGGTTTGTGTTCATCTCTCAGAGTATGAAGAGGCTCTGCTCTCCTCCAGTGTCTGGGTCCAGAGACCTTTGGCACCTGCAGTGGTGGTTTTTGGGTTTTGGTGACACAGCCTTGATTTCCTGGTGATCCCTGGGAAATGGCATCTGCTAATTGATGTCTTTGTAGGCATTTAGAGCAGGTGCTGTGCTGGTGTGTGCAGCGTTGCGAGTGCTCAGTGGCACTGCAGTCTGGGAAAGGGACAAGACTCCAGTCTTTTCAGAAAAAGAAATAAACTTGTCCCTGGTGGCCACTCGAGTGAGACCGAGTGGATAACTGAGATTTCCATGTCAGCTGAGCGGGGGCTTTTCCAAGACAGGCTCCACGGCAGGGCAGGAGCAAAGCCAGGGGTCAGTCCCCGGTGTGTCCAGGGCTGTGCCCATTGGCACATCAGAGGGGACAGGACCTCTGCCCACGGCTGCACCCTGTGGGCCAGTGCCCAGCAGGGCTGGGGGTGCACCAGCCCTCACCAGCCAAGGTCACCCACCAGCCAATTCTGGATGAGGCTGTGGTCTTGTCCTTTAAAATTAATGCTCATGCACATCCTATTGTTATGGAATTATAGTACTGCTTCTTCCCACCTTTGAAAAATATCCCTAAGAATCCCTAAGAACACAGCATGTGAAGGGCTGTATCAGAGCAGGTGGATTCCCTGAGCACTTCCTTGGCCCTGAGAGAGGACTCTTTGTTCCTGGACCCAGTGAGGAACAGGCAGCATGGAAAGGGTCAAATCCAGCTGTCTTTGGCTTTGCTGCAAATGTATATATATAGAGAGATTTAATTGTTGGAGAACGAAGAAACTAATATTCAACAAGGCTTCAGGAAAAAAGGGCTTCCAAGATGTTACAGATTTTGGAAATATTTGACAATGTTACCAGCATCAACTACTGACACAAAACCCTCTGTACAGAAAATCTTTCACAGTTGTGCCAAGAAAAGCAGCTTCGATGGAACATTTTCATAAACTATCATCAGTTATGCAGCAGCAGCTTCACAAATCAGAAATGATATCTTCAGGCACTGCTGTCAAGTGTTATTCAAATAATACCAGCCTCACATTTGAATAACAGCAGACATTTTGAATTAATTAATCAGATGAGATAGTCTAGGCCTTTTCTCATTAGTCTCTGGGTCAGGCATGGGAAGATATATGCGTTGGTGATGATATACTTGTCTTTAATCGTGATTTATGAAGATTTAGGATTGTGTGTGATTTGTCAAAGGTTCTGGGAAAAGGCTGGTGCATATTTCATTACCTAATCTGAGATTGATTTCGTGATGCTGAGAGATAGAACCCTATTGTTGGGGAGGGGGGGAAGTGCAGGTAGACGTGGCGTCCCGGGGTTTTACTGGCTTATCTTTGTGACTGTCAAACAATGCTGTAAACTTTTACTGCCAGCAGTTAACAATTCCTGCTTTAATTATAGGCAAATTCTTCATTCTGTCCAAAGGGGAAGCTGCAGTAGTTATTTAGTTAAAAAGCATAACAGACCTTATAGCTATGACCCAGTGTAAATCATGGACAAAGTTGGCAAATTTCATGGCTTGGTCATGGTGAAAATATAAAATTTCATGGTTTGTCACAGATTAATAGAAAAATCCTATTAAAACTGTGCAAATAACAGCACAACAAGTTAGGTGGAGCTCCCTACATGGCACCTTCCTGCTCACAGCATTTATTTTAGGTTAGAATCACTGTGGACGACATGAGGCCCTTTGCAGGCTTTTCTCTGCTGCGCTGTTTTCTATTCAGTTTAATTAGTAGTTGTTGTTTGGTTTGGACTGAATAATTATTGTGTGATTGTTTTGAAGCATTATTTACATGAGAAAGCGTGTGTGACATTGCTGCTGCAGCAAAAGAGGCCTGGGAAATGAAATATTTAAATACAAATGCTGCATTTTTTTTGAATTCTAGAGATGGCTGTATCTAATAACTCATCAGTAATCAGGACTTTTGGTATTGGAACAAGGTCTGAGCCATGCTGGGTCCTCGACCGCTGCAGCCAACCCCTGCCCACGTCTCTTAGATCAGCAGAGCGTGGCCAGGCCTCGAGTTCCCTGCAGATTGCTAATCACCTGCTTCCTCATCTTTAATCACAAAGTTCATGTCTTCCACTGTTCTTGGTACAGTTTTGCAGCCCATCTATCACGGCCACACAGCTCTGGAGATGCTCTGTCTGTGCAGCCCCGGCTCCCACAGCCACCAGCCCTCCTGTTGAGCCCCCCGGGCTGACCAAGGGCCAGGGCAGGGCTCTGATATGCGGGGTTTGTCATGGTTTATTTGGTACTATTTTGGTTGCATCCAGAATTTTGATTGGTGATACAGGAATTTGGACCTAGGCCAAGATACTCCAAACATACTGAGCCCTTGCACTTGATCTTCTAGAGGGAGCAGTTTGTGCTGAAGTGGCCAATTTAAGAAGAAAATGGCAGTTGTTCTACATTGGAATAATGATAAAAAAGAATCAAAGTCTCAGAATAAGGACTTTTCAGAACAACATCAAGATAGTCATCGCTGATAGCAGTCAGTAACAGCTTTGTATCATAAATAGCTCAGAATTGCACATATGAAGCTTATTTAAAAATGAGTTTGTGCTATTTTTATGTGAGACTTTTCTTCCCAAATAGAAGGTCAAAATCCACGTTTTTAGGGGAAGGGTGCAATGGTCCAATAATCACACATATCTGAAATCTCAGCCTGTATAGGAGACAGAATGATGAGTTGGCAAAAAGAAAACATGCCACAATGTGAGAAATAAGTTCATGGTTCCCATTAAAGAAAAACACATCAATGACTGTTGTTTAAATCAAGTTTACAATTAATTGTTGTCAGGTCACCTGCATCAAGAGCTTCATCTGCACTCTGACCAACTAGAGGTACAGGGAGTAATTAAAGAACAGCTAATCACAGAATCATTTAGGTTGGAAAAGCCCTCAAAGATTATCAAGTCCAACCATTCCCTAGCACTGCCAAGGCCACCATTAACCTGTGTCCCAAAGAGCCATATCTACATGGCTTCTAAATCCCTCCAGGCATGGGGACTCCACCACTGTCCTGGGCAGCTGTGCCAGGGCTGGGCAACTCCTTCTCTCAAGAAATTTTTCCCAGTATTCAATCTAAGTGTCCCCTGGTGCAACTTGAAGCTGTTTCCTTTTGACCTGTCGCTTGGGAGAGGAGGTCGACCCCCCCCTGGTTCCAACCTCCTTTCAGGTGGTTGGGGAATTGAGAAGGTCCCACCTGAGCCTCAGCCTTTTCCTCATCCTTTGTCACTGTGATTTCCCCCACATCCAGTAAAGGATGGAGATTCTCCTTAGCCCTCCTTTTGTTGCTGATATATTTGTAGAAACATTTGATTGTCTCTCGTGGCAGTAGTCAGGTGAAGTTTAGTTGGACTTTGGCCCTTCTAATATTTTTGCAGCATAGCCTCGCGACAGTAGTTCTCCAGTGACACTGTAGTAGTAATTTGTCTCTTTTCCCCACCACAGATAGGCATGAAATATAGAAGGAAAGAAAAAAAAATTGGTTTGGATTATTGATTAGTGTTTTGCTAATAAGAAATTAAATTTATTGACTGCTGCCATTCTCTGGCTCTGTTCCCCATGAGTTAGCTGGCAGCTGCAGGCGCCTTCAGCAGAGCTGTGGCTGGCCCGGGCTGGCAGCTGCTGCCTCGGGAGAAGGATGTTTAACCCTATTAGTCAGGTCATTTCGCTCTTTTTGTGGAGAGGTCAACAAAAAAGAATTGTTTTCTGAAGTCGACTTTCCCAGCTTTCCTTTTGAAAGTGAACGAATTGCACCAGCTTCTGGCCCTGGTGCAGTGCCCAGGTGTTGTGTGTGAGGGTGGGAGCCTCTGCCAGCTGCTGAGGTGCTGTGGTGATCAATACTGTGCATAAACTCTGTCATCTTTTGGTCAGTAGAAATTACACAGACACAGCTGGGAGGGGGGACCTGGCACATTGGCTCCTGGGGGCAGCTCAGGGAGGGACCCAGTGCTCGGGGCAGGGGTTGGGACATCAGTGGAGGTGAATGTCCCCGACCAGGAGCACTGGGCACTGCCAGATAATAGTGCCTCACCTGTCTCTTGTGGCTCAGTTGGCTGGAGCTCCAGCCCTGCCCACCTGCCAGGGGACACTCCTGCAGCCAGCATTGCCACTTCCCTGGAACAGCAAGGTGGGCACAGGTCTGGGACACTGCACCCAGAGCATGGTGCAGTGTGAGGCTGATTCAGGAAATTCCCTGAGTTTTCCAGCACTGCCAGTCAGAGTAAAGCATTTGATGTGCAGGAATCACTGAATCCCGAGCCTGTGGGTTGTGTGGCCTTTGGGAAGATGATAGCTGAGTCCGTGTGTGACTGTTGGCTCCTCTCACGGCGCTTTCCCACGCTGCAGAGTGCAGAGTGCAGTGCAGTTGCAGTACAAACATACACTTCTGTATATTAAGCATGTGAATTAATATATTATTATTACTTGGACTAATAACAAATAGTAGTCAGTCAGTGAGATAAAAAAGGACAGAGTTCAATAGTAATTCACAGACAGCTTAGCAATTACCCAGACAGCTTGCAGTCAGAAAAGCTGCTCAAGTCTAGGATTATGAACTGTACCAATGGCAGCTCTGCTGGGTGGGGTTCCACAGGACGATGGAGCTGCGGGACTCGGTTCCAGCACTGCTCCTGAGCAACTTCTCCTTTACAAACCAAATCAACAACCGTAAAAAACCCTTGTTTCCAGAACCAGATGAAATTATTTTTTGCTATTTATTTTCCGTATCAGAAAGATGTCTATGCTTCCTTGGAGATTTTTCATCCTTAATGACATAAATCCCAAATTCATTTCGGTGAGAATAATCAACATCAGACCACGTGCATGGCAACACAGATTTTGCGGCTTTGTTTTTAAAATCAGTGTGTTTCCTTGCTTTATGAGAAAAGGTGGCTTGTCTCCTCATTAGCTCTGCTGGTTTCATTTGTTCCTGTTGTGTTTTCCATACCCAGCTCCCTGCCCTGCTGGTGTGCAGGGGAGAGCCACCCCGTGCCAGCAGAAGGCCAAGGGAGTGCTTAAGTCCCACATAAGCCTCAAGGCATAATCTCAAAACTTCTTTAGGAACAGGGTCAGCAACACTGGTGTCAGCCATTCAGCACACTCTGGGTGCTGGGGGTCACGAGGTTTGTGGGATCCCCAGCAGACCTGGGGCCTGGGGGGACTCACCCACTGCTCTTGCTCCACAGCACCAACCCGGGAGGGGAAGGAGTTCAGATACAAACTTTGGGTTTGAAGCACTGGAATGTCAAAGGGGTGCTGTTGGATTTTTAGGGCAGTACATGATTTCTTTATGGGGCACATTAAATTCTGCTTCTCCAGCGGGTGTTAAAGGCACCTCATCACTTGGCACCAGAGGGGAACACGGGCCTGGGAGCAGGAAAGGCAGCTGTTAAGAGATTTCCATCTCAGCAGCCTCTCAAGCCAATAGCATTGTGATTTGGGAATATAACAAGGCTTTGGGGACTAAAGTTAATAAATAAGCAGTGTATTCCCTTTCCTGTTCTGCTCCCTGTGCCTGGCCCCAATGCCTTCTCAGCCTGAGCAATTATCAGTCCCTGGGCTGATGGATTTGACATAAGCTCATACATTCTTTAAGCACAAAGCCTTCACCACAAATTTTGCTTCTAAAAGACTGTTGAAGGGAAAAAAGGTCATTTGGGTGGTTGAATGTCTGCACTTGGGTGCTGGCAGTAAGTGCTGTATTGGTAGTGCTGGGTTTGCTACCCTTGACTGGGGGGAGCCAGGTACAGGGCCTATATTTTAGTCATGTTCTTCCTGCTGGTAGGGACAAAGTATCTTCTGTCTGTGAGGCTGGCCCTGGGCACAGCCAGAGCATTTGTTTGTAGGGGTGTGACTGATGGAGCATCTTGGGAATTCAAATTCTTTAGTTACAATCATGGCTAAAAGATTAAGTCATTTTCAGTCCTTCCTGTCGTACCTGGTCCTGACTAATCATAGAATTCTTTAAGCTGGAAAAGACCCATAAGAGACTATACTTTTTCCATCAAATACTTCCTCACTTGACCACAAGAGGAAGTTTGGCAGACATGAGTCTTCGTAAATAACTTAAAAGCACAGCTCATTAATCTGAAGTTTAGCTGATATGGAAGTTATGGGCAGCATGGAGTTCAGGACTGCCTGTCTTCCCAAAGGACACGGTACCGTCCACTCCATTGGGGTGTCCATTGGTTTATGAAGATGCTGGATAAATTCATGACATTATTATGTCCCAGTATGAAGATGGAGTTCCTCCTCCCAGAAGAGGGACTGGGAGATAGAAGGTGTAGTGGCCCATCCAACCAAAAGATGTAGCTTGGAGTTCTCCCCATGAATTCACACTTCCTTGTAGTCCTTGCTTTTAGGCTTCTCTTTACCTTCCCATTACAGTTTTTCTGTCCTCATCCCCTTATGTAGATGGACAAGATAGAGTTTAGCTATGATGCCATAGCAACTATATCACAATTCAGGAGTTTTAATGGTTTAAATCTTCAAACTTGCATGACAAAGTTAATGGGAGCCTATCAGAAGTGTACAGAAAATGCAAGGGACAAAGCTTGCTGTGCTCTGTGAGCCCACTTCCCTGAGCCTGGAAATGATGTCCTGAAACACTGGTGTTTGTTTGGATGAATCTGGGCTGAATCCATAATCTTCCTCCTTAGCCAGGAAGTGGTGCAGACTCAGCAGTGGAAGAAGAAAGGGAAGGCTGGGCTGGGTGAGAGTGATTCACACTGGGTGCTCCAGCTGGACAGATTCCTGTCTGCAGAGCAGTGCTGACCGTGGATCTGTCCTTTCCCAGCCTGCGTCTCCACCTTGTCCATGGACAGCCACGTTCTCTGGAGTTTCTGAGCAGCAGGACAGGGGTAGGCTGTGGTGGTGGGGGCTGATAGTTGGATTCCCTGTGCTGTAGCACACACCCCCTGTTCAGCTGTGTGTTCCAGCGGTGGAATATCAGCTCTGGAGGGACAGGGGAACGACGTGTCAGCGCTGCAGCCACGGATTCTGCCTGATGCCACAGGATCGATCAGTGCAGCAGTGACATTTTGTTATCCTGAGAGACAGAAGCTGGAAGTGTTCTTCAAAGAACCAGGCGGGTGACATGGGTGGGGGCACCTCTGCCCTCCGCACGCCTGCCCGCCGTGCCCGCTGGGGGTGGCAGAGCCTGGCAGCAGCTGCACCGGCTTCTCCCCTGCTAGTCTGTGTGCACACAGAGCATCTCCCTGGGCAGACTTCCCTGCCCTTCCCAGCCCCTGCCATATGCAGGAATTGCACCCCTGTGGTGCCAGGAGAGGGGCTGGCAGGGCCACCCTGGGTTGGAGCCCCGCTGGCTCCGTCCCCAGCCCTGAGCTGAGCCGAGCCATGGCTGTGGGTTTGGGCTGTCCGTGTGTCCGTGTGTGTCAGGAGCAGCCACGTGCTGCAGTGGGGTTCTCCATGCACCGTGCACACGGGGGTGATGGCCAGTGGCATGACAGCCGTGGGCATTCCCTGCTCCAGGCATGGTGCCCCCGTCCCCATGGCGTGGGAACAGGTGGTGTCTTCACTGGCGCTGCTCCGGCACCGTCACAAGTTAGGTCCCACTTGCCAGCAGAAAAAGAGGATGTCTGGCTATTCTTGGAGCAGGCAACGTGTAGTTTTTGTAGGATAATGCTGAGGTACTTGCACTGTGTTAAAAAATTAATACACTTGTATCGCTACTGGAATTGGAGTCTGATTAGGATTGTTCCAGTACTGTAGTTTTAGCTTTTAATTACTTACTACATTACACAGTATCTACTAGCAATAATAGAGTACAGAACTGTCATAGCTTTTGTTTTAAAGTGCAGGACTGTGTGGTGCTTAATTGTGGAACAGTGTTGTTCAATTACATCTGAAAGTGTTTAATAAAGTATGGCACAGGAAGGCAAATCGGAGTGGCATGTGTTAATTGGTGTCCGCGTCATTGACTCCATTTGGTTCCGGTGATCGCTGGGAGATGAGGCCCAGTGGCAGGTTGCCCAAATGGAGTCTTCAGCCCCAACTCTGCTCCGTGCCACTGGCACACGTCTGCGCTCTCTCACACTTGCACAGATTTTCACACCCTGCACACACACGGTGCTGTTACGGTGGCCGTATGGCCTGTCCTGCTCCAGGGTTGTTGCTCCTGGATGGCAGAGCAGCATGGCCGTGGCATGAGGAACTCTGGACACAACCCAGAGAGCTGGTCCTTTTCTCCCAGACCAGCTCAGGACCCCCCGAGCAAGCTCTCCTGCTGCCCACCGTTGCTTTTCTCCTTTTTCCCCCACCCTGAGCCCGTGCAGTGCCGGGGCTGCCCCGCGGCTGAGCTGGCTCCCCCAGAGCAGGCTCTGCTGTCTGGAGCCAATTCCCACACCTAGACCAAGTGGTACTTACAGTCATTTCCTGAGTGGTGGTATTTTTCATATCAATGTTCTACTTTTTACCCTGTTTCACCGAAATATTCTATGGAAGTATTTCTTCTGGAATAAACATTTCAGCACTTCAGGTTTGTTCCATAAGGGTTGATTGTCAAATTACAGCCTTCCTTCCTGCGAGCTCTGCGCTCTGGTACGAGATCAAATTGCATTAGGTATTTTTTCCTCCAGTATAAACATGGAATAATAGTAATATCTTTGTTGTATCATGTTTCTGAATGAAAAATAATCACAAACAGATTTTCACGCAGCGTTGCTGCAGAGCAGGAATGCTTTCCCTGCCAGTGGCCGCTCAGGGTGGTGCTGGGCTGGCCTGGTGGATCTGGCCCCATCCCCTGCATGATTTGGTGTCCCTTGATGCTGCAGTGCTCACCACACACACTTTCTACATTTTCTTGCCTGTGGTCCTGGAAGCCACCTAACATGCAGGTCATGTGCCCTTAATCTTCATTATGAATGGAGAGTAAAACGTGAAGGTTATTGCCTGGCAGTACAAATGCACTGGGTTTTTTTATTTAGAAGCTCTATTAGAAGTGTCAGGAGTCCCATAACAAAGCCAGGCAAATATCCGCAGAGACACCTTGTTGAGAAAGGCAACTTGGTTCTAAAAGGTTTGAATATGAATGTGGTTGTTTCTAATCAAGCAGTCCTTGAAAAGAATTCCCCACTAGTACTTACCTCTTTCTTTTTTTTTTTTTACCTTTTTCGTTGTAGTCTGCCTGTTTTCCTCCTGAGGAAATGCTCCTCATGCCAGCCTGCAATGGGTGTGAGGGAGGCACAGACAGGAGGGGACACTGGGGCTGGGGGAAAACCCCACATCATATTATCTCCACATCCAGAAGTGTAGCTCAGGATTCAGGATGAATGGGGTCAGAAAACCGCTGTGTTTTGGAAGTGAGTGGCCTGGGAAAAGTGGGCCAGTTTGGGGGTTTTGGGGACTGCTGCAGAGGTGCCTGCTGTGGTGACACAGCTGTCTTGGACAAAACCAAATCCTTTCATTAGGGCAGGAAAATGGACATATTTTGGACTTTGTCCACTCCTTGGACAAGTGCATCCAGTCACGTGGGGACACACAGGCTGGTGCTGCCATCTGCAGCAGGTGCTCCCTTCACCACCAAGCAGGGACACCCCAAGGATCCACCGGCACAGTGTCCCCATCCCCAGTGTCCCCATCCCCAGTGTCCCCATCCCCACGGGGCCGCTGCCGCCGAGTGGGAGATGCGCCCATGTTTGAGCCAAGCAGCAGATGAAAAATCAAGTCCCAAATACTTTCCCTGAATCAGTGTATTTATTCTGGCTTAGCAGTGACCATTGTGGTGTGGTGCCTGTGGTATCCCACTGAGTTTGGGACCAGGTGAGGACGGGGACACCACTGGGAACTGCCGGGTCCCACTGGCCGCGTTGTGGCAGTTCCTGGAATTCACCTGAGTTCACGTCCTGGTGCCACACTTGGCTCCACATAAATACCATGACCAGTGGCATGACAGCATGGGTGGGCATGGGTGGGCCTGGCCCTTGGTGGGCGAGGGCAGGGGTCCCTCTGGAGAGGGGTGAAGCATCCCTGCAGAACTGTCCCTCTGTCCGTCCTGCCGGACTCCCGTGGGGTGTGGGGCTGGGGCACCGTCCCCTGGCCCTGCTCCTGGGGCACATCTTGGCTCCAGCACCTTCAGCACACTTACAGAATCTCCTTCTCTTTTTTTTTGTAAATTGTCAGTGTTTTTTCCCTCTACGAACCTGTAGCATCTGGCAGCAGGAAAGTGCAGTAGGACTCGCTGGCACTGTGGTGCAGAGCCTCGAAGAATTCCGTATTGTGACAACACATCAAAATAAATTGCTGTCAACAGACCAAAACACCAAGTGCTGTGATTCTGTCTGACGTGTGAAGACTCAGACAGGCTGTCTTGACAAGTTGTGGTGGAGCACCTGCAATTGGCAGAAGACAGTGATATAAATCTGATTTGCCTGATATGCAGCACCTAGATATCGTTAATGTTGGTGACAATAACTCTGCATAACATTCCCCAGACATAGATCTGATTTTTTGTCTATTACTTGTGTTGTTTTTTGTCACTCTCTGATACTGGCTCTGCTTCCCTTCCCTGCTCAGGGTCTGCCTAGGAATTGCTTGGAATAGTAAACTGTGTTAAAAAAGGTAATAACAAATTAAGGTTTAGTTCAGCCTCTTCTTAAACAGGAAAAGGCAGCCCTTGGCCCAGCTGCTCAAGGCAAAAGATAGGCCATGAAATTTTATTTTACACTAATCATAAAAATAATCACGGTAGAAGTTGTATTAATTCCCTCACTCACAGCCCAAACATTGAAAATAGCAGGTTCAACACCAGGAGCTGCAGTAAATCTTTTCTGAAATGTCTGTGGTTTTAAACTCCTGGAAGAGGACTGGGATCGTTGAATAGGTGGTTAATTTTTACCTTTCATTATCAATAAATGGTAATTCTTTACAGTAGCAGGATATATCACAGCTGGTTTATGAATGTGTGAGATGTACCTTGGCTCTGGAGTTTAATTACTGGGAGGTGACGCTGTCGTCTCTGCCTCAGCCCTTCCTCAGCACCAGTGGGATGGGCTTCATCTGGCACGGGCAGGTACAGGAACACAACAGCACACATGGATTGGGATTTCTCCCTGTCACCATCCCCTGTGCATGTTTAGAGGCTTGGGTTTGAGATGTTTTTGAGTGTGGCAGTCACCAGTGATCATGGAGGCAAGTGTGAGGGACACACGAGCAGAACTAATCCTGTTTTGCTGCTGGCTTTGGCTTTGGGGTGGAGCCACCCCTGGAACCCCAGTCTGGGCTGGTGCCTGCAGTGGGTCCTGGCATGGAGCTGCTCAGGGTGTGCAGGGACAGTCCTGGGGCTCGGGGGGAACCACCAGGGCTGGAGTCAGACAAGGAGAGGCCACTGACTCACGTCACCACCCAGGGCTGTGGTGCCACCACCCCCTGGGCCCGGGGCTGATTTCTGCAAAACATTGAGGAACTCCTGCAGTGAACTTGGGCAATGTCACTGCCCAGTCCGAGGGGCTGCAAGAGCAGAAAAGAGGTTTTTGAAATTACCATTCATTCTTGTCTGTATTGTTATTTTATCCCTTAAAGGCTGCTAATGAGAAATAGAGCCTCATTATGATTTTAAGGATGAGAGAGGAAGGCTTTTAATTAATGATATGTAAATGGTCTTGAATTGATTATGTTAGAATATCAAGAGAGATGGGTAGAAGCTGTGGTGTAATATATTTTAATTAAGAATTAATTAAAAATGATGGCAATTTCATAAAGCCTCACAGAAAATAGTGGAATTTACTTTCTGTCAGGAGTAAATTAGCCAGTGATTAAATAAAGGGCCTGCATTAATAGTGGAGTTATTTTTAAACTGTGCTATGAAGAATTGTGTAATTTTCCCTAAATAAGTAAAATAAAAATGTAATGTTTGCAAACAAGTTTTGGAAATGATGTCAGAATGCAAACTTAGTTTTCTGCCCTCCCTGTGCCGTGATCCTTCAGAGCAGTGGTTTGAAGGGGTTACACTGAGGGTGCCACAGTTCCAGCAGGCAGGGCCTGGCCCCAGGGCCGTGGTGGTGCAGGGTGTTGGTGGGATGGTGAGAGGGACCTGCCTGGGAGTACCTGGGGCTCGGTACCCCCAGAGCTGCTTCTGCTTCTTCCCAGCAGCCCCAGGCTCCGACATCCCCACTGTGGAGGCTTCTGCACTGCACTGCACACACACACATCTCTGGATCTGCTGCTGGGAGTGCTCTGGACTGTAATATGGGAGATCCCTTCTGTTGTTCTGTGCTGTGGGACCGTGCAGTGCCTCTGTCAGCCATGGCTGTGCCCGGGTTCAGGGGTCCCATTCCCAGCTGGGTCAGAGCCCAGCCTGTGCCGTTGCTCTTGGTTGAGAACAGACCCCGTGGGTCCCTGGGGTGGCCACCCTGCTGGTGCTGGCATCCTCAGCTGCCATGAGGGATGTCCCTTCGGGGTGAGCAAGGAGGTGACCCCCCCTCCATCTTCACATACCTCTGGGAAATCTCTGGACTTCCTGCCTCCAGCACCCCTGGCTGGGGGGATCCACCCACCCCTGTCCTGTGCAGGTGGCACGGTGGGGCTGGCCCTGGTGGCTCGGTGGGGACAGCTGCTCTGCTGCAGGGGGACCATGGAGGGACCCCTGCCCCTCGCCCCTCTGTGGGTGTGTGGTGGGGCGACCGCTCTCATGGAGCCTGGGCAAGGGAAGGTCAGCAGCAGGAGGGTTTTCCAGGCATGTGCCCTGTCCTCAGGGCATATCTCCTGGGGATAGGGAGCCATGCACTGGCACGCACCTGGGGAACAAACTGGGCTGCTGGTAAAAATCCCACAGGGGTTTCCAAGGGTCTGGGAAGGCCCCAGGCTGGGGCAAAGCTCCTGTGTTGGCATGTTCCACGAGTTCCATGGCCTGGCACATGCTCTGCTGTAAATGGGCTTTATGCACTTGTTTAGGCTGCTGTTCACTAAAGAGCATTGCCATGGCAACCGCTCCGTCACATGCTGTACACTCATGCTGTCGCTGAGATAAAGAGCACATTTTAAAGCAGCATATTCTTAATGTCGATGTCCTAAAATGCAATTTTTGATGATTATTATTATTTTTCTGGGAGAATATTTGTGATAAGCGACCATGTCTCCTCAGTGTCTCTTAACTCCTTTTACTACTACTCTGCTGGCGGAGGGCTGTGTGCCTGCAGTAATTTCTTTTTCATTTGTAGATTTCCACATACAGATCATGAAATATTTGTTAGTTCAAGTCACAGCGTGGGGCCTTGTGTCAATGGGATGCGGGAGGTTTTGTGGCATTCAGCAGAGCTGGGCTCAGTGCTGCTTCCAGACTGGCAGTAGCTGGTGCCCGACGCTTGAACCTGTGGTTGTTCCTCTCTCGTGCCCTGCAGGAGAGCAGTCCCTGTGCAGCTGGCACGGTGTGACTCCCACAGAGAGGGACTGTGCCTCTTCTCCACTGCCTGTGAGATGGGGAGCTGCTGGTTGGTGTGTCCCCCCCATCCCAGTGCCGCAGGATGGGGATGGCAGCGGGGATGGCTCTCACAGCAACGCTGTGGTGGCTGCCCTGGTTCCATCCCAGCCACCAACAGCTCATGGAATGCAGTGTGCCCACCCCCACTCACCACTACCACTTGTCACCACTGCTTGCCACAGGCTGGGAAGCTATTTTCAAAAACATTTGGGGAAAGTTCTTTCCAACTTGCTGCCCAGGGCTGGAGGAGAGGAGACCAGGGGCAGCAAGGTTGTGAGGTGGTTGCTAAATTGGGTAAAAGCCCCTTGGTCATGTTCCCTGCCCAGCACCGTGTCCACACATGGTGCTCACTGACTGTTCCTTGGATGGTCTCAGCCTCTCTACCCGGCTGGCCTTGCTGCCAGGCCATCCCTCACCAAGGGTTCCTGGAGGGAAAAAGGGCTCCCAGTGCAGCCTCCAAAGGTGTTTCCTACTTGCATTTACATCCTATCTGTTTGAAGCCCCAATCTTTGCTCCTTCAGTATTTTGCCAAGAACGGGACGCATATGGATGGTTCTTGGAAGATGCTGCTCTGTAGTCTGGTTGCACATGGTAGGGATGGAATGAGTGTGTTTCTTAGCAACTTTTGTGTGACTGTGACCAGAATGTGTGTGGGAGATCCATCCCTGCAGTCAGCTGGGGCAGGGTTCTAGCTGTACTGGCAGGTAGGACTGGGCACTCCCCCTGTCCAGTGGCACACCCATCGCTGAGAATATTAATTCTGTTCCCTACAGTTGTTAACTCAGCAAACCCATCCCTGTGCACAAGGGTACCAGAATAAAGGAGGGGAGGGGGCAGTTTGTGGTGCAGAGGGCTTGGGTCAGCTGGCTCGTCAGAGCTAGTGGGCTGATTCAGGGGCTGGAAAGTACATTATAATTAACTTCATTGGGTGTTAGATCGAGACTTGTCTCCTCTGGAAAAAACATGTATATAATCCCCATTGTGTGTCTCATCATAATCCTCCTCCTCATCTTCCGAACGCAGTGAAAGGTACAGAACAGCAGCAGTGCACCCAGAATAGTGGGAACTTTCTGTAGGATTTTGTGGTTTGTCATATGTGTGGGCACTGCCAGGCCCCCGTGCTCCATGGCTCACTCCCCCGCTCCGTGTGTGACGTTCTGATGGGGGGGAGGTTGGTCAAAAACCATCCCTTGTTCTCAGCTACAAAGCCTGGAAGAATTAACATTCCTCGCAATTACCCAACCATCTTAATTACTTGCCTGATATTCTGTCTTGGTATTAGCTTCCCAAATCATGTTGGGATTTTCCAGTCACAACTTCTAACCAGTTTGTTAGCCAGGGGACTGGAAAGGAAGTAGAAAATCAGAGTCAAAACTACTGCAGTGCTCTAGGTGGTATCCAGGATGAGCCTGGAAGTGCTAGTAGCTCCTTGTGTCTAGTGCCAAAGGGATGAGGAGTGCTGGGGAGTGATGCCCTGCTGGAAGAGTTGGCACACACACGTGCCCATGCATGTGCTCTCTGGGAGCAGCCCGAGCTCCGGCCACAGCTCTGCTGAAGCTCCAGCCCGTGTCCTGCCCCAGCTCTGCCCTGGGCACCCCGGGCTGTGGGCAGGGGGCTGGGGAGAGGCAGGACAGCCTCGGTCACCGTCCCTTGCCAACAGCACACACCCGGTCCTCAGGAGGAGTGCTGCCTGTGCAGCCAGGCTGTTCACACCAGGATGCTCCTGCACATTAACATGCTGGGCGTGAGATATCTGTATCATCTCGCTCCCATCCTGCCTTACCGACTGCAGGAAAAGGCCATTTTTTATCAGTTTCTGCTTTAGTGAAGCAAAAGGTCCTTTGGTTCCCATCCACTGTCTCAAAATGCAGAGTGTGGCATTGAAGAAAGCTCACAGGTCAATCAAATGCCCCTGAAACTTTCTCTCCCAGCCAGGACATCTCCATCCTTCTGGCTGCAGGAGCTGGAACAAAAGCCCAGCCTGGCTCCGGGTGGTTTATGCTGTGCCACAAATGGCCAATAAAGGTTTGTCATAACAGGAGCCCTGTAAGCAGAAGGATACACACAGTAGTTTACGGCTCTCGTGCTATCTGGCACCATTCATTAGCGGGTTCTGTGCTAGTAATAAAATTTTACAGGTTGATCATTTAAATGCAGGTTAGAAATAAATTTGATAATCCAACTGGAAAAGTATCAGAGACTGGTCAGTCTGCCTTTTTCCCCCAATCGATATGTCGAGTGACATGAGGCCCAACACCCCCAAATAGGCAGTAGTTTACTCACTGTATGATTATTGATCATGGGGGCTTCAAGCCCAGCCCGGGGGCAATGGATGGAGGGGTCTGAGTGGAAGGGGAGCACGGCAGCGGTGCTACGGCATCATCCCGGCCAGTGCTTCTGGCAGTCGTGCCCTGAACCCGTGGTGTGATAGGGGAGATCAGCAGCACAGGGCTCCCTCCCTCTTTGTTCTGGGCTGAGCACACGCCTGCTCTCGGCAGCGATGGTGATCAATGAGGGACGCCTGGAATCCCAGGGGCGCGGAGGGAGCGAGCTGAGGGCGATCCCCCGAGAGCGGCGATTGGAGCACGCGGTTCGGAGCGAAGGAGGAGGGAGACAGACAGGTTGTTTGAGAAAATTCCCTTTAGACCAAACACTGATGCTGAGCTGAGCTACAAACACTTCTGCTGTACGAAGTGCAACTTTATCAGTGTTGTGGGTTAAATGCTGCTCCCGGAACGTGCCGTGAGCTCTGCCTGCCGACTGCTCCGGCCGGGCCCGCCAGCCACTTGTCAGCGTCAATTGTGCAGTGAGTCTGACTGTTATTGCACTAATTAATTACTTAATCTTTCAATGCACATTTTTATTTTTATCTTTATTTGAAATGCCCCCGTTAGTGCCCCAGGAGGGGTGAGCAGCGAGGTGTGAGGGGACAGTTCCCTGGCAGTGGTGGCCGTGTTTGGCGGGGCACGCTGCACTCTGCTGTGTGCTGGATGCCCACTTTGTGGCACAGTGGGCACGGGGCATGGCTGGAGATGTGGTGTTTTCAGCAGCGTGTCTCTAACAGATTTTACAATTATGTGCAAGTCCTTCTTCTTTAGAATGACCTCCTTGGCAGTTTGCTCCCGTATTGAAGGCAAACCCAGTACCAGCTCACGTCTTCCATGGAAAATGCAGTATTGTACCACCATTTCAACATTTGCTTCAGGAATTAGGGGATATCTAATTAAATGTTCGGCATGGGCAGTGTGCAAGTTTTAGTGTAGTGATATAAAAGATGTGAAATGTTAATATAAGGTTAATTTTGACCAATTCAACAGCTTGCTTTTAAGTTTCCCATTGACAGCCAAACTGCAGGGTTTAGTGCTAAGCTCCACATTGCAACTTATCTCCCCTTAATTAAAATTAAAATGTGAGCAACAACACAGAGATATTTTGTAGCATCCTGGAAGAGGAGAAGCAGAAGCTGGAGTGATGGTTGTTTAATAAGATTATAATTGGAGAGTTAAAGCCCTGTGATCTATGTGAAGACTGGTTTGGTGCTGGTGCGGCTCCGTGGCAGGCGAGCCCCAGGTGCCTGGCCGAGCATCCCTCGCCGACATCTGGAACCAGTTGCAATACATCACTGTCAAAACTGCTTTCTATACGTATCTGCATTTACACATTAGTTACTCACGCAGCACTCATCAAAAAAGCTGAACAATCTTGACACGGTGTCCCTGGTGGAACGGCAAAGGTGAACCGAAGTTGGGAGGCAGTGTCTCGCGTCACTGTCTGCTGAGCTTTTACAACAGGAAGCCTGATTAAAACTGAAAGGAAAAATTTATCGTCAGCTTCTGCTTTGTATCATTTTTACCTACAAAAAGAGTATTTTGTTTCATACAAAGCAGTTTATAATGGGGCTGGAGATGCTCTTCACTTTCACCACTGTCTTCACTACAGAGTGGTGCTTTGCTGGGCCGGTGACTGCGCAGGGCTCAGGACAAGCTTTGAGTATCCTATTATCTACAGAATTTCCTCTTTCTTGCCCAGTTCTTGCTTTGAATTACAGAATCATCTATGGTTCATTTGGGTTTGTTGCACAGGGATTGATGGAACGTGGACCAAGTCAGTCCAGGCAGGGTGTTGGTATTACTGAAGGGGTGTGTTCCATTGCAGCGCTTGTGCCTGCTGGGATCGGGGCTGCAGAGCAGGCAAGAAAATAACCAAGAACTTCCTTGGGAGTTTGGGGACTAGGAGTTAATTAGGAGTTAAAAGTAAACATGCTGAGGAGCCAGAATGACCAAAAAATGGAGCTCCCCAGGCATGTCCTTTAGGATGGAAACTAATGGCTTTGGTGGAAACAGGACGTTTCACTTGGTGCAAGGTTCAAGGGGACTCCAGGTAGGTGACAAATAAATGGAGCATGGAGTTGCTTAGTTTAGTTCTTTTCTCTGGGAAGAGAGGAAAAGGGTCCTGGAATATGAGAAGCACACCTCATTTTTCAGAGTTGCCTTGGTTGTGGCATTGATGCCACATGATGCTTCATGACTGGCTGTTTCCATTAGACACACCTGGAACTCTGGAGAGTGTCTCTGTAACTCATGGTTACTCCAGTAAACAGACAAACAAGAAATATTGCAATGGTTGGGAGGTGGAGATGCTTTATCTTTAGTGATTTCACCTCTTTGGGTACTTGTAACATTTCTGAGGGGTGTTTTTGGTACGTACTCATAACCTCTGCATGGAAAACCCCAACAGACTCTGTGCAGGATTCAGTCCTGTTCAACCTGATAACAAGAAAAGCCAAATACTGTGTGGAAATGTGGGTGTCAGCAGTGTGTGCCAGGAACGTGTGCCAGCGTGTGCCCTGTGTGCAGGTGACGTTTGGTGGCCACCCAGAGTCTCAGCATGTGCAGAGCCAGAGGCACAGGGGATCCTGAGTGCTTCTAATGGAACCAGCACAGATCCAGCTCTGCTGATCATGACTTCTGTTGGGGCTGATAATCTCTCCTCAGGAAGTTGACAAAAATGGCATTATCTGGGCTGAACAGACAGGCAGAATGTGATGAAATCAAAGCTCATTTTAAAGAAAACAAAAATAACTGAAGCACTTGGATTGACTTCATTCAGCTGCTTGTCTCTGCTTTGCACTCCAATACCACAAGCTTTGCTGAAAGCAAACAAAATCAGTGCCCAATGAGCCCAAACTGGAATTCCAAACAATAGCAACTCTGAAGCAATCGGATTTCCTCCAGGCATTACCTTCAGTGTAAGCACTGACTTTGCAGAATCAGGACAAAATGTGAGTGATGCATGAAATGGAAATTTCCTGCCTGGTGTGTAGAATGAAAACAGCCTGAGTTGTGAAGCTGCTGCAGCACATGGTTCACATGGAGCTTACACACAGCTCACACGTGGCTCACACGTAGCCAGAGGAACGTCTGCAGGCTCAGTCATCCACCTGCAGAAACTGTCCCATTGTGGAAAAGTCCCGGGTTATTTTTCATCTCCTTTGGGACCTTTGGAGCAGCTCCGTGATTAGACTGATTTTATCATCTTATCTGTGTGGATTCTCCATGGAAGATGATCAGGGAGGTGGCTTTGGGGTGTCTGGACAGCCTTGACAGACATTGTCCTGCCTTAGTGACAGTGCTGGCGTGTCCTGTGGCCACCAGGGAGGACGTCAGGCTGCGTGGGGCTGGCAGAGAAACAGGCAATGGCCTCAGTCCTAGCATGGCACATGTTCTCATGGGCAGTGTCACCTCCCAACACCGTGGACGTGCAAATGCCTGTAGACACCAGCCTTCTCTGTCCTTCTGGCAAGAAGAAGTGAAAAACTTTCAGGAACTTGCTTTTAGTTGGGGATCCTGGATAAAATCTACTTTTTGGCTAAAAATCCATGTGAACTCATTATTGCCACATATAGGGTAAAAAAAAATCAACCCAAAACGTTTGGATCTCCTGATCAGACAGAGGCTGACAGGGTCCAGTGCTGTCTCTGACAGTGATGGGCAGCAGATGCTGAAAGAACAGGTCACAGGTCACATGTGCAGGGAAGACCCTTGTGATGCACTGCCCAAAACTGCTGGTTGTGAGCAGGGGTGTCCCGAGCAGGGTGTCACCTCCCCAGGGTCACATGGTGCTGGACAGGCTCCGATGGGCCTTTCTGTGCACCCCTCCAGCAGAGCTGGGCCAGCACCTGCCTCCCCCTCGGCCCTGCCAGCCTCTGCCCCTTCCTGTGTGACAGATGGAGAGCAAGTGGGGCTGGAGATCCAGATGTGGCTCTGTCGGCAGTGCCAGGCAGGCTCAGCTGAGGAGGAAGCTCAGAGGGCCCTGGCCCCACCTGGGCACCCCTGTTTCCCCCAGGGCTGGGAGAGCCCCTGTGGGCGCCGGCGTTCCTTGAGCAGGAACCTGCTACCCTGCACGGCCTCGATGCTAAGTTTTATTATGAATTAAGAGTAAAACTCCTTCTCTGCCACAGAAAAAAACTACCTCCATTTTTCAGAGAGCCTCTGTTTATATAGTTTATGGGAGAAGAGGGCTCTTAATATTTCAGTGTCATGACCATAAAATGAAAAGGTTACTGCTTGCTGCAAAGGCTTGCTTGGATCCAGCACCAATTAATTTTCAATCTGAAATATATGTCTCCTGGTCGTCTCACAACAGCCGGGAGCGGGAGGTTCCTCCTTAACACATTTGAGCCACAAACCCGGTTAAAGGATTAGCCAGCTTTTTCCATGCTGTTTTGTTCGCCCCCATTGGGGATTCCCATTATCCTTGATAGACTGTTAGCCCTGACAGTGGGATATGACAGTGTGAGTTTTCCTCCTCCTCAGCACGGTGGCCACAAAAGGCTGCTCGGACCTGGGCTTTCATTTCCATTACGGGTACAGCGGCAGCATATGCTAAAGGCAGCGTCGCTGTGCCGAGGTGCTCCTGCAAAATTATCTGCAATGGTTTAATTTCTCAGCGCGGCAGCCCCGGAGCCGGGCAGAGCTGCCAGCCTGCCCTCCCCTGCTCCGGGTAACATCCGGGGGCACAGTAAGGATTGGAGCCGTACCAGAGCATTGCAAACACATGCTGACTTTGTGGAGGGTGGATGAGCTTCTCTTTATCTTTATTTATTAATAAAAGACGGAATGCCTTGGGAAACAAAAGGTTTTAATGGCTGGTGCTTGGTATCCTTGACAACACTCCCCAAAGAATATTACATTAGGGCACCAGAGAACTTTTAAAAATAAGTAATGGAATTCCGTCTCTGTTATGCTTTTAGTAGTCATTTCGGCCATGGTGCAGCGAGGTCATAAGCTGAGCTCAGTGAAGGGAGCCAGAACACGAAATGATGCTGAGAGAACGTCTGGGAGATGAGAGGTACAGAATTACAAGCGAAAGTGCAGGCCTGCTGAGGCAATTACAGCTTAATGGGGTCATTTGGAAGGCAATTGCCAGGGGTTAATGTAGTATGGAGAGATGAGGTGAGATTGAAGTGAAATTTGGGGCTGGAAATGTGTTAAGATGAAAGATCAGAGTGCAGCGGATTCTGCAGTGCAGAAGGTTTATATCATGCAAAAAATTTGAGAAAAATGTAAAAGTAGTAGCCAGATGTTTCAAAATAAATAAATAAAACCTTAAGTAAATGCTTTAAAAAAGTGAAATAGCTGCATGAAAACACCCTGTGCTGGGAAAGGGTGGCAGTGGCACGGTGGGGTTTGATACCACAGAAAAGGGCTGGTTTGGAGCAAAAGTTGTGTTGCATTTGCACATATGCCCAGACAATGTGGTTCCTTATTGACACAACAGAGTGCCTGATGAAACGCTGACTGCTCTCTCAGCTGTTGTGCCTTGTTTTGAAAAATCCATTGTTTTCAAACAAAACACGAGCAACAGTCCTTTATACACATATTTTGATATATTTGCAATGGATTCATCACATTATCTTTTCAGGCATTAAAATAATACTCATAAGATGTCAAAATATTGCAGGGATGTAAGCTAGCATTCTTTGAGAGCGGGTATTTGGGTTCTGAGAAGTATGCTTAAATATTACAGGTGTTTAAATTAAAAATGTCAAACCATGAAGGCATAATGGAAGTAATCATTTTTACACAGTTTTAAGCCCCGGTGTTGGAGAAAGCTCTGCATTCCAGACTATTGTGAGGGAGCGAGTTCATAAGCATTCAGAGGACAAAAGAGATCATTATGCTTTGTTACCTCAGCCAGTTCATTACCTTAATTGCTGAGCGTAATCCAGTCTTGGAAGAAAACTCGGGGGCTTTAAGGAGATCAGCACTGGCACCCTGTGACACAGAAAATGGGAGCCCTTTCCTGCACCACGGCCACTCCAGGCACGCTAAACCTTGATCAAAGGCTGAACTTCTCCGAGGGTCGGCCATGTGAAAATCCCCCGGAGCGGTGCCGGGCGCTGAACCGTGATGGAGCTCCACGGGCTCGGCACCGCTCCCGCGCCAGCGTGACCGTCCCGGATCACTGCCCTGCGAGCGCTCGGCGGCGGCCCTTCGCAGAGGTGAAGTTTGAACATAGTTCTCTTTAGCAGGGGAACGCGGCTCTTCTGCCGCCGCTCTCTCCCTTCGCACCGCAGCGGCTCCTGCCCCGCGGCTCACGGGGGGACCCGCACGGCGCTCCCGGCAGGCGGGGCCGCTGCTCCGGGCAGGGCCGGATGGAGGGATGGATGGATGGATGGATGGATGGATGGATGGATGGATGGAGGGATGCTCCAGGGCGAGGACAGGCACTGCAGGCAGGGGCTCCACGAGAGAACAGGCACTGCAGGCAGGGCTGGGCTCCACGCGGGGACAGGCACTGCAGGCAGGGGCTCCACGCAGGGACAGGCACTGCAGGCAGGGCTGGGCTCCACAAGAGAACAGGCACTGCAGGCAGGGGCTCCACGAGAGAACAGGCACTGCAGGCAGGGCTGGGCTCCCCGGCTGCCGAGCGGTGCCGAGGCGCTGCTGGGGAAGATCAGATTTATTGTAAATACATTAGAGCGGGGTTTTCACCCGTGTTTGCACGTGTGTGCTTTGTGTCTGGTTATCCGAGCTGACGATATGGGCATTCCCCCCCTGTACAGTTGCATATATTAAGGCTTTTAAGAAATATAGTAAAACAAAAAATATGACCTTTAAAAGCATGGTTGAGTTGCATTCATTTTATAACCATCAAAGCAACTCTTTACTGTTGTAAGGTAGAAAAATCAATGATGCAATCTTTTTCCTTTTGCCTCGTGCAATCCGTAATTGAAATGGAAAATCAAATGAACGGCTAACAGATAATTGTTTTATCAATATTCCCTGCCTGCCCTACAAGGGTCAGCCTAGAATGATCATGAGCCACGGATATGATGAGGACAAAATGTGAAATTGAACAGCAAGGAGGCAATAAATCAACCTTGACAAGAAAGAGTGACCAGCATGTAGCTCTTGTAGGCAGCTTTTGGGACACTTTTTGTCTCAGGTGTCTGCACTGATTTAAAAATGTGAGAATATAATATTTGAAGCTCTACCAGCAGGTAAACAACTGCAGACTATTTCTAGGTTAAGGCATCATCAAAGCAAACACGCTGTAGCTGAAAAATTAGGATATTGGGGCATAGTGGGAAAAATCCAACAGTAAAACAACAGGAGAATAACAGAATATTCTGGGGCTGTGGCAAGAAATTCTTCCTCTTCCTATCTGGTCTAGAAAACTAAAAAAGATAGTAAATATATTAAAATGCATTTTTCAGGCTCCTCTTTTACTGCTCCATTGGGCATGAAAAATGCTTTGCATCGTATTTCTGGTATTTTGGGAGCTCCTTGATCTGGGTGCTGGAGTAGTGTGTCTCCTGCCTGGAGGCCCATCTGATAGGTCTTTTTGGCTCCACGTTCTGGCCAGTGGGGCCAGGAGGATCCAGCAGATCCTGACAGGGATCCCAGTGTCAGGGCCCTGGCAAGTTCTGCACGAGGGCAGTGGCAGTGTTGGGAGGATGGGGACAGGTAACACTCCTGTACAGACCCCTTTACTCAACCCTTAATCCTTAAATTTTGCACTTGAAACTGAACAGGTTCTTTCTCTAATTTTGAAAAACGCTTATTTAAAAGAGCAAAGTCTGGACGTGTTTCCTCATCGAGGCACTGAAAGTCTCAAGGGGAGCCTTCCCCTCCCATGTATGGTCTCTGGTGCTGGTGTCCCTCTTGGTGTGCTGGGACAGGTCACAGACCTTGCACGCTTCCTTGGGTGGGTGGACCAGGAGGACAGACCTTTGTTCAGGGAGGGCTCACTTGGGGTGAAGGGGGGACATTGTCATGAGCCTCAAGCTCTCTTCCCACTGGGTTCTGTTCTTGCTTCAGCTGCAGGAGAGAGATGTTGGGGTGCCCCAGACGTCAGCTGGTCTGGCCACTGTTCTCCAGCTCCCTGCTCCAGGCACCCTGTATGGGGACCCACCTCCCTGTCCCATCCCATCCCATCCCATCCCTCTATGAGCAGAGGTTTAGCAGAAGGATGGTTTGTGTCCAGTCCTCATCTGAAGTACGCCGGGCTGGGAAACCATCCTGAAAGCTTTGTTTTTAACCTTGGCTGTCGTGTCCTGTGGTGTCCCTGGGGAGGAGGGGGTCTGGCATGCACGTGGTCTTGGAAACAGCAATATCAGGAACCCAGCAAAATAGGTTGCCAGTATGGAGAATATTTTTTATTTTAAGCACAATATTTTAAACACACCATGTCCTCGTTCCCTGGGGGCAAGGCCGAGAGACTTTAAAACTATTTTTTACAATTGGTTTTTCAAATTCATTTCTCATCAGGCCTTTTCCCAGGTAGGGTGGGGTGTGATGCCGGCAGCGCAGCAGCCCCTGCCCTGGGGGGTCTCACAGAGGGAGCGATCCAGGGGAGCCCTGCAGGAGTTGTCTCCTGCCCACGAAGGAGGGGGGTCTCCAGCAAACTGCTGGGCTGTGGGGGCTGCATGGGCCAGGCTTGGGGTGCAAGGGGCTGGGCACCCCCAGGGGCACGGGCAGGTTGAGAACAGCCCCTGCCCACCGCCCTCCAGCCACCCTGGGGGGACAGTGGGGTCCTCTCCCCTCACATCTCTGATGTAATGAAGTGTCAACTGCTGCCATCACTGTCCTCCACGTCCTTGAAACCCACATGGTTTAACCAAGAGTCTCTCCAATTTATCAGCAGTTAAAAATAGAGGGGAAGGCTGTGAAGGACAGTCCCTGCTCCCCAGGAGCTGGGGCTGTGTGCAGGAGGTGACCTCTGTGGTGGGGTGGGACAGGGGACACGTCCCTCGTCCTGCTCAGCAAGAGCATTTCTGTCCTGGCTGGACGTGGCTCCTGAGGGTCAGAGATTAAAATACCAGCCATGTGAAGGGATGTGTGGACGTACACAAAGGATCAGATCAGATCATTCCAGGCAGTAACTGCTTCCATAACAGTACCTGCCAAGCCCAGGGTATCTCCAGGCCTTCTGAAGAACGCGGCATAAATCCAGGTGTGTGGGGAGGCGGGAGCGGGATCCGTCGCAATGTAACACAGCCTGCAAGTGCCCTAAATACATATTTACACCATGGTGCTACTGGCTCTGAAGAAGCTGTTTGAGCTGCCAGGCTGCTAATCCACATTTAATGCTGCTGGTCTGTCACGTGAAAATATTGTGTAAAAGGATCCCCACTACAGCATCTGCTGCTCAGGGGCTGGGCACGCTCTGGGATGATGCCATGCCCCGTCCTTGGCACATCTCTGCCCCAGCCAGAGGGACTGGGGCTGGAGCACAGCAAAGCCCAGCCTGACTGTGAGCGTTTTCAGCCCCCAAAAGGCATCCCTGGGTGCGGATCAGTGTGAGGGGCTGTGGGCTTGGGGACCTGTGGGGCTGGGACTGAACATGGAGGTCCCACCTCAGCATTCTTCTCTCCTTCCTGCATCCGCGTGGTCAGAGACACATTCCAGCAGCACTGGTGGGGTTGGGTTCTTGGGTTGGAGCTGTGGGTTTGTTTTACCAGTCCCTGGGTTTGGGCTGGGCAGGGACCTGCCTAATTGTGGTTCGGGTTTGGAGGGAACAGGATGGCAGCATATTTATTTTTACTGGCATTGTTATCATAATTTAGTTTCCTTCATGAATTAGATTTGGGGAATTTGAAACTTAACTCTGGTAGCGCTTCTCTCCCAATTTATTGCATATGCTTAGATAAACATGTTGAATTAACTTTATAAGGCTTGTAAAAACTACAGATAAAACCGCTCTAGAAAATCAACATTCTAAATCATGCTAAGTCTCTTCCCATTCTGCTCATCCTCTAGCAGGGCATTGACAAAAATATGAAATTGATTTGGTTGAAGGGTGTTAAAGAGCCGACAGCCAAATGTCACAAACAATGAATGGCTGCAGTGTTGAGAAAATCAATAGGGAGGTTAAAGCTGGGCTTGTGAAAGACTTGGCAGACTGCTCTGTTCCAGGAAGATATCTGTCTTCTGGCCTTGGTTGCATGATCAAAAGGAAAACTTGATAGGTTTAATGAAGGGAGATACTGTAAAACTGACAACAGAAATATAGACACTGTGGTAAACTGCAGTGCACATCAGCGAGTGGGGCTATTAGATACATTTTTCAGTCTGAAAAAATATTTATAGGTAAAGATGTCAAAAAAATATTAGTGCATTCCTCCACTTTTCCCCCCTTGTTCCCAATCAGCCCCGTGTTCGCGTGGTGCAAACAAAGCTTTGGCTCTGGGTTTAATTGTACAACGTGATGGCAAACGTATAGGGCAAAATAATTAGCATGATAATTAGCAAATCATAATGTTTTCAAATAATTGCGCGATGAGATTTCAGAGCCAAAGTGAGGTTGGAATCTCGTCTTTCCTTGGAGATGGTATTTCAGCAAATCATGAAAGAAAGGGAGAACGAGCCCCTGCTCCATCAATTAGAGGTGGGACAGTGTGACACCAACTCTCCGTCCTCCACCCGACACCTCTCACGCAGGCTCGTGTCTCACACTGCTCTTGATAAATACACAGTTGGGCTTAAAATCCGTTTTGTGAATATTAGATCCTCAAATATAAATGAGGATGCCAGCCATTAAAAAAGGTTAATAACGTTAGATTCATTTTGGTTCTGAAATCAGCTTGTAAACAAAATTTGCCCTGCTTTACACCTGACCTATTAGCAGTGCTCCTATGTAACGTATCACATCATTAGAGAAAAAAATTGCGTCAGGGCTGAGTTATTCCTTCCCACATGTTTGTTTTCCAAACACAGCATTGCACTTAAGCCTAAATTGTGTAGCAGTATTTGCAGTAACGTGGCCCCTTTGCAGCATGTATTTCCCAGCCCTGTGTTAGGCCGGAATGTTTCCTTCCCGAGCCTGTTTGGGCTTGGTGTCGCCTGTCAGTCCTGGGTATCCTGTCTATCCGAGCTGCCTCTGTTTTCTCTTTTTTTTTTTTCCTAGAAAAATGAACTCATTAGTTTAAAACTCCCAAATGCCACATTCAGCTCAAACTGCGAAGATGATAACCTGTAAAAAAAGAGAGGAGAAAAGAGAGAAGGAGGCTGGCAGGTTTTCTGCAAGTGGACGCTGTAATAAAAATGCCCCCTACTTTGTCGGGATGGGGTTTGGAGGGCTGCTGCCATATGTTACTTTCCTTTTTAGCTGGGATTATGCCATCATTATTGCTGATAAAAGCTGTTTACTGCCTTGGCAGAGGAGTGATGCTTGGCACAGTTTGGGAGCCGCCATTCAGTTTACAGAGAAGTGCATTTAGTGCCAGATGCTGGGATCCAGGGGCTTTGTTATCTTTTCCCATTATTGGGATCATCCATTGTCTGTTTTTTTCTCCTTTTAACTTAGCTCTGGCTTTGTTGTTTTTATTCGGATTCACTTGTGCTCAGGCAGGTGACATGGCAGGTTTCAGATCCCCGGGCAGTGCTGGGCACAGCTCCACAGTCAGGGGCACACAGGGACCATGTCCCCTCCTGGCACCACTGTGGGAGCTGATGGGTTTTTGTCCTCCAGCACCCAGTGATGGGTGCCCTGCCTGGGAAAAGGTGCTGGTGGCTGAGAGGGGATCCAGAAGAGGAGCATCCCAACATAGGAGCTGTCACGGGTGTTCCTAGGAACCTCAGCACCCAGGGTCTGGCACAACCACTGGGGTGCAGAAAATGTGTAAATGAACGAGAACATCATATTTCAGTGGGAAGGTGGCCATAAGTCATACAGAAATGCTCTGAGTGAGGACTAACAGAGCTGTTGGCTGGGTGGCAGTGCCATTGGTGCCAGGTTTTCCATTAAAAACAGTTGCAGTGTCCATAGAGAAGGGAGTGTATCTGGGCTGGACCTCACTCAAAGCTGAGGGAGAAGAGGAGTGGTGGCTGTGCCACCAGGCACCTGTGATGGAGGCTGGGGCACATTGGGGTGGTGCCCCTGTGGCCCTGGGAGCCGCCCCAGCACCAGCCCAGTCTCCGTGCTGGCTCCATGCACAGTTTTTGCCACTGCCATGGGACACCAGCTCTGTGTCCCCAGGACTCCCCCCTGGATGTGCCTGATGCCAGTCCCTTGTGGCAGCACGAACCCCTTGGATGAAATGCTGCCAGCCGGGGCTTTGCCCTGTGTTTTCCTGCTGAGGAGGAGCAGTTGTGCCCTGCAGGGTGTGGTGGGGCCATAACCCAGAGCCAGGACACGGCCCAGCCCCAGCGAGCCTGGGGGGGCTCTTCCAGCCATGGCCCCAAGGTCCCACCGGGCCATCCTCTGGCTTCCACTTGGGAATCAAGGCTGGATGTGTCTGTAAATCTCATCCTTGCTGGAGACACGGCCTCGCTGTTCCCACACTGACTTCTCAGGGCCCACAGCCCTCGTGTTGTGTTCAGGGGCCCCTCAGGCACCCCGGGTGCAGGTCGTGGAGCTGTGGTGACCCCAGCACGGTGCTGCTGCCCTGTGGGCTCGGTGCCCACGCTGGGTGAGACGGCAGAGCGGTGGTGCAGGGCTGCCATGGAGCTCCCGTTCACCTCCTCTGCTCTGATATTCTTTGGGGAAGAGGCTCTGACCTTATTTCTCCTGCTAAGAGAGATGCATCTGGAACCAAATGAGGGCAGTAAAGTATAATAGAAGGATTACAAATGAAAGTTTTGTTTCTGCTGGTGCAATACCTTGTTTCCCCCTCGTGTATCCTGGGAAATCAGGCTGATCAATAGTTCCCATTTCAGCACAACTGCAGCCAGCATTACAACTGTATAAAATTTACAACATTGTCTGCTGTAAATTTTAATTGGAAAAGCCTCGTAGCTTCACCCTCGATCTTTGCGCTTTTAAATGTATTTGATTTTAAAAAATCAAACAAATTTACAGCACATAACATCATGTCACATGCTTTGTATTGACAGTGCAACAGAGGTGGCACAAACCCACCTTCCTACTGTAAGAGAAAAGGGCTGTAAAATACCTGGAAAAGGCCGGGAGTGCAACGAGGGTGTGTTTGGGAACCAACGAGCCCCCGGTGCCAGGCAGTGCTGGCGGGAGGGATCCCGGGATCCTGCTCCCAGGAGGGATCCTGCTCCCGGTCCTGGCGGTGCTGGAGCCCCACAGCCCCACAGCCACCCCGAGGAGCCGCACAGAACACGGCGCTTCCAGCACAGCTTTATTTCTGTCACAGGTCAGGCTTAAAATGCTGTGTGATACAGTTATTGACTCTAATCTGGGCATAAACACAAGTCCTCAAGCACCAGCCCAATTAATAATTTGCATAATTAACATGCATATTAAATAGGGACTGGCCCTGCATCTGTATTGGCGGTGAAGGGGTAATGAGGGCTAGCGGAGCGGCGCCTCGGGCTGGCGGGAGCAGACGTGTGGCAGTAGTAATTTTTGCTTGGATTGACAACTGCTAGACAAGCAGTCCCAGCATAAAACTAAACCCCGTTTGGCAGAATTAATCGTTGACAAACTGCTCTTAAAGCTGTAACATTGTTTCTGTCAGTTGTTCGGTTTGATGTCACTGTTAGACATAATAAATCAATAGTGTCAGAATTTGGTAATGTTTATAGCTAGCAAGGTTTATTATTTCATATGACTGTCATGTACAAATCGTGGTATCATGGCTGCCTCTAAATTATCAAAGGCACAGTATTGCTGGAATAGATTTCTTAAAATTCCTTCTCCAATTGATCCTGCTGATCGTTGGTAGTGACGGGGCCCACTTGTGTTTTGGGAGGGGTGGCTTTCTCCTCTGGACATTTTTTAAAGACAAGTTTGAGCTGTTGTACACAGCAGGATTTATTGTCACTGTCTCCAGCCCAGGCAGCAGCTCTCTGCTTTATGGGCCTCACTTTTCCTGCTCCAGTCACAGTTTCCAGGCTATCAGTGAATTCCCTGGAGCAGATCCATGGAGCCAGTGCAGGGTGGGCAGCACAGGGATGTCCTGATCTGAGCAGGGTTAAAATCCCACCTCCATGAGAGGGGCCAGCCCTGGGACAGGGATTTATTATCCAGTGGGAACGGGGCACAGGCAGACTGAGGGCAGACCCCTATTCCCACCTGGGGGTGTGGGAGAACATGTGCTGTGATGTACAGGTGTCTGTGCATGGGGTGTCTGTGCATGTGGGGGTGTCTGTGCATGGGGTGTCTGTGCATGTGGGGGTGTCTGTGCATAGCAGTGCCAGGGGTGACTCTGTGCTCGCCTCTCCCCTGCTCTCCTGTCACCATCTCACCCCAAACACCGGGGTTTGACCCATCACACCTCTCTGCTCATTGCACATCCCCTGGGACCCGCCTCTGCACCCAAAGGGATGGGACAGTCCCTGGGCTGGGCTAAAACTGTCCCCTCACGAAGGCAGCACGTATAAATTACGACAATAAATTACTGCAGCCCCAGGGTAAAAGAAGCATCAAGTTATGACTTTTACATGAGTATTTAGTCAGCCATTCAATAAAAAATAGGTCTTCCAGTTGCACAGTACCATTTATCAGCTCCATATTTATTATTTATCATAGCTACACATGATGCAAATGTGAATTACCTCACTGCTCCTCTGAGGAGCACTTGCTTTTATAGAAATGTAAACATATATAACACAGTTTGCAGAGTCAGAGACCCGGCTTTGAAAGGAAAGAGAAACCTGGCTTTGAAAGGAAAGAGAAATTAGGGATGCATATTTTATTTTTGCTTTCATTTCTATGTGATAAATTATCTGTTCTACAGTTTCCTTCTAAAGGTCATTTCCAGGAGTAACTTTCCCTAACTCCTGCTGCTCTGTGGTTAGCTCTGAGGAGGATCTGTGGGAACACCAGTGCCCACTGGTGCCCAGGCAGACGGAGGTGCTGTGAGGTCACAGCTCTCATGACTGTGGCCGAGATACTTTAGCAGTTGTTTGCATGGCTCCTGGCAAGGGCTGATCCTGATGCCACCACCACAGGAGTCACGTTATCCATGCCCCAAGATCCATGGGGCTCATGATATCCGTGCCCAGAGCACTGTGGGGCTGGGTAGGGTTGGCCAAGGTTGGGGGCCCAGTGGCTGGAGGGTGGGTGAGAGGGCTTTGCTGACCCCACTCCAGGCATTCCCACCCCCAGGATCAATCCTCTCACCCGGTGACAATCATCCCTAGGCAGGAAATACCTGCAGTCATTAAAATTCCTCCCACATTTATTCCAGCTCTGGTAGTCTATAAAGTGATTTCAGTTCTAAAACAGGGATTTGAAGATTTCTTCCCTGCTCTGTGTTTCTAGAGTTTCTGGGGTCCTACAGGGAATTTCAGGCCTGGAAGTATTTCACTTACATGAATTGCCTTTCAATTTCAAAATTCTTTTTATATCTGGGAACCTCTTCCTAGCACGGGGATGAGGGGCAGGGGCAGGTCAGGGGAGCTCCCCCACCTGCCCCTTCCTGAGACACAGGGGTGGCAGGGGGCTGGGACAGGGGGGTGACAGGGTCTGGGGCCATGTGTGGTACCCCTTGTGTGGCAGAGTGCCCAGAGCAGGCCTGCAGGGGGGCTCATGGCCACGGCACAGCCATGGCCCTGTGTGGGCACGAGGGAATGCTGGTCTGCACCTTCGCTTCTGGAGCCCCTGCTCCTCCTCTGCTCCGTGGGGTCTGTCCCCTCTCTCTGAGCAGGAGCCCCCCTTGGCTGTGAGGGCAGCACGTCTGTGGGTAGTCCTGCCCTGTGGGTCACTCCTGCTCCTCTCCATGGGGTTGGCACCCAGAGCTGGGGTGCTGCACTCCCAGGCGTGGCTGTGTCCCCAGGGGAGGGCAGGAGGGCTTGTGCTTCTTTGTTTGCAGCAAGCGATCTAAAACCTCCTGGAGAAAGTGTAAAGGACAGGAGTGAATTGCTGAAGAGCTGAAATTGGTACAAAGCTGAAGGGTTCCAGGTCAGAGCCCTGGGGCACGGTGGGGTCTGTTCCCAGAGCTCAGGGGTGGCATTTGTGAGGGAGAGCTGCCATGGGGGCCAGGCAGTGTCCCCTCAGCCCACTGAGGTGCCCTTGCACCTCTGGCAGCACCCCGGGCTCCAGGGCGCCATGTGCTCGGGCTCGGCAGCCCTGCCCCGGGTGGGGGTTCCGTGCACAGCCGTGTCACCACGGCGATGTCACCACGGCGGTGTCACCACGGCACTGTCACCACGGCTCTCGGTGTCCCAGCAGTGCCAGCAGCGCGGGGTGCAGCAGCAGCCGGCTGGGCTTTGTGTCCTCCGGCCGCCGTTCGTGGCTCTGCAGCCGAGGAGGCTCCGGAACCCGGCCCGGGCGCTGCGGTGCCGCTGCCGAGGGACTCGGTGGCCCGGGAGCAGCCGGGCTCCTGTCGCTGCCGGTGGCACATGACAGCCGCGTTAGCACCAATTTGCTCGGGATGCGATGCCACGAGGCCTTTTCCTGCGGGCGGCCCCGGCTCGGCTCCCACCCCGGGCACGGAGCAGCGCCGGAGCCCGGCTGGGTTTTCTGGGGGGAGGTCATTAGTTACCGCATCGAGGGCTGCACGGGAGAATAACAGCACATCAGTTAGGATGCTAATTCACTCGACTGGCAGCGAGCGCTGGGAATGACAGCTTGGAGGGGTGCGGGGGAGGGTCTGAAAATGGCAGCAGATTGGTATTTTGAAAGGGGAGGGAAGTTTTATAATGATGAATAAGAAAGATGACATTTGGTGCTCACATTTCCCGTGCGTTGGCTGTCCATGGGAGGGTCAGCGTGCGGAACCTCCCGCGACGAGCCCGGGGCTGCCCAGCAGCTGACTGGGAGTGCACCCTTCCAGGGAACAAAAAGAAAGGCCCAGATAATTAGGGCAAGTTGAACTGCGGGAGGTAGCCAGCTTCTCGTCTGCCTTTTGTATATTCATGACCCAGCTTGATTGATGGAAGGACAGTGTTTGGTGACACTGTCATTTGCAAGTTGAAAGGTAGAGTACAGGCTGGAGCTCTGCTCAGATGTGCCTTAAAGGGTCCTACAATAAGCTCATTTGGATGCTGATGATGTTCGCATCTGCATTTCTTTGTTTCTAACTGTTTCAGGAGGACATCTGTTAATTTGTATAGATTAGCTTGGATGCTTTCATTTAAAAACATCAAATTATGGAACAGGACTGTTTATTATAAAAGTTTCCAGGAAAGTTTAAACTGATTTGGAAACCATGCAGAGCGTAAGATTTAAAAGCAGGATTAAAAAAAATAGGAGTAATATTTAGATTCACATTCAGTGTCCCATGCCCAGGAATTAAGACTTGCATTTGTGCTGCACATTATCAAGAAATGTTAGCAAAAGCATCTGTTGAATTATAAATTTCAGGATAAATGAGGCTTGCCAAATTTCGTATCTGCTGGGGAGAGGAGGGCCCCCTTTGCTGGACAGTGAAAGCCTTTATGTTTGAAGGGGGGGGAAATGAAATGTAATTAATTCAAGAGGGAAAATGCTTTTACTGTGTAATATTTAGGCACATATTTCAAGAATAATGGCGCTTCTGTCAGAGAAGTTCAGTTTTTGCAGGTACTGCTTTCAGAGAGACAGTGGGATGGGGGCTGGGGGGAGGTTTCCTGCCGTGGGTCTGGCTGCCCTCGGAGCAGCAGCTGTTGGTTGGCTCCACGTGTGCCAGGCTGGGCACCCTGTGCGGGTCCCTTCCCACCGGAGCACAGCCAGCTCTGGACCCTGCGGAGCTGGGCAGGCAGGGGGATGGCTCCAGCTCACCCCTGGTGCAGTCCAGGGCTTGGCCTTTGACAGTGACCCTTCCTCGTGTGCCCCTTCCCTTGGACCTGCTTTTGGCTGCTGCAGCCATAAAACCTGGTCTCATTCCAGGTATTTTCAGGAACATTAACTCACGTCCAAGCGTGCTCTGCTTTGCACTTCTCGGCGCCAGGCGTCTGCCTCCCAAGGAAGCCTTCACCAGCCCAGCCCATGTGGCCCAGGAACACGGGAATTGGGGTTGGGATACTACCCTGGACCGAGGCAGACTGGCTGTGGGGGCACTCGCCTGCCTGCTCCTTCTTGTGCCCTGCACTGTGGGGCACGGCCACGCTGGGCTCAGCACTGGGAATTCATGTCTGTGACTCCCATCTTCGTATTTAGTCCAGCTGACACATAAACCCCAACTGCCCAGGTCAAGGGAGCTGGGAGGACATCAATGGGGAGGGACCTGGCAAAGCCTGCAGCTGCCTGAGCTCTAAGGTGGCCAGAGATGGGGAAATACCACATTTAGGGGGCACCAGCAATGAGCAGACATGTGGGACCAGGGCTGCAAGGCAGCCCCAGGCATTGGCATGGCCCAAGACCCACTCGTGCATTTGAGAGGTCCCGGCATGGGCTGGAGGAGAGTTTGGGGCCAGCTCTCACCCCTCCTGAGCCGTGTCCCAGCATGTGTCCTCACCAGACAGAAATGCCCGTCACTCCCAGCCTGATGGGCACCTGCAGGGGCGGAGGGCACCTTCCCCCCTCTGTGCCCTGCAGCGCTGCGTCCTGGCACGCTCCAGGATCCTGGCAGCCATCCCAATGCCATGTGTGTGTCCTCCTGTCGGAGGCACAGGATGGAGATCAACAGAGGGTTTCTAGGGCAGCCAGCACAGTGACAGCGTCCAGGAGCCGTGCGGGGGAGAGAGCAGGGAGCAGCCCTGGGCAGGGTCTGCCCGTGTGGGTGGGCACCAGGCAGGGTGCTCAGGGCTGCCGTGGTCCATGGGAGCAGGATGGGTGCTGGGAGCGTGGTGGCTGGGGAGCACAGCGTGCTGGTGCAGGATGTGATGATGGCAGCATATGCTGGCTATTAGTGTGCCTTTTATTTAATTTTTTTTTTTAATACAAGCCTACATCGCTGGTGGCGGTGCAGACATAATTGCTACCTTGCCTGAATGCAGCAGAGTTTGTAGTTACTCAAGCAGGAGGTTTTTAAAACTGTGAAATAGTTTCTCTTCCTGCATGCCCCCAGATCAGGTAGAAAATGGGGAAAGAACTGCTAAATGATGTATTTAGAAAAAGCTGTTCTACAAGAGTATTTGAAACATTACAGATCTGCCAGAAGGTCCATTAACATAAATGTTTAACTCAGACACACACAAACTTATGTACCGAAATGAAAATGTTTCATGCATTAATTTGCTGCAGAAGGTACTAACATAACAATTAGAGCAACATTCTGCCTGCGTACACTTAAATTTCCTGGGGCAGTGTTTCGGTGGTAACGCGGAGCGTTGATGTAGGATCTCCTTGACTCCCGGCTCAGCACACCCCAGCACTGCAGTTCCTTCTTTTAAATCACCTTCTTACAGTTTCAAACCTGGCGTGGAAGGAACTGGGAGGTTGACAGCAAGGCACAGTTTTGGGGAAGGGGGCTTGGTTTCAGTTCCCCTCTGGCAGCCAGCGCCGCGTGCTCACACCGCCGACATCCCCTGTGATGTTGTGCACTGACAAAGGAACTGCCTCGTCCTTTGGGTTGCTTTGAACGTGGATGGCAAAGACAGTCACAGTAAAGCAGAGGAGCCCCCAGGGCAGCCAGGTAATGCCGGGCTCATTCCATTGCCACTCCCGGCTTGGTTCCGTCACATCCAGTGCCTTTGCTGGGCTCCGGGTGTTTCTTGGCTCAGCCTGGCAGGATGCTCTGCCCTCTCGGAGGGTATTTAGTGCTGAGTGCTCTCAGCATGCGAACGCTGGCGTCGCTGGCTGGGAATATGGGAGCACCGGGGGTTCCCATCCCAGCCCGGGCTGTGTCCTTGGCACACGGCTCCATCACATGGCACAAACCCCCGGCAGCCCACGCGGGTGTGGGAGCAGCGGCCAACATTCCTCCTCCCAGCAAATGCTTGTCCTAAACTGAGCACCGTAGAATAAAAATGGAAACATAAAAATAGCAGTTGGAAAGATAAAACAGCATTTATAGTACTAATAAAACCGTTGTGGCTTCCACAGGAAAACATGCTCTGTAACCTAATGCTTACCTGGGAAGACTGTCGAGTTTCGGAGAGTTATAGCTGTTTTTGTAAGAGAAGCACAGAGATTTGCTTCAGGGCTGAGTGATAGATTCTCCTGCCTGGAGCATCCCAGTGTGTTTATACATGGCTTGTATGGCAGCTTTCATAAGACATTTACCCCATGATTTGCGATGAGCTTATGTGTGAATAATTAATGGCAATTAATCCTTAATTACAGTAATTAGGCAAGTCACAGGAAATTAAGCTGCAGCTGGAGAAGACCATGCCTGGGAAGAGAGGATTGGGGGCTGTGTGAATGTGCCATTCACTGACAACATTACGAGGATGAGCAGCATTCAGCAGCTTTGGCATTTCTATTGGCAGCCTTGGGTAGGACAAGAACGCTCAACATTAGCAGCAATCTATAGTTGTCTACAAGAGTTTTTAGTTCAAGTGCCAAAATGTTATGTTGCATATGGTGATTATCTAAGTTTATTGGTTGCCATAATTCAAATGGGTGTAATTGTTTTTGGCTTGATGGTGACATTAGAAACTGAAGCTTTTATGTGTTCGTAGGTTCTGCTGGCATCAGCCATGGTTCAACTTCTAGAAACAATTCATCCAGGTTTCCAATTATGGAAACAGATTCTACAAATGGCTGGAAATTAACAGAGAAATTTTCAATGATTAAAAAAAAAGAAAACAGCAAAACTGGCAGCTTCTTAGTTGAGCAGCTAATTGCTTTATTATTAGCTGCCTTTCCCATTAAAATGAGGTTTGCACAAGGTGCAGTGTGTGCAGAGGCTGCTGCCTGGTTTGGGGAGTGGGACCAAGCGGGAAGGAAATGGGAGTGCTGGTGGGTAAAAGTTCGCAGTGGAAAAGCCCATCTGAGGGATCTCCTGTGCTAATCCAGCCACACCACAGCACTGGAAATGGGATCTGTGCTGGAAGCCTTTTGCCCTGGGCAACCCACAGCGAGGCTGTTTGCAGCTTAAGAGCTGCAGCCTTCCCCATCATTAATGTGCAAAGTTTTTAAACCTCATGATTAAACATGTTTCTGTAATTTACTGGGTTTCCAAGTGGCGATGTTTGTGCCAGCAACAATCTGGGGCAGAGCCGTGGAGGGAAGCACACATTAGTATCAATGGAACCTACAAAAAGCAATCAGTAATTTATGAGCTTGTGGAAAAATGCCCACATGTTCTCATCAAATTATAGGGATCCTATAATTTACTCAGTGACTACAAGGTGCACGCTCCCAAACCTGCTGTGGGGTGTTAACTGAACCTCTGATTAGATTTAATCCAAACAACTAATCTGTTAGAGGGGCCTGAATAAATAGGCAATATGGCCAGAGCAGAGTGTTATTTCAGGCTAAGATGACAACTGATGAGGAGGTCAGCCAGTTCCACCCTGGAAGTGCACAGTGACCTGCTGCAGGTGGGGTGCAGCACCCAGGGAATCCTGCGTGTGCAGCTCCGTGTGCCTCGGCACTGTGAGCGCTGAGCAGGCAGGGCAGGAGGGAGAGCTCTGCTCTGCCAGAAATAAAAGCCTGGAGCCAGATGTTTGCGAGCTCTGTACTTGTTTATAATATGGAAACGTGTAGAAACTTCAGCTCCTTGCATGGGGAATCTAGATCAATTTTTAATTTACTTGTACGCATGGATGACTCATTTGAAAAAGAAAATTGTGGCATCAAAAAAAAGACATTTCAGCGAGCATAGGTTGCTGCATTTATCTGTTTCTCGTGCACTCTGGAGTGGAAATAAGTCACAGTATCTTAATAATGGTCTTGATTTTATAAATGATTTTTCCCCTTGAAATAAGCAATCCATTCATTTTAATATGTAGAATTGGTTTGCTAGCAGGGCGACAGTTTAAAAAGACTTCCAACTGTGACACAAGTGCAACCATATTGCTTCCTATTACTCGCTAAGGTAGTTGTTTAGAAGAGAGAATGTTCTCCCTGGAAATGTTTAAAGTGCTGTAATTTTATTTAGGATAATGAGGATTTATAACAGTTTTACCATATGAAAACCTGCCTTTCGACAGAGCGAAATAGGCGGTTGCGGTTCCGGAGCGAGCGGCGGGGTCTGCGAGGGGAGGTGTCTGTGTCTGCCCGGGCAGCGAATCCGTCACCGGGCCCAGAACATTCCCCGCAGCCGCGTGGGATAATTCATCACCAGCATGTATGGATTTCTCTGCTTTAATCGCTCTAGACGTTAATTAAAATCCTGTTTTATAGAATATTTTAATTTTGAGATTTGCCCAGCTGTACAGCCTCCGCTCTCTTGTCAGGGTTGAGCCGGAGGATAACAAATAGCTGAATTTAAGCCTAGCCGGGAATTTGGGGGGAATTCCTGGTGGAGTCAGAGGAGTTTGGCCACGGCTGGATCAGGACTCGACGCTGTGCTGCCGCTCGACTCTGCTGGAAGGTCGTTCCTCTGCGTTTATTGTTGTTGTTAAGCCTTTAAAAATTTTCCCTTCATTAAGAATGCTTCCCGTTTATTACCAATCTTGCTTCCCGGGCAGGATCGGCGCGGGGCTGGGCGAGGGTGCTGAGCAGCACAGTTAATGCCCTGCTCATAAATAGAAAGGAGAAGGAATTGAACTGTTACAGATTTTATCAGGTTTTATCTCCTCACTGAAAATCTTAGCTCTCAAAACATTTCTAATTTCCCTTATTTGAAGGCTCAAACAGTTTCAAATTACTGCCCGTGGATTGTTCTTGACACGGAGAATGGTAAATTTGAGCTGTGGAAACGCTGGAATGTGTGGTGTGTGCTTTTCCTGAACAAGGGAATTCAACGGGTAAATTACAGTCATTTACTTGGAGTGTAATTTACTGAGAGCCTTTAGGCAAATGCAGGAGAAAGGACAGCAGGACAGGAAAAATAGCTAAAACAGGGGCTCCCCCTCCCTCCTCGCATGAAATCCAGTCTATATCCATGTGATGGGGATAATAAAAACTTTCTTATTTAAAATATATATAATTCTTATTATTTTTTCAATTCATAAGGCAGGCATTTGTAAGTATGACAGATTTATGTGAAGATAAGATTTTAAATCTTGCTAAATTATCCACACATCTTCTTAGGCTTGTGCATTTTGCACCTCAGGATCTGCATGCAATCATCCCGTATTTGAGATTGATAAAACTGTTAATTTTGTGCCTAATAACAGGTCAAGCATCTGAAACTGTCATCGAGCTAAATGGAAATTGCTGTTTTCATCCTATGGAAATACTCAATATTTAATCAATTTTTTAAAAATAAAAATGTTTATCTAATGGAATCTGCAACGAAGAGATGCACTCAACCTTTTATTTGAAATGAGAGCATAGAAATAAATACCGATGTGATTTTTTCTTCATTTAAATGGTAGAAATATGGCAAAGAAGCAGCCAAGGTCTTGTAATCTGCAGGTCTGTGGAGATGCAGGATGATGCTGAGGAAGTGTTGTGGCCTGGCTCCTGTGAGGTGGGAATTGCAGAGCAAAGAGGCTGCGCTGGGAGTGGGTTTGTGCAGCACGTTGTAATCTGACACTGAAGTTGTGCCCTGCATTCCCCGTGTCATAATTGATGGCTAAGGAAAAGCACATGCTATGCTAATCCTTTGTTGGAATAGCTTGTTAAATTGCGGTTGCCAATTTAAAATAAACTATGGAATGCCTGTCTGTATTTGAAGGTTTGCAGTCTGCAGTTTTAAACAGTCATTTTAAAGCTGTTTTTCAACTTTATGTTGCATGCACACTGTCTGCCTGTGCACACAAGGTCAGCGTGTTCGCTGCTTTAATAGCCGACCATCAAGAACAAAATCAATGAGCTGCGTGTTTCACACCAGTATCACAAGGGATTTTCCCATTTATAGCACATTTGTGTACTGATCCCGAGTTTAAATGACAATATTGATGCCCTATTAGAGCTGTGCCGAAACGGACTTTGTGCAGTTCATGCTCCAAGTTGTCTGAACTCGGTCCTTTCCCAGACTCTGGTTCCACTTTCTGTCCAGCTTCCAAACATAAATAAGCCCAGAGCACGTCGGAGCAGGGCTCGGCTCCCACCTCCCTGTGTGCAGGAGGGGGAATTCCTCGGCTGCAGATTTCAGATCAAGATCTTCCGTGGTTGCTGCAAGGAGGGTTATGAGGCTGCGTCTAAATAATCATCTGCGTGCTGATTACGGAGAATAAAGTGGCATTATTGCTTATGGATGAGAGAAGGCAGCACTGCCCTGGGAAGACACAAGTGCCAGTTCTGTGGGAATTTTATGAGTCCTGGTGCGGTGTAATCAGCCGCCGGCGGCTCTGACGGAAGGATAGCTCATGGTCTGCAGGGGAATAGATCCTGTGCTGCCGAAAGGAAATGTTACTTGTGCAGAAGAAAATGATTTAATGTTGGTAGAAGGGTTATTCATTTATAAGGGATTAAAAATGACTTCAATATAATACCTTTAATTTGTAATAATGGTCTGCAGGGCTGTTTCCTGTCTAAAATAAACCGTTTGACTGGCATGTTCGTTTGATCCATTCGGTTCTATGGGATATTAGAGGGATAAAGGAATTATTTTCAGTTATTTTATATTCAATTACATTGGTGAGGGCCTCGGTGGCCGGGTAGCAGGGAGGTGTCAGGCTGTCCCATGGCCCATGTTTGACCCTGGGGCAGCCGGATTCTGCGCCTGCCCCGGGAATCGAGTGGCTGCCCCGTGTGGGGGCAGGACTTGGGCACAGCTGCTGCTGGAATTCTGTTCATGGGAGTAAAGCAAGGAGCAGAAGCCGAAGCCCGAGGTGTGCAGAATGCCTTTGACTTGGAGGGATTGCAATCAGAAAAAAGAGAATGAAGGGAACCTTTGCACTTGAGCTCTGCTTGTGATCAGCCGAGTCATTCCGCAGAGCAGGGCTGTGTCCAGGGGTGGGTGACACAGCCCAGACCCATCCCCAGGCTCACCCTCCTGCCACGGCAGCAGCTCCCACAGCCTGGAGCCTCCTCTCACAAATCTCCTTGGCAGGGTCCCTTTGGGGTGGCCATGCTCAGTTTGGGCACAGATCCCGGACCAAGGGACCAAAGCCACGTGGGAGACAGGACTTGCTCACCCTCACTGGAGCTGCCCACAGATCAGTTGTGTGTCCCCTGGCAGGGCTTGGTTTGTCTGTTCACTGGGAAGTAAACAAGCTTTCTCGGATTTGGCAGATGGGTGTCTCCAGTTTTTAGCATTTAATAGCATGTTTTACTATTTGGATTCTTGTTTTGTAAAGTTACAGGTTTGGGGAATCACCAGAAAATCTCCACTTCCTAGACAAAAAAGATTGCAAGTTTCCACTCTGTACAGACACCTTAAAAGGTGACCCAGAACCTCCATCAAGGGAGAGAAGATAACCGGGGTCCATATTTATTGCTGCTAAAATCCTTGTGCTTTTTAAATTAGCACGATGTGGGGAGAAAGAGGGAGGAGTCTGCTGGGTATTTTTGTGAACTCTGGTATTGGCAGCTGGGTAAAGGGCAGCAGCGTTCTCAGAAGGTCTGACAGTGCTGGTGTGCCTGGGAGCATGAGGCAGTAATGAAAGATGATGCAGAAACCCCCAAATTCCAGAAATAAAGATACCAAGAGGTGTGTTTTTCAGTGTAACTAAAGAATAAGCAGCAAAGCAAATAAACATATAGTGCTTGTGAATTTCCTTTTGTTCCAGATCAAAAATACAAGACAGAGTTCTCGTAGTGATATACAGGCAGGATTAATCTGAATAAACATTTCCAGCGTGGCTGTTGTGGAAAAAAGGCATGTTCTGCTTGCAAGGCTGGGTACAAAGTGTTGAGAATGGGGCTGGATCCTGCCTTGCCGCTTTAATTCGTGTGTATTTAGTGCAGAATTGCTGTCTGATTTACTGGGAAAGAAAAAAAAGCCCCAACGAACAGAGCCAATTTTGATTGGAACAGGCAGGATTAAAATGCAGGATTATCCCTGCAAAGGCTATATTGGGTAGGCAGCTCACTGACCTTTTTGAGGAGCGAGCATGTGTGGAGCTGTGCTGGGATAAATCCTTGTGCTGTGGCCTTCGGGAGCGGGGACAGGCACACAAAGCGTGACCGGGCGCAGTGCCCTCACCTGTGATCAGCACAGGTCCATGTGTGTACATGGAATTCCAGTTCTCAGCCCAAACACTGTCTTTGTATAAATATGTGCTCGGAAATAACGTTCCTATAGGTTTGGGTGATATAAATAATGTATGTGGAGAAGCTCATAAATGTAAGCTCGAATTTTCCTCAGTAGTTTTTGTTCTCAATCACCTTGATGAAACAATCTTGAAGGCGCTCTCCTTTCCATGGCATTTGGAATGAGTCCCTGACAGGCTGATTTTCCACCCCTGTTGTGATGCTGCTTTCTCTAGTTAATATTCCTCTGTAAGTGTCGTACCAAAGTAAACCAAAGGAGCCTGGCTCATGACACTAAGGCTGCATTTGCATTAATTATGCAGTCAGGGCTGGTGAGAAAATGCTGTCACAGAGAGAGAGGCAGTAAATGAGAACCCTCCGAGTGCGCCTGAATGAAGAGCATTAAGTTCATTTACATGGGCGCAGGCCGCGAGGCTGGCAGGGAACAATGGCTTTGCTCTTGTCGCTCGCCGCCGTATTGTTCTGCGGCTTAATGACTCCCAGGCAGAGTGGGTGCGCTCACAAAGACACGGCCGCGATCCCTTTGGTATTAATAACGGCAGTAATAATTAATAATATCCCGCTAATCGGGAGGCTCATGGCGCCCCGAGACCGGCGAGGCCGCGGCGGGGAGGCTGCGGCCCGGCGCCTACGGGAGCCCGGGGGTGCCCCGACAGGAGCCCCCGGCTCGGCCCTCGGGCCCGGAGCCACCACAGAGCCCCCGGCTCGGGCCCGGAGCCACCACAGAGCCCCTGCCTCGGCCCCCGGGCTGGGGACGGGCCCTGGTGCTGCCCGGAGCCACCACAGAGCCCCCGGCTCGGCCCCCAGGGGTTCCGGAGCGCCCATCAGGCCCTGCCCGGGCGGCCCCTGCGGCGCTGCCAGGGAAGAGTAGGAATTTTTTAATTTGTATATTTTCCAGGGATTTTTTTTTTTTTGCCTTGTTTCCAGCATCCAAGGCTTTAGTTCTGTAGCAAAATTACTCCTCTTGTTGCCAGGACAAAGGGTTGGCAATGGAATTTTGCCCTGTCCCCTGCCCGGGGCAGTGCCCGGGGTGGGTCACTGTGAGCCTCCCCATCCCACATGGCCCAAACCCACCGAGAGAGCAGAGACTCCTTTGGATAACACCATAAATCGGGATGGGAAACCGCATACGTGTGAAAATATTTACTGGACATGGCACTGAGTAAACCTGAGCTGAGGGTTTATGAGAGTCCCAGTGCCACCACTGATTGCATTGTGTTCACAGCTATCAACGGCCTCTCCAGATCCTCCTCCTTCCTCTCTGTGCATGTGGGCATCCAGCTTGTTATGGAGCGAAAGCAAAATGTGTGACTCATACAAACATGACCATCTATAAAGATGGGGAGAAATATTAATACATATGTAAAAAATTAAAGGTGTACACCTTGACTGTTTCATACATAAAGATTAATCTCCCAATATTATATTGTGATACTATAGTTTGGGACTATTTTCATTGAAATGTGGAGGTTCCTTTTAAAGTTCAAAACTTGTTGTCATCTCTATTTATCTTCAAGACTTCCAGACACTTTAAACTACAGTTTAAATTTAAAGTGACTATTTTTATTCATATGCTGACATAATTTTCCTTGGAATGATTTATATTTCAATAATAGCTTAAATTATGTTTTGCATTCCGTGCTTTGATGTCATGCAGGAGGTGTCATCACAAGATAAACTTTCACATCTGAGAGTCAATAAATTGTGCTTAGGTAGTCTAATGAAAATATTGTGAATGGCTATATGGAGTTATATGCAGTACAGCCAAGCAGCACAGATACATGTAGATATTTAACAAAGGGCTGTGTTTGATCTCACGATGTCATTGGCTTTGACACCATGGCACAGTACCAGTTTACAGTGATACGAATCCTATAATACTATATCATGCTTTTATCCACTAAATAAAAACCTGCCCTATGTTTTATTACAAAGTAGGTGGCCTGGAGGAAAAATATATGTATTCTTTCCTTTTGGAATAAAATATGCATTTGGGCTTCTCATTTCATCTCCAATCTGTGTTATTCCTTAAAAATGCAGAACTGCCTGAAGTCCTCTTTAATATTTAATTCAACAACTTTTTAATCTGTCATTATGCTGTGATGAAGTAAGCATCAAGTGTCGCTGAAAAAGATTAAATTATACTTGGAAATAGGAATTGAAATGATTTAGGGTTGGAGGCTGAATATTTGCTTTGCACAAGTAATAATAGTGGAGCTTGGGTGAGGCACGGGTTTGGATCTGGCTCTAATGCCTCTGCCGATCCCCTCTCCCTGGTGGCTGCCCCTTGATTTACTCTGGCACTGCCAAGCTTGATTTGATTTAAATGGAGGTAGGAAGTGGAAATTCCACACTACAATACATTAATTACTCCCTGCTACTCCTTGCGCTGATTTTCTTTTTCTCTGTAAACATCATAAACACTGCTGCAGCAACCCAAAGGACAGCCGCTCTGAGCTGCCCGGTAATTTCTTGTTAACAAGCTTATCTTAAAATGGAAAAGCAGGAATAATTAATATCTACCTCTGGAAGAATGGATGATGTGAAAGAGCGAAACACTTGTTCCTGTCCATTCATGAGGGATGCCCCCATGTAATGAGGGGCTTGTGCCAGCTTCATCCAATTGCTTAACTTGGGCTTTTGCTCTCCCTGTTCTGATGTCACCTTTGAATTTCTCTGCCATGTTCTGGAGAGAGGGGGAAGAGCAGTGTCGCTTTGCAGACCAATATCACAGGGAAGAGCAACATCACATCACAGCCGTGGGCCTTGAGAGACCCAGGTTCAAAATCTGCTTTACATGGAGCCAAACCAGCAGTGCTGGTGGTCCTGCTCTGGCCACTGTCGGTGCACGTCAGAGGCCACGTGCAGGGTTGGGCTCTGCTGGGCACAGCTCCCGTCTGGCTGGGAGAGCTCTGCACCCCCGGTGTGGGGTGGGGTGAGGATGGTGGGAGAGGTGCCTTGAGCAGGGCACCTGGTGACACTGGGCATCTCAACCCCCTCCTACATGACAGCTAGTTTCAGTCATAATAATACAGATAATTTTGGAGTTTTGGCAAGTTTTCCAAGGAAGATTATCTTTGCAGCTCCAGTGGCATCACCTGACAGAAGAGAATCTGTCTCCAAGCGCAGCTTTCTCTCGGGTCCGAAGGAGAAGTGCCAGGTTTTAGGAATACTGTGGAAATTCCTTTAATGGCTACCTGTATGATAGGGAAGTGATGTCTCCACCACTGCTAGGTCTAGTCAGAGTTCAGTAACACTTTGCAGTCCTGCTTGAGAAATGGCCCCGCACTATTTGTTTACTGTTCTGGCAGAACCTCTTTCTTCTACAGCATTTAGTAAAAAAGCGTCTGTTCCCTCCTAGCCAATGCATTATTTATAATTATTCTCCCTTCCTTGTAGGAATGTGAATATCTATATAAATAATTGATTGCAATTATTAATTGGGGACCATGCAGTATTTTTACACAGCCCGTGTTATCTGGCAGAGTTCCGGGCGCACCAGCGGCGCTGCACGCCGGGTTCTGCTCCCGCTCTCCCGCAGCAGACGCTCCATCCCCGGGCCCAGGAGGGTCTCCTCGGGGTGGTGGGGGCTGCAGGAGTGTGCCCATCGGGGGGCACGGCTGGGTGTCCCCTGTGCTGGCCCCGGGGCTGTGGCTGGCAGGGCTGCTGGGGCCGCGCTCGTGCCCCAGGGCTGTCGGTGGCTGCTCTGGGCTCGTGCAAAGGTGAATTTTGTCTGACAGGGACAGAACTTTTTTCTAGTGCAGAGAGATGTATAACCTCTGTCAGAGGAGCAGCCTGCTCTGTGCTGCTGTAGAGCCAAGCACCTTTTAACCTCTTCAGACTGTAAATTCTGAGCGGTTGATATTTTAGTGTAATTCCTCTCCAACTGGCATTATTATTTGATTGCAATGAATTACCTTTTTTAAAAAAAATCGTAAGTATAAATTCACTTGACTGATCCTGCAAATTATTTATGATGTAGTGTTTTGGTCTAGGATAACCTTTTAAAATAAATCAGTTTTTCAATAATAGTTCAATGTTTGCCCACCTAATGGTGTTCCCATTAAGATCTGCATTTGTCACGAACCTGCCTTTTCTGCCTGTGCAGGAGACAAGTCACCGCCCCTAAACCCACTCTGCTTGTAGGGTAAAGTAAATGCATGTCTTTGTAGGAGAATAAATAAAAAGAGCAAGCTGAGTCAATAAGCGGGTTCAATTCCTGCCTGCAGCCATGGCGGACAGCTCATTTGGTAGATGTGGGTGTTTTGTTTACATTTATAATGCAGCTTTATTTAATGCTGACAGATATAGCTTGTGGCAAATGATAGTCAGAATGTATGAGCAGTCATAATGCTTCTGTCTTCTTATAGTGTGCTGCTGAAAATAAGCAGTTCACCTCTGTTTTTATTGAGGAAAGGATATGAGACAGCTATAGCTTCGCGAGGCTATTTATTGAGTTGTTTTACTAGCTGTGAACATGCCGCTTTATAGCAGTTGTGAAAATGGACTTTGCTAGTGTGTGGGAAAGGAAATAACATTGCAGTATACAAGGGTAGTAAAAAAACCCTCTATAAATAATTTTTCAGACTGAAGAATATTCTCATTTAAACAGCTAGAGAGGCTGGTGATTTTTGCCAGCTGCCAGCTCTTCCCGGGATGGCGTTGGGTTAAAATCGCTCCATCAAATGCTATTAATATTTTAACGTCACAATAATAAAATTTGGATAAGTCCTTTCGAGCCGAGTTGTTCAAGAGTTTTGTAGGGAAGTTTGGTGTTGTTGCTGAGTTCTGTATATTTACACACCTATCAAGTTTAATAGTGCAGTGTGGTTCTCAGATCTGCAGGACTGGGAGGAAAGACCTGTGTTTGGCACAGCTTTGGAATGCAGGTTCAGTTTGGAATGGTGTGACTTTACACTTGCTGCTGTTCCCTGCCACACGTGGCTCCTGTGTGGCTCCACGTGGCTCCACGTGCTCTGCGTGGGGCAGGTTTGCCTGCAGGTGAGGCTCTGGGTGCCAGTCAAGCTGTAGGAAACTGGGAACGTGGCTCCAAGCCCAGGTGACTCTTTGGGAACAGGGTTTATCCCCAGGAATGTGAGGTGAGGCCGTGCTGCTGAGCTGGCAGAGGGATCCCGTGGGACTGGCACTGCTGGTGCCCCGGGTGAGCCTCGGGCTGTCTGTGCTCACCTGGGCAGGGCATCACTGGCCATGTGCTGCTGCTGCCGGGCCCTGAGCCCGTGCTGGTGTGAATCTTAACCATGGAACCTGCGCTCTTATGGATGAGGCAGGGTTTGAGGAGTTCAGTGCCTTTTCTGGTTTTATTCCCGTGTTCAGCGGCAGCACTGAGGGGCACAAATCATTTTCATGTATGCAAAAATAATTTCGAAAATGGTATTAGTCTCAGCAGGTGAGGCCTTTTGTTTCTTCCATGTTTATGTACAAATTCCTAGGGAACACTAAATATTAAATTGAAATAACCCTCCCTTATTATTACACAGCCATGGATTCAATTTAATTCTCTTCAGATAAGGTTTTTCTGGACACATATTTGCAATTGCCTGTCCTGTAAATACAGTTCAGACTGCAGCCAGGAGCTCCTTCCCACCTTCCTCTTGTGCAGGAAAGACACTGTATTTCTGTGCTTTTGGATTTTTCAGATGCAGACACCTTCCTTCTCACTCTCATTATGTTTATGGATGACAGGAGTGCTGTAAGATGTCCCCCTTCCCCCCTTAACTGGACAGAGAAATAGGTTAATCTCTCCACAGAGCCATTCCTCTACTTCACCACCTGTTTCCAAATCCCAGTTGTCAAAGGAAGAAAAATCCAGAGCCTGGTGTGAGCCTGAGGACTGGGGGGATGGCGAAGCCCTGGCACCCACTGCACCCAGAGTAACATGAGGAGGGATCTGCTCTGTGTGTTTGGTCAGAGCTGGCAGTGTGGCAGCTCTGGGAAGGGCATTGCTGTGGCTCAGGGTCAGTCACTGCCCGGGTTCCACCCTCCAGAGCTGGCCCAGGATGCCTTCTCCTGGAGAGCACCAGGGCATTCAAACCTGTGCTCTCCTCCTCTCCTGAGATACCCTGGAGGTTGTTCAGAGGTGAGACCATAATCAGCCAAAATTTTACATTTTATTACTTACACTATGGAATTAATCTCATTTTTATGAAAATAAATATATGGTCTAGCTCTCCTAATAAGACTATCTCCATGGTGTTTAAGTAATAATCATTTATTGTTTAAATACAGTAGAGGCTGTAACAAAATGCTGTCAAGAGCCATCACACTCATTAACCTGCCAGCTAATTAGCCTCCTCCTGCCTGATTACTGACAAGTTCTTCAATATGAACCTATCGCTGTTGTGTCAGCGCTGAAGCACCAAGTGAAGTGGAGGAGGGCTCCATTAGATGTTTGCGAACAAAGTCTGTGCATTAAAGGTTTGTTTTCTGCACTCCAACAAATGTTACAGCATTAATATTCTCAGCTATAATTAAATTGGCAACTCTTAATTATGGTAATTAGCGCATTAACCATGTGTTGCCCAGCGTCGCTCGCAGGCGAGGCTCAGGGATGGGAGAGGGAAGCCAAGACGTGTCCCATTTCCCAGCAGAGCTGCTGTGCCAGGGGGCACAGCCTCTGCCCCCCGAGGCTCCAGTGTGTGCAGGACAGAGCAGGGGGAGAGGAGGAGGAAAAGCTGGGGTGTGTTGGCACCAAAGATCTTGTACTTAGTGTTAAGGAAACACCTATGGACACAGAATGAATGCAAGTGTCCTGACCTGAGCTCCCAGGGTGTCAGTGCTCGGCTGGGGTGGTAATGCTTTGGAAGGGCAGAGCACATTGCCCTTCCTGCCCTCCCCCAGGCTCAGTAATCAGTTGCCCAAATTTTTTCTGCTGGAGAATTTAGGAAATGAGGTTTTTTTTGTCCCAGTTGGCTGTCTTTGAACTAATGTTCACATGACAAAACCAACCTGTGAATTGCCATAATCTGTGTTAGTGCCCCGGAGTTTGGAGAGCCTCAGCAGCAGCTGGCACTGGCTGCACGTCCCTGGTGCCACCAAGAGTCACCTGAAGGACCTGGCAGATGAAGGTGCTGGTTCAGAAGATCCCCAGTCCGTATCCGTTGCCTCACAGCACTGTGCTTGGAGGGGACACAGCTTGCTTTTGGTGTGGGGGATGAGGACTGGCTGCACTGGTGCCACGGGGTTGATGGAAAATAGGTGCCAAGGTATTTTCAAGGCCTTTGTTCCTAGTGCTCTGAATTTATCCAAGACTCCTCAGGACTCTGTGGAATGACCTGAGTGCCACAGTCTTACCTTCTGAAGAAACTGAGGCATGGTGAGAAATACGTGGTTTGTCTGAAATCCCACAGCAGTTCTGGGATCAGGTCAGGGCACAGACCTTGGTGCACAGCCCAGCTCACTGCCCAGCTCCTGCTGTAGCTCTCTGCTCCTTTGTCTGGTATCCCTGTACGGTTTGGATGTTTCCTGATGTGAGCCTGGATGATTCCTGTTCTGCTATTCTGGCCATGGTGGGAATGTTTGGAAATCACAGCAAGGTCAGTGCTAAATGCTAAACAGCCAGTGAGTAAAGGGCTGGTGCTCGTCTGAGCCAAACTGGAGACATAAATAAACATGCCAGCAGCTCCCAGCACCGAGGGCAGATCCCCCAGCACGTGTGGGGAGGGTCTGACAGCCCCGGTGCCCCTGCAGACGGTGCTGCAGCTCCTGCAGCCGGGCCGGGCCTGAGCAAACGGCTCTGCTGGAGTCGTGCCCAGAGCATCCTTCCAACCAGTCCTCAACCTGGCTGCCAGCTTCTCTCCTGATTCAGGGGGAAGGGAACTTCTGTCTGATGTCTCTGTGTAAGGCAGCAGCTATTCGGGGGCAGCAATTCTTGCTACTTTCAAACGGGGAAAAAGTGTTACCTTGATATGAGCTTTTTTTTTTCCCCTGGTGCATAATAATTCTGTATGTATATAGGAAAAAGGGAGATAACCCAAGGCGAATTTAATTTCAGATTGGGTTTTTGCTTAATGTATTATTCATAGTATTATCTATATCATCACTTAGACATATCCCTGGCAATAAACTGAAAACTTAACTTTAACAATATCGGGCACCTCTGTTTTGGGGGCAATGGTGGGTTGGGAGCCTTTGGCTGCCCTTCATCACACTGTGAGGGTTTAATAAAGGATGCAGGGTGGGGGAGGGTGTTTAATGAGGGGCTTGGAGGGGGGTTGTTTGGCAGCTTTTTTTTCCCCCCAACATTTTTGCTGCATGACCTGGTTTTGCATTTTTCTGCATCTCTGTTCATCTAATTAGGATGTTCTAAAAAGACCTGGACCACTTATTGTACAGAACTGTAGCCTGTGGGTATTTAATAAGGAGCTTTCAGTGGTACATTTGCATCTTTTGCTCGGGGTCTGAATAGCGAATTACCTTAAAGATCATTAGAAGCGCTGCTGCATTGTTAAAACCAGGCCACGGTATTCTAATGACAGTTTAAAACTTGAGGCGTTCCCTGTGCCACGGCTCACCCCGGCATAATTGTGTGTTGCACGGGTGACCCTGCTGGAAACTGCTGATATTCCCAGCGTGTCCCCCGGCGCGTCGCTGCGGGCAGGTGAGCTCCCACCAAACCCCGGCACCTCCGGAGTGCGGCAGCGACAGCGGGAACAACGAGCTCTGCTTGTTGTGTGCGCTCGAGTGTGCGGCTGTCACACGGCTCTGGAGCCTCGCAGGGCAGGGCAGCGCTGTGTGGAGCCCAGGGCAGCAGGTTTTAGGGCATCCCTTCCATGCTGGTTTTAGGGCATCCCTCCCACACTGGTTTTAGGGCATCCCTTCCATGCTGGTTTTAGGGCATCCCTTCCATGCTGGTTTTAGGGCATCCCTCCCATGCTGGTTTTAGGGCATCCCTCCCATGCTGGTTTTAGGGCATCCCTTCCATGCTGGTTTTAGGGCATCCCTCCCATGCTGGTTTTAGGGCATCCCTTCCACGCTGGTTTTAGGGCATACCTTCCATGCTGGTTTTAGGGCATCCCTTCCATGCTGGTTTTAGGGCATCCCTTCCCACACTGGTTTTAGGGCATCCCTCCCATGCTGGTTTTAGGGCATCCCTTCCCACGCTGGCCGCTCCAGCAGCCCAGAGCTCTGTGCTGAGCTGCACACCCAGCCGGCACCGCGGCCTTGGGTGTCCCCAGGGTTTGCACTGCACCGTAAGGAGCGTTTCCAAAGCCCTTCCACTGAGGAGTCGTGTGGGTTTTGGGAAGGAGCAGGAGAAGCCAAGCTCAGGGACACCCCTTGGGGAGCTGGGAGCTGTGTGGGTGGCTCAAGCCAAGGGCCCGAGCCCCTTGTGCAACCTTGGGCTTGGGTGCCCTGGCTGCCCCCAGCTTTGCCCAGATCCTCCTTCCCAAATGTATTCCTCTTTCTGTCAGCTCCCTGCGGTTCGTGTTTCCACTTTCCATGACACATTTGGTGGAGCTGATGGGCTTTGTGGCTGCCCAGATCTTACAACACAACTTGGAGAGGTTTCCCATGGAGACTTCCACGTTCCGTGTGCCAACTGGGTGACGGTGCCAGCACTGAGTGCTTCTCCTGCTCTTCGTCCCAGCCTGTGTCAGTGTTGATACTGTGTGTCCACCGGGGAGGAGTGTGTGCTGTGTTCGGATTTCCCGACTTTCTGGTTATTCTTTCTTGGCCACAGAAGTGTTGCCAAGCCCCAAATCCAGCTGGGTGCTCCCAGGGCCCTTCCCCAAGACCTGGGGGGGCCTGTGCAAATGAAGGAGTTGTCCTCCCTTCATCTCCCCTGAGTGCTGCCAGGTCAGGCAATCCAGAAACTCCCCTTTGTACCAAGAGAGCTGCTTTCCCTGGAGCTGAGAGGGGCACTGAGCCAAGCCTGAGCACTTTTTCCCAAGTAAATCAATGCTAGTGGGGGCAGCCGGGCTCTGATGGAGTCTTGTGCTGAGGAATTGCATGGAGAAATGAGGGACCTTCAGGTGAATCCGGTGCTTGGGCAGGTGAATGGTTTTAGATGGTTAAAACTGCCAGGAATACGCTGATCATTTGGCAGAGGAGCTGTTTGTGCAGGGAAGAATTTCTCTTTAAAAAATTCAGTGTAACCAGCATTATTTTTTTCCTCTGGGATCCCAGACAATGAATGCACAGGCCTGTTCATTAATATCAGTTGTCTTCTGCAGGGAGTATCCAGATTTGTCGTGCCAGGTTTTAAATTTTTAATGTATTACCAGTTCTTAGGCAGAGCAGGCCTTTTCTTTGTTCTTTTTTACAGTAATACTGTTTTGTATTCAGCCTCGCGCTCGCCTGATACATCTCTCGGTGTCCCTTGTAAAAGCTCTCCCCTTATCAGCCCTGTTAGGTCTGACAAAGTCTGTCTTTGTGAGTTCCTGCAAATGTTCATGTCCAATTTTCTTTTCAGAAGAGCTGGGGGGGGGTTTGAGCGGTAATTGCTCCATGCAAATCTGCGGCTGTTTTGGCGACGCCGGTGCCGCGGTTTCGTGGTGCTCCGGTCACTGCACGGGCTGAGGAGCCTCGTCCCTCAGGGACCTGCGGTGCCTCCGAGCTGGAGGGTGGCCGGGGACCACCAGAGCTGTCACCTCCTCCACTCTGCCACCGGTTTGCCCGCAAAGGAAATCACACCAGGAGTTTTCCCAATATCTGTGCTCATGAGAAACTCCTGTTTCAGCCTCTTCCCCCTCTGGCCACGGTGCCGCCGGGCGAGAGGTGGCTCAGCCGGGCACACGCCGTGCCAGGGGGGGCTCAGTGCCCGGCAGTGCCGTGGTAATCACTGCACGTGTTGTGCAGAGCCCTCGGGCGCGTTCTGGGCTGCGACGTGTCGATGTGTCGAGTCGAACCAGACCGAGCGATTTGCATGACAGACTGTAACTCTTAAAAATCATGCTCGTAAACATAAATAATTAATCACATTATAGTTTTTATCATCTTTTTCCTTCCTAGCAGTATTAATAAGTAGCTCATCTTCTAGCAGCACCTGTTAAACCCAAAGCTGTCAGTCTTTATTTTCCCCAGAGAGCCAAGGAAAAATTTGTTATGCAATAATTTCTCTTTTACTTTGTGCTGTGATTTCGGTGTGTTTTGTGTTGATCTGTGTGTACACAACGTGAGATTTGTCTCCTTTATTTGCTTGCCCTGTGCACGCACTCCCCTGCTGGGGTGCCACTGGGGGCACTGGTTGTGCTCCTCAAGGTCACTGGTTGTGCTCCTCTGTGTGTGCTGGCCATGGGAATGGTCACTCGGGAGGCACTGACGAGGGGCAGTGGTGGGTTTGGGTGCACACCCTCACAGTGCCCGGCCCCACTCCTGCACCCTGTGATGCAGTGGCAGTCAGTCCCTCTGGGGTAGGTAAAGGGCCCATTGGGACGTTGGGCTCATGTTGCAGGTTGTGATTTCCTGCAGTTTAGGGAGTAACTAAAAGAAGAGGTGGAGATGCCGTGTGGCCTGTGCAGGGACAGGCCCCTCTCCAGCTCTGCTGTCACTGCGGCTGTTGGACACTCTGGATGGTGACAGACAGGGGGTCCCTGTCTCAGCTCAGGGCTGGAGAGGTGGGGACAGGCCAAGCAACAGCCCCCAGTGGCTCCTCTGGGGAAGGGCACCAGCATTTGAAGAACCTTTATTTCCACTTGATTTCCCTCGTACAAGGGGTGTGTGCTACACAGTGCCTCCCCCCAGAGACACCCCTTTGGGGCCACCCAGCTGGAGGGGGTTGGTCAGGACAAACTTCTCCCCATCCCCTCAGCCCCAGCACTCTGCTCCCTGTGCCGAGGGACCTGTCCTGGGGGCAGCTGCACCCTGTACCCTCTCCAGCAGCACAAGATCTCGTTTCCTGGTGGCCCTGGCTCATGATTAAGGGCCACAAGGACTCTCTGAGTGCTTTGCAGTGGCAAAGGGGTGTGAGAGCTGGAGGGGGCTGTGTCGGGCAGCCCAGCAGTGCCTGGCAGTGGGGCCTGTGGCTGCTCCCGGGGCTCTCCAGCTCCAGCACTGGGCTCCCTGGGAGTGGATGCTCACACACTCCTGCACATGCATCCCCTTGACACCAGGAGTGCAGCTCACACCTGTCACCTCCCTGGGCTGTCCTTTTGGGGTCAGGTCTCTCACAGAATCAGAATCACAGAATGTGCTGGGTTGGAAGGACCCACAAGGATCAGTGAGTCCAACTCCTGGTCCTGCACAGGACCATCCCCAGGAGTCTCACCATGCACCTGAGGGTGTTATCCAGACACTTCTTGAGCTCTGTCAGGCTCTTGGCTCAGGCAGCTCTGCTGCTGTGTCCCCATCACTCCCCACGCTGGCAGTGCCCGTGGTGCCCATGGCACGGGGAAGGGGCTGCACAGGGCCTTGCTCTGTCTGCGCTGGCTTCCCTCTCCTCTTCCTCAATTTACAGCCCTGGAATTCCAATTTAATACTCATGCAAAGAGGGCTGCCATAAATCTTGTAGTCAGCATTAAATATTGTTTGTTTTAGCTGCCTTGCACTTCGTGTTTCCCCTTTTAAGGCAGAGCCATTCCAAAAGGTTAGATTCACAGTTAGTGGCGCTTTAGCTCTCCCTTTTGAATCAGTGAGGTTGCCGTTTTATTGCTCTCTGACTTGCACTTCAGTGATGAGAGTAAACTAGCATCAGATTAAAGGTCAGCAAATCCCATCAAAGAGAGGAATATTAGGGGCACAGATAGTTGGAGAGGCAGCACACCACTGGGTATTGACAGGGTGATTCCAGGGTATCACTCAGCAGAATTATAGCTGCCCAGAGAGTCAGTACTGCTTTAATGAGCCTGTGTGAAGAGGAAGAGGGTGGATTTATGTAGTTCCTCATAATTTTCTGTAGAGACTGTTATTGCAGACATTCTGTGGAGTGTTCTGGTCTTTCATTTAATTCAAAGGTCCTGGAGCTTTTCCATCCAAAGATTCTTTTCTGTTAGCTCAAATCAAAGCTGACATCTCTGCCTCTGCCACCTGGAGCACCCGCTCTGGGAAGGGCTGTTCCTGGCAGATTCCAGGTCCTCTGTGCAGGTAATCCAATCTGCAGGGCTGAGCAGGGGCCTTGCTGGTGTGTCTTTCGCTGCTGGACAGGCAGCTAAAATAGTCATTTCTGTGTCATTCTGAAACGAAAAAGGTGAGTTTACAGTGTGTTCTTCTGTGGTGTCTGGTCTGGGAATCCCACATAGTTTCTGTTCCTGTCAGGTAAGTATTGCCTTCAGTGCATGGTTTGCATGTGCTTTCTTTCTTTTGTTGAAATGCAAGTAAATAAAATACAGAGAGCACAGAGATGTGCCTTGGCCAGCCCATCAAACTGTGGGGATGTTGGGTCATGTAAACCCCTGCAAGGAGGAGAGCACCACAAAGGCACAGCATTTACTCCTGCTCCCTCCTCTCCCGTTGTTGCCAGTATATTGAGCCAGAGATGGAATGTTTATGCTGGGCAATAACAAAAGACTTCAAACATTGCCCAAAGCTGGTGCCTTCTCCCTGCAGGCAGCAGCTGGAGCACTCTGTGTGCCTGGTCCCTCCTCAGGCTCACTTGGTGCTTATGCAGCTTTTGTTTACAGCTTGCTAAAAACAGCAATTTATGAGCAACTTTACCGATCAGTTTTAGAATCTGTTCAGTTTTATTACCCGGTGTAGATATCCATTTGTGTGATTTATTGGTAGGAAATTCTACATGTATAAAACTTTGAGCATATTTTTACATAAGCGTGCGCTTTCGCAACGTTAAAGCAGAGACCTCGTCCACTGGATGTGCTGTCCTGCTCCCCTGGCAGCCCCCAGCCTTTGGGGACACGGGGTACATGGCATGGCCATGTCACCTGAAGACTTTGCAAGGTGTCAGGGCTTTACTCAACGATCTGGAGCAACCTGGTCTGGTGGAAGGTCTTGTGGAAGGGGGTTGGAACTGGATGATCTGCAGAAGGTCCCTTCCAACCCAGACCTTTCAGTGATTCAATGGGGGCTGCACCCAGTGTCCCCAAAGCCACATCTTGAGGAGTACCTGGTGGCTTTTCTGCTTCCCTTATGCACCCTGTGCCACACAGCCTGCTCCATAAAGCCAGGCTATACCCCTTAGAGTAACACAAATAAAACTTGATGTCCCACTGTCAGATGTCCATGTCCTGCCATGCCAGTGGCCCTGGTGGCACACTGGTGTGGGGGCACAGCCAGGCACTGGGGGCTCAGGGGATGCTGTGCTGGTATCAGTGGCACCAGTGCCTCTGTGTGAGCACAGTCATGCACAGCCCACGTTTGGTATTTGGAACATCTGTAAGGTGGAGAAGTAAGATGGCTGCAGGAGCGGGAGAAGAAGGATGTGCCAAGGGAAGTCGGGTGAATTGTCCAGTCATGAAGGATCCTTACTGCTGTGAGGGATTTATGGGGGAACCTTACAGAGATCCATAAAGTCCATGACTAAGGAAATCTGGTGTTCTCAGCTGGAAGTGTGGTGCAGTATTTTCCTCCTCCTTGGTAGATCTGTGCTCTCAGTCTGTGTGTGGTGGCTGCAGTTGAGAGAGCAGACTCTCCATTAGCATCACTTCTGGCTGTGCTCTTCAAGCTCAATGTGTTTCCATGCATATGTAAATATAGTTACAGCCTTCCTAGAATGTAAAGACTAAAAAGTCCTTGACCAAGCACAGTGGAGAGGAGGCATTGGGGTAAGTGTTGGATTGTAGAATCAGCACTATTAACATCAGTGGGTTTTCCGCACGGGGTGATGCCATTGCAATGGTGCTGCAAGGGGAGGGTTCCTTGGGCACATCCTTTTGTGGAGCTTCTGAGCCACGTGTGTGGAAATCAGAGCTCAAACAACTGCTGAAGAGTGCCAGCAGTGTG
>NW_020897735.1:9878672-9896229 GCF_003984885.1 Neopelma chrysocephalum
CTTCTTGCTTTCCCCCTGTAGCCTCCTGTAGCTGAGGAGCAAGTGGCAGCTTTTCCCCAGGCATCTTAAACCAACACTTGGGCCTCATGGGAGCAGTGGAGTCCAGTGGGACAGCTCTCCCTAAGAATAACGTGGTGCTCATATCCATTTGGAAGGAAATGAGAAGCAAATCAATTATTTTCAAATAAATAATGTACTTTTACCACACAGCCTTGCACCAAAGTGATATAACAAACAGGGTAGTGCCAGCCCTACGCGGGCTTAGCTGGGTCTTGGAAGGCAAATGTCTCTGTCCTCATGTGAACACCCCTCTGGTGCTTACAGTGAGGTGTTTAAAATGCTGCAGGATCCTTTAAAGACCTCGTGAAGATGGTCCTGCTCTGTGTGGGAGCAGAGAGGGTCTCACGGCACTGCTGTCCCCCCGTGGCACTGACCAGTCTGTGCTTCATGGGACCAGCTGTGGAGGGGGGTGCCACTTGGGGTGCTGGGGCCATGCCAGAGGCAGGGCCAGGGCAGGTCTGGTGCCCATGGGGAGCTGGAGGCAAGGCCAGGGCAGGGCAGGTGCCCGTGGCCCCGGGCACGGCGGGTGCTGCAGAGGGCTCCTGGCAGGCGTGCAGCGAGCGGGCAGTGGCCGGGCAGATGCAGAAATACTGACTGTGTTTTCTCTTGTTCTCTCTTTTCTGCCTAAGGTTTGAGCATCCGAGGAGCCCAGGAGGAAGACCCTCCCGATCCTCAGCTAATGAGACTAGACAATATGCTTCTGGCAGAAGGAGTCTCAGGTCCGGAGAAAGGTGGGGGATCGGCGGCAGCAGCTGCAGCCGCAGCAGCCTCTGGAGGGTCTTCAGATAACTCTATTGAACACTCAGATTACAGAGCCAAATTGACCCAGATCAGACAAATCTATCACACAGAGCTGGAGAAATATGAACAGGTCAGACATCAGTCTCTCAGTTGTTCGTGTACCTGCCGCTGCTCTCCTCTGCTTGCAAGTGCCCGCTGCTGCCCGCTCTGGACCACGTCCCTTCCTCCCCTTCCCCACCCCTGGGCCTGTAAAGAGCCATGATGGGAGTCCGTCGGGCTCCAAGGAGCCACTGGCTGAGGCCAGGATGAGTCTTGCATGCCCGAGTGTTTTCTGTTGTCTGTAACTGCACAAAAGCCACACCCAAGGCCGTGTTTCTCCCCTTCGCCCAGAGCAGCAGAGAGGAGAGGTGTCCATCTCTTGGTGCCACCCTCTTCCCTGCAATGAGGTGTTGCACAGCTGGGTCTGGCGAGTTGGGGAGCACAGGCTGCACTGGCCATCTCAGCCCAGGGCTCCCGGAGCAGGCGGTGGGAGGCTCCAGCCCACGACTGGGCCACAGCAGGTCTGCCAGAGCAGATTGAGAGGGATTGGGCAGAGAGGCACCAGCAGAGCTCCTGGACCAGGCTTTGGGACAGGAACTAGGGTAATCCTGGTTCGGGCAGATGCTGGCACTCGGTGTCTTTGTTTGAAGTGAAGAGCACGCTGCAGAGACCCGTGGGTTTGCCTTCACCACTGGAACCTGGTGACCTGCCACATTTGCCACGCGAGTGGCACCAGGAACATTTGCCCTGTGCTGCCAGCTGCCAGCAGCACAGTGTGGCTTGGGTGCCACTGGCACTGGCATCTGTGCTGCCTCTTTCACTGCGTTGTTCAAGTGGTGAACAAATAACAGAGCATGTACCTGTTGGGGTGTTTGTGCAAATGTCCTGTTCTCCCCTGACCCCAAAGGCCCCAGCTGTCCTGTGGGGACCCCCGGGCTCCCCGTGCCCTGCCAGGTGCAGGCACAGTGCTGGGATGGGGATGGCTGTTGGATTAACGAGCCCCACGCAGCAGCAGCGTGTCTCATACAGCCACAGAGACACAGGATGGAAGCAGATCTGGGCCAGAGCGGTGGCAGGTTGGTGCTTGCAGCTGGTTCCTGGCAAACGTCCTTGGACTCTAATAAGTTTAATGATGTGGTGGAAGCAGGAGCATTTTTTGCCCTGTAGCTCCATTTACAAAGATTTCAGCTGAAATGTCACAGCCATCCGTCCACACCACGGGAAACTTTGGAGGATGCTCAAGAGCTGCTGGAGCAGAGGGGTGGAGCTGCTCTGAGACATGCACACTTCCCCACGGATCCTGACACCCAGCCACGGCTGCTCGACAGAAATATGATAATTTCCCTGGCCTGGCAGCAAACTGTCTCCTGCTGGTTTGTCTCACCACAGTGCCCGAGAGGCAGCCAGGGCTTGGCATCTCAGCCCCTGGCACCGCAGGTTGTGGGAGGCGGGTGCCCTCCTGCAGCACCGGGGAGCCCACGCCGAGACCTGTCCGTGTGTGGAGCAGCTCCTGCCGTCCCTGCCCGGCACTGCCACGGCAGCAGGAACCAGAGAGCCTTCCTGGGGACGCTTCCCAGGCCGAGTTTGATCCTGATATTTGTTGCCAGTTAGGGGAATGCACTCAGGAAAGGAAAAAAAAAAAGGGAAAGAGAAATGGAAAGTGTGTCACGCCATCGCCCAGCGCTCCCTCACCGGGTGCCGGGAGAAATGGCCGCGCACAGGCAGCGCCTTCCATAATTTACAGCTCCTATAACAGAGATGACATATTGAAAGCTATCTGCTGTAATTACACTGAAATACATTTTTTGCTGTAGGCAAAAGTACTGTAAGGGTCCCAGGCCTCCCGGAGCAGCTGGGAACCCACTTCCTGAGTTCACAGATGTCTCCTGAACTCACCCCAAATTGGGGTGAAGTGTGGCAGCTCAGAGGCCACCACCAGCCCCACAGAGCACTGGATGCCACCCTGCCCCTAAAGACTGTTTTGGGCCATTTCCTTTCTTTTCCCTGTGCTCATCTGTGCCGTCGTGATGAAGCACTGAGGCAGCAGGAGCATCCCTGCTCCTACAAGGTTTCTGAGCAGGTTAACAAGGCCATCACTTATAACCTGACATTATTAATAATGTCTCGGGCACCAAGCAGAGGCCTGAAAAATAGTCCTGGAAAAGGGATCAAGTAGCTTGGACGCTATAAATAAACAAGAGAAACAAGACAAAGCATCAGAGTCTTTTGAGCTTCCCCCCACCGTGCTGCATGAGGCAGCTCTGCAGAGGGGAGGTGCAGCTGGAGATGAATTAAACCCAGGCTCTCCAAGCAGTTATAGCCAAACCAAGTCTCATCAGGCAAGTCAAGTAAAATCAGGGAAAGGTTTTTACTTCTTGAAAGCAAGAAACTCACTTTTGCTTTGAAATGTCCAGTTTTTGATACTCTATCTCTTATAGAAAAGACATAGCTGAAAATATTTCTAATGCAACGGTTGCCATTTTACTTTAAAATTGAATTCCCCAGATCTGAAAAGGGGGCATGTGGCAAGCTGCGTGCCCAGAATGTCCATCCAGTGCCAAAGTCTTGGGTTCAGCTGTATTTTGGGACAGTCAGAACTATCTGATCTCAGGGAGAGCTGCTGCATTTTGGTGCCTGTGTCCCCTTCCCCCTGTGCATCGTTTCTCACGTGAGCCAAAGCTGATGCTCCTGCCGTGGTCAGAGGGCTGGACCTGAGCTTTTGCGTGCTCAGGTTGTACCTTGATAAGAGAATATACAGATGGGAAGTGAGGATGAGACACGTTGAACTCCTTCATCTGGAGCTCAGGGAGCCTTGAGCAGTCCAGGGGTGGTGGTGGCAGGGTGAGCTGTGGCAGGGTGAGCTGTGGCAGGGTGAGCTGTGGCAGGGTGAGCCGTGGCAGGGTGAGCCATGGCAGGGTGAGCCGTGGCAGCCACGCTGGTGCCAAGGGACCACGAGCAGCCCTGGCACCGTGACCTCGGTGGGGGCAGGAGAAGGGCTCTGCACCAGGGCTTGCCCAGCCTCGCCAAGTGCTGCCTCCAACAAGTGCTGCAAGGATGTAAATTAGCCTGTAATTTACTTTCAGTAGTGTAAAGAAAAAAAAAAATCACTTTGCCTGAAGTGTATGCATCTTTCTTAAGGGTGTACCCAGATTTTAATTATCTAAATGTAAATACTTAACGAATTTTACTTAGAGTAATGAGCTAAAGTGCACACTACATAAATGAGATGTTCTAATTAATCATGTATGAACTACTGGTTTAAAGAAAAGCTATGTGAATTCTGCAAATGTTGGGCTATTGCCAAATTGCTAATCAGCATTTGCATTCATAGATGGCTTCACTTAATAAGTTGTGAGACGTTCAGCAAATGTTATAGGAAATTATGAGTTTTTAGATGCATAAACTTTTCACTTTTAACTCTTTCCCTCACATAATCTATTGAAATGTGGGAGAATCCTTGAAAATGTGGTTGTCAGACACATTGTGTAGGTGTTTTGCAGCCTGGCTGTTGATAGAAAAGGGGAGCTAGCAGAGTTTTTGGCAGGTTCCAGCGAGAGGAAGGCAGGATGGCAGTGTGACAGCCACGTGGTTGTGTGGAGGCTCGTATCAAGGGGTTCCTGCTGATAGTGCAGCCTGGCAAAGTTCATATCAATGGGCGAGTGATCATCAAGGGCTCCTGGTGCCTTCCCTCTCTCAGTGCCTTGGCTGCCTGGTGTGGGCCACAGTGTCACTGAAACCCACCCGCTGAGGGGGCACACGGTGCCTCAGAAAGGTCTCGGGTTCCTCAGTGCTGTGAGGGCTCAGGGCTGCCCTGGCTCTGAGCTGTGCTCACACCTCCCCTCAAATCCTGCTCCTGCTCGCAGCTGGTACAGGCACCGATCCAACCACTCCACTGAGATGTGGGGATGTGGAAAAGGATGAGCATGGCAGGAAGGAGCAGTGCCAGGGTCACTTGGCTCCCCTGGCTGCTCCAGGACAGCCCTGTGTCTCCTGGACAGGGTGTGTGGGATCTGCTCCCGTGGCCACGTGTGCGGAGGGACAGGGCTGCACAAACATCCCTCAGTTCCCAGTGCTGCCTTTCCCCCAACAGGAGCTTGTGTCCTTGTGGAACAGCACAAACCCATGTCTGAGACTCTTCTTCCTCCACAGGCATGTAATGAATTTACTACACATGTGATGAACCTCCTCAGAGAACAGAGCCGGACACGTCCCATTTCTCCCAAGGAGATTGAAAGGATGGTGGGCATCATTCATCGAAAATTCAGCTCCATCCAGATGCAGCTCAAACAAAGCACTTGTGAAGCAGTAATGATTTTAAGATCAAGGTTCCTCGATGCCAGGTAAGGCAGAGGCAATTGTCCCCACCTCTTTCTGGGGGGAAGAGATAATTTCTGGGCAGCCCGGGAGAGCCTGGTGGTGCAGGGATGGGTGGGAGAGGCTGCTCTGTCCCAGCAAAGCCCAGGGCCCTTGTCCTTCACCTAGAGCTGCTGTGAAAGCAGAGAAGCCTGCACAGAGGTTTCAGAAACAGTGAGGTCTTTTCTACATATTTTAGTGCAAAGACTGGACTTGTTTTCCCTCCCTTGGACACCCACATTGCTGCCAGAGTTTGGAGCCAGTCCCTGCAGCCAGAGTGGGCTGCTTGCTCTACAGGCTGCTGGGGGGGCAGGCAGGCAGGGATTAGGAGGGGGGTTTATAAGAACAGTCAGATTTGTTTGGAGGCCTAGGTGGGATATTGATCCCCAGCCCCATTCCTTTTGTAGCCCTCCTGTGGGCAGAGCAGGGCCCTGGCAGCTGGCAGAGCTGGACAGAGCCGGGCAGAGCTGGGCAGAGCAGGAGCAGAGTCGGGCAGAGCGGGGAGGAGCAGCAGGCACCATGTGGAGCCTCCCTCCTCCAGCAGCTCACGCTTCACACCTGAAAGCTGTGAGGAGCTAAACAAGAGCAAAATAATGTTATTAACAAGGAGGTCACTGGCAGGTGTGGGAAATCAGGGTAATTGCAGGCAGTTGGAGGAGATGTCTGTGGAGAGCTCCAGGAACGCCAAGGTAGAGCCTGCAGATGCACATTTTAAAGTGATTTCTTTAAAAAGGAGAAAGGTAAATAAGGCAAAATGAGCGGAAGCACAGTAATGAGATAAACATAGCTCCAGGGAGGGAGCTGCCTGCTCCAGGATCCAGTGCAGTTAGCAGCATCGTGATCCTCGGCAAGAGCGCGCTGGGGATTGCGCTCGGCTGCCGGCTGGCCTGGGGCGCCGGCAGTGATTGCAACAGCCCTGGGGGAAGGAGCTCCGAGGAAGTGTTTAACTGGAGCTTTCCAGAGGATGTTGTGCCGAAAGGAGAGCAGCCATGAGCAGGGAGGGATGGCACTGCAGCTGTGCAGGCGCTGCACTGTAACCCGGGCCGGCTGCAGCACGTGCCAGTGTGCTCCACAGGGCTCCCTGTTCTGACCAGGGGCACACCTTGGTGCCTGTCCCACGTGGGGCCAGAGCCCAGGCCCCACACAGCCCTCGGCAGGGCAGGGCACAGATGGGTCTCCTTCACAAAGCCCTGAAATCCACTTGGTGTCGGAAGCCAATTAGCTCAGGGAGGGCTATGTGAGGACATGGCAGCCCAGCTGCCCTGTCCTGCTCCACTGTGCTCGCCCCAGGGAGCTGTGCAGGAGCCCCAGCTGACCTGTGCTGAGGGGAAGGAGGGGAAGGAGCTCTGTCAGGCTGCTGCTGGCACAGAGGGACTCAGTGGCTGGGAGCTTTGGGCTGGGCTGGGTACCTGGGTGTGGAGGGGCTGCAGGCAGGCTGAGGGTGGGTGCTGGGACAGCTCTGCTGTGTTTCTGTGCTGCACCACAGGCGTGAGAAACGAGGGCCACTGCCCCCCATCCAACCCTGACAGGGACCCGCTGGCATCTGGAGGAACAACTGTGGGTTTTCTTTTCTCGTTTCAGACGGAAAAGGCGTAACTTCAGTAAACAAGCCACAGAAATCTTGAATGAGTATTTTTACTCCCACCTCAGTAACCCCTACCCCAGTGAAGAAGCCAAAGAAGAGCTGGCAAAGAAATGCAGCATCACGGTATCGCAGGTGAGCAGCAAGGGGAGCAGGTCCTGGCCTCCTGCACCCCACAGTGTGCCAACCTCCCAGCTCCCCTTGGGATGCTGCCACCTCTCTCCAGGCTCTGGGAGGTGGTTCCAGAGGAGGCAAGCATTACACAGCTGGTCCTGCCCAAAGCACCTCTGTCATCCCTTCAGATCTGCATGTTGGCTGTGCTGGGGTTTGCAGGGTGATGGACGTGGCTGAGCTCTGCAGCCACTGTGCCACGGCGGCTGGGGCTCTGCTGGGGTACAAAGGTGTGTGTACAGAGAGGAAGATAAAAATAAAAAGGCAACAAGGTCAGCACCCTACTTCATGTCAGCTTTCTCTCTGTGCAGCAGTGAGGTTCCTGGCTGAGCCTGGCTCTGCTCTGCATTTGTTACAGCTGACCATGGTTTCAGGGGAAGGCGTTACTGACAAATGTAAAATCTGTCTTTATAGATCAGAATTTCTTTGATTGCTCAAAGCTGTTTTTCTAAGCCAGCCAGAAATTCAACCTCTTGCTATGCTGAAGAGTGGCTTCTGTGTAGCAAAACTGCATTAGGCAGATTTGCTCTTTTTACCACATATAACAGCTGTTCCTGTGAAGTTAGTGCAAGAAAAGCAGCATCTCCCCAGTCAGGAGCACCGTGGTTGGCTGCAGCTGCTTTCTGTGTGGGCCAAAGCACACACAGAGCTTGGACTGATGTCTCACAGTGGTGCTCAGGCCAGTGACACCATCGAGCCTTCCCTCACCAGGCAGCTTCAAAAGCAAAGCACTCTGCATTTCTTGTGGCCTGTATGATAGAAACCCCAATTACTGCCACACAAATCTGGCTCATACAGCTCGGGGAAGGTTGAACTTGGGTAGCAGAGAAGTGCCTTGGCAGTTTCCAAGTTTTCCAGCCACCCCCTTGCTGTTGTGAGGGCCTGTGCTGGCTCCTCCCTGCTCCCTCAGCTCCCTTATCAATATTTCAGGTCCTTGAGAGGAGCGGTGCCTGCGGCGCATATGTTAACTATTAATGATCACAGGCTGCAGTATTGGCATTATTAGCAATGCAACCTTTAGCTTTATAATTAAGACCTGAGTTGAGATTTACTTTATAGCTCTCCATTGAATGCATGAAAAATTCAGGCACTTTATTGAAGTCTTTCAAATGAAAGGCTGCCCAGCTCTCCCAAATTTGGAATTACTTGACTTTGGATGCACCCACAGTACCAACACTGGCAGAACTGCCTCAGGACACGTGTGTGTGCCTTGCTCTCTCCTTGGCACACAGCACGTCCCGCTCTCCAAGCAGGGTGGGAAGTGCCTGGTGCCAGGGGAAGGTACAGGATGGAGATGGGGACAGTTTCTCCCAGTCCATTTACAAATGGCTGTGGTGATGGGCAGGAATTTTTGGAGGGAAATTCAGCATTCAACTTGTTCCCTCCCACATTGGTCCTTCCTCACTGTTAGCATCACACAGGTCCCTGCAGCCCCGGGGGTGCAGGGCAGCTGTGGTGGCTGCTGGGCTGCTCTCCCACACCCTCAGGCATCCCTGGGGCTGCTGGGGATGCCTGGAACCAGCCAAACAGCACGAGTGCCAGGACACTGTGGTCTGCAGCCTACCTTTTGCTGCTGGTTTCAGTCCTTGGCATGAGATGGTTTGTGGCAATTCCTTCAGTAAGTGGTGTCCAGAAATCTCCCATGTGATCTGAGCCTGCTGTGTAGTGAGGAGAGGCCACACCACCAACACCAACTCGAAGGAACCAGAAGTTCTTCAGCTTTGGTAAAATGTAACTGAGGGAGATGACATGGGAAAGAGCCCCCCAGACCTGCTGAGGAGCTGTTCCCTGCACACCCAGCAGTGAGTTGGGCCTGGCAGGGAAGGGGTTAGTGATCCCACCGAGTGGACAGATAAAAAACCAGATCTAGATAAGGCTGGAGTGACTAAAGGAAATGAGATGGAACATTTGAGATGCCATAACTGATTGCTTCTAGTGCTAATAGATCTGATTTCTTTCTTAATTGGTTGTTTGATAAGATTTAATGTATATGCTGTAGAATGAAGTCAAAGGCAGGCAGATGGTCCAACAACACGGCAGCGGCAGAGAGCCTGTGACAGGAATATAGGTTTGTCTCTTTAATATTTGATACAGGCATGAATTAGTTGTTTCTTGAATCCATTAGGAAGCCTGAGTGAGTGATGGGAGGAGCTGCATTGTGTCCAGCATCCTCAGCCTGGCTGGTGACATGGCCAGCCTGGAGCAAGGGCACAGGGACACGGGGCTGGGCCTTGGCAATGGCTGGAGCTTCGCTCTGGCAAGGTGTTACAAATGGCTTGGGAAACCTCAGGATGATGTGGGAAAGCCTGGAAATGGGGCCATGTATCATCTAAAGGGAGAAGAGCATTTGTGAGAGAGAGGGAGTGCCTGTGATCAGCTGGTTGCTTGAGTTCCTGATGGATCTGCTGTCAAAGCTAGAGAACATGAATACCGTGGATATCCAAATCTTTGATTTCCAAAGGCATTTCCAGAGGCCTCATGGGGGTACTGCAGGGTTAGTTGGTATTTTCTAGGTCAAACTGGGCTGGAGTTGTCTTTCCTTGTACTGAAAAGGGTATCCATTTTTGAGGCCATGTAGCAGAAAAGCTGTGAGCAGGCACTGTGGAGCAGCCCCACACGCTGCTCTGGTGGCTGGCAGCAGAAGTGGGAAGATGCAGTCCAGAACTCAGGGAATTGAGCAGTCACTGAAACCCTGGCAGGAGCAGCCTCGCAGGGGACAAGCAGTGGCATCCAAGTGAGTGACTGAGCTACACCTTCCTCAGGGCTTTCCTGGAAAATCTCTGAGCGTGTCTTTCCAGCCTTGACCGAGCACCCCTCAGACCTTGCTGTGTCTGGCACTGTGCCCCGTTTACCTCCCATGCTGCAGGTGCCCTGAAGGAGCAAAGAGCTGGAAGAAATAAATAATGTTAATGGGTGGCTTCCCAAACTCCTCGGGCTGGTGGCTCGGCTTTGATGAAGAGACTTTGTCCCTTCCCTGGCTGAGCCAGGCTCCTCCATAGCCTCTCCTAGTGATGATCCAAGGTGTTGTTCTCTTGTGCTGTCAGTGCCTTGTAAGTGCTGGGGGCAGAACATTTTCTCCCTCAGACACTTAATTAGTGAGTGTTTTGGGTCATCCTCCCCCCAGATTAAGTCGCTCACTGGAACTCTTGCTGCCATGGCACTTTACCGAGCTGCAAAGAAAACTGTCTCCCTGAACCATTTCATTGCAGATGGGAGATCAATGGTTTCAGTTTTGATATTGATGTTTAAAATAATATGTAAAGAAGGTTTTTTAAGAAAAGCATAAAGGCAAACTGTTCAGATGAACACCTCACACAATTTCATTTTTAAGAATATGGAAAAGGTAGTTCTGGGGGAAAAAGTGACCTTAGCAGCGAACACTGTTTGCTGTAATTTAGAGCTACCCCATCAGCACATGTTGGAGGGAGATAAACTGTATCATCTGCTCTCCCCTACCATGGCTGATGTGTTTTACTTTTGCAGATGAGCCTCTTTCAGGGTGTCATGAACGACCATCAGTCCATCACAGGGGCTGGAGAGAGGGCACAGCCAGTGCTGAGAGCGTGGCAGTGGAGTACAGCAATAACATCTTTCACTGCTTCAAACAAAAGAAGGATGTGGTTGACAAGGGAATATTTTTAACATCCTTTCAAAGAAAGGATGCAGGAGCTGGTTTCCAGCACCCCTCTGGTCCCTGCTGCTTCAGAGTCTGTTTCTGTGAGCAGGTTGACAGGGAGAGCCGTGGATGGAGGGGCTCTTACCCCTGGACTCCATGTGGGAAGCAAGGGAAAAAAAGCTGCAGCGTAATGAAATAGTTCTAGAGGTAAAAATTCTTGGGTTTAGATCATGGACCATAACTGTGCCACACTGATTTTCAGCATTTTCTGGTTTGTGCCATTTTTTAGGTGCGGAACAAAACCTGTGTGCTCCAAACATGGAAACACAATGGAGAGATTTCTGTGATCCATGAATCTGTAGTTCCCTGATTCCAACAGTGATGATCTTGTGTCAGCTGCATCTTTGCAGAATGAGCACTGATTTATCCCAGGAAATCAGCCACTGTGGAGACACAAGGCAGGCCTGCCCCATCCCAAATCCCACATTAGGCATCTTGATGATTTCAGTAATAATTTATTGTCTTTTTATTTAACATTGCAATTAACATGATAAATAAGTGCAACAGTATTGTTTGAAATGTAATATACAATTAAGCCCAATTAATTAATTGGCCTTCAATGATCAGGAGGAGAAAGATGTTCATTGTTTTTTTTATGTGAAGAGATAGTTTGTTTCAATGAAAAATGTGTTGTGAGGCAGCTTGTGATGGAGAGGACTTCCATGTCTGGGGTGAGCGTAGGGCCGGGCGAGGAGCCGGGTCCCGGTGCTGACGGGGGCCCAGCAGCTGCATCCTGGTCATCCCTGGGGTGCCAGTGGCACGAGCAGGGCAAGGTGTGCTCCAGTTGGGCAGGGATCCTAAATCCTGCCTGGCACAGCCCACGGGAGCAGTGCCCAGCCCTCCTGGCCAGGTCCAGCTGCCCGTGTCAGCCCCAGCCCCACGTGTCCCCAGACCAGGGCCCTGCACTGACCTGTGTCCTTGGGCAGAGGGAGTGGGGTGGTGGCTGCAGCTGCCCCAGGAGCTGTGGCTCCTCCAGCAGCCCCCGTGCTGTGCTGTGCTGCAGCTCAGGGTGTGTGCTTTGCTCAGGGAGAGTTGAATGTTTCTGGGTATTCCTGTGGCTGTGGTGTGCGGGTTAAACATAACGTACGAGCGCTGCTCCTCTCATTGCTTCCAATTAAACCTTGCTTGTTAGTTTAACCTCTAGGTAATCCCATCAAACAATTGATGTCAAGGAAACACTGCCCACAGTGGCTCTGGATGAGTGGCCATTAATTTTAATTGCCTTGATATTAAAGATTAAGAAGTATTGGGACTAGCAGAATGAAAACGATCTGATGTCAAGCAAATCCACGCATTGAGGCTTCCCCAGGCTGCTGGTGATATTAAAATTTTACTGTGAGAATTAAATAAACCTTTATTAGTGATGGCTGTTGTTTGATTGGTCCAGGGGCGTGCATAAACAGAGGATCTTGCGCACATCCGTGGACAATACGGTTGATGTGCAGAGATTCCTCAATTATGATACTGTTAATAAAGCATAATCTGATTGTACACAATAATTATTTGCTGGGTTTCATTAATGTATTATTGCTTCTGTGACTGACAAGGTGATATTAAGTGCAATATATAGAATACAGTGGAGTATTATCTGGGGAGCAGGATGTATAAGGTGCCTTCTGTGCTACCAGCAAAAGCTAGAGGCTTTCCATTAATTGTGGTTAAACAAAAGCTGCGCTGCATCAAATACAGCAGGATTTGCCTCCTGCCTCAGCAGGGTCCTGTACTGGGCTCTGTGACGGGACCTCAGCCCCTGCCGTGCCCTGCAGCTGGGTGATAATCGTGGGGCAGTCACTGGTCCCTTCCCCTTTACTGCTGGAGTGTTGCAGTTGTTTTGTGTCTCTGCCATGATGGCTGTTGTCCGTGCTCCAAACTGTGTTTGTTATTTAGGTGCTCTGTTACAGCAGCTGAAGTTAAACAAAGCCCCTGAGCAAGATTGTATGAACTTTCCTGAGCAGCTCCAGCCGTGACCCCTGCGTGGGTTAATAGCCGGTGCCCCAGGAGCCAGCTTGGCTTCAGTACAGCATCTTCAAAGGGACATGACAAAGTGACTTTTCAGCCATTATTGATTTATATGATCCCTTTCATTTTCAGCCAACCAAACACGATTCTGTGAGTGGGCTGCCAAGGTTGTTCCAGCCCAAAAATAAAGAACAATTGCGCTCACTGCCTGCTCGCCCTCCCTGAACCAGACCTTGGTCCTCCAGGAGCAGCTTTAGGGGTCTTGCAACAGTTTTGTTGACAAATGGCCCATGGTAGTAGGAGACAATGGTGCGCTCAGTGGCAAGCTCCAGGATACGTGTTGTTGTCAGAGTCACCCATTGTGCCTCAGTTTGCCAGCAGAGCAGTGGAGCCAGATGTTGCTCACACCCACAGTGGTGTTTGACTGATCCTGGGTCAGTGCTGAGCAGATACAGGTTGGGGTCTGGGGCATACGTTTGCTGGTCCAAACATGACATCTCAAAAACATCCTGCTTTTCCAAGCCAAGCGCTTCGTGTCCCTCACCCTTCCCACCTCTCTCCACTGCAGGTGTCCAACTGGTTTGGCAATAAGAGAATCAGGTACAAGAAGAACATTGGGAAGTTCCAGGAAGAAGCCAATCTGTACGCAGCAAAGACGGCTGTGACCGCAGCGCACGCCGTGGCCGCCGCTGTCCAGAACAACCAGACCAACTCCCCCACCACACCAAACTCTGGTACGTGCCCATCTGACGTGTCTGAGCGTCCCAAAGGGCCGTCTGTCACCGAGGGCCCCGATGGAGCCCTGACAGGCTCAGTTGGGGTGAGGAGGATGCAGCTCCTCAGCAGCCCCGTTGTGGCACAGGGAGTGGTGCCGAGCCCCAGGACCTCCAGGCTGGAGCCTGAGGGCCGAGCACTGCCGGGGGTGCCCCAGGAGTTCCACAGCAAAGCTCCCACAGTCCTGCAGGAGAGCGAGTGGGGCCCATGTAATTCCCACAGTGGGAAGGGCTGCCTGGCTCAGGCTTCTGGCACCTTCTTTGTTTCTGTAGATATTTTAAGCTTTTTCTCATTCATTGAAAAGAACATAAAATAGGGCAGAGCTCCAAGTCTGGTTTTGTAGAACTGTTAAATTTGTTGTCAAGATAAGAACAAAATAGAGGAATATTTTAGCATGCGCTAATTAGAGTTTAAACTCTGAATTGCTTGAAGTGGAGTGGATGTTATAAATAGAAATCTAAGGATGCAACTTTATTTTGGAGTTGCTCTGCCACATGTTCTGCTGCAGTATTTAAGCATCATCTCGCTGGTGTTTTGATGACATTTTGCAAGTCTGAGCACTGCATTAGCCAGGGAATATGTGAGGGAGGAGTCGCCTCCTGGGGCTCCAGGGGCAAAGGTTGCCACAAGCACAGATGTGTCTGACACTATTTGCAGTCAAGTTTTGCTGCAACTTAGTTATAAACAACTTTTAAAGGGGATGGAGATCCATGGGGAAAAAAAGACTTTAACCAAAAGGAAGTAAGAAAAAGGTTCCTCCTCTGACGGTAATAAACCGGATAATTGGGAACTGCCAACCATTTCCTTTGGAAGGAGACACAAAGCACAGGCTCCAAATGAGTGTTTGGCGATGGCACCTCACGATGGAGTGATCCACTGGGGGAAAGCTCCAGGATGGGAACTTACTGTTGTGCAGGGGCTGTTCCAGAGGGAAGAGCTGCCCTGGGCTGCAGGGGCTGCCAGGTTTGCCCAGCACAGCCCTCCTGTGGGGCAGAGCTGGGGCAGCCCCTCGGGACCAGCCTTGTGGGGGCCCCCCGGCCACGCTCCCCCTCTGCTGAGCCCTGCCTGTCCTCTCTTCTCCTGCTGCTTCTCCTTCCCCTGCCCTCAGGTCCTGGGGTTATGTTTTTGCAGCTCTCTGTTATTCAGCTACCTAACTCTTTCCTTTCCAGGTTCTTCTGGTTCTTTTAACCTCCCAAATTCTGGGGACATGTTCATGAACATGCAGAGTCTGAATGGGGATTCTTACCAGGGGTCCCAAGTCGGAGCCAATGTGCAGTCACAGGTAGGAGAAATGCCCCCAGCAGGGCCTTTCTGGCAGGGTAGGGTTTGGGCTAAAAATTCCACCTTACTCTGGCTCTATTAACTGGTCTGGGCCTCGCTGCAGAGAGGAGGCTGCATATTTCTGGATGTGGCCTATTCTTACCCTGGCACTGAATTTCACAAATATAAAGGAAAGAGTGATTTTTTTCTGATTGAAATTTTAAGCTTTGTGAATGCATTCGGCTCTGGCTTGAGCTCATGGAATGGGATTGGGTGCATCTGACTTCCATGGACACTGTAAATCCAGTGAAAGTTTCTTTCTTTTTTTCCTTTCTTTCCCCTTCTGCCCCCTTTTTTCAAAACAAAAACAACCCACCTTTCTTTCATTTATTGGACAAACTTTTATTTATCAATTCATTCATTCATCTATTTATTTATTTGTTTAAATGTCAGAATGCATCTGAGAGGGCTATCCCAATACATCTGATTGTCAGTCACTGTTGCAGTCCTTTCAGAAGGGCTGGCTCATGGTTTCTGTGTACACACCATCATCTCCTCCATACCTGCAAGCACAGACAGGCGCGTGAACATTCCCAGCACTTTGCAGACACTTGGGAAGGAGCTGCGGGCCACGGTGCTGGGAGGAAGTTGTGTTTGGTGGTGTGAGAAGCAGAGATGTATGGGCTGTAATGAGCATGGATTGGTTGAAATTCTGCCAGTCAGTCTTGATTGATAAATTTGCCTTTCATAGAAGATGCTAAACCCTTTTGGCTCACATAATTCAAAATGTTACCTATTGTAAGTGATGATGTTTTAATAGATTTGGAATGATGAATCCTGTCTCCCCTCGCTTTAAGGTGGATACCCTGCGTCATGTTATCAATCAGACGGGAGGATACAATGATGGCTTGGGAGGAAATTCACTGTACAGTCCACATAATTTAAATGTGAGTACCCGGGGGAACAGTGGTTTGGAGAGCCATAAGCACAGTGGCAGGTAAATGCAGTCATTAATACCTGTATTAATTGCTCTTTCAATAGTGCTGTTTAATATCACATCTTTGGGGATGAACCGCAGGATAGCTCTTGGTGCTGCTGTAAGGCTTGTAGTGTAAGAAAAGAGAAATTGCAGAGCTGTGACTAGAAACTATTTGAATTTTTCTGTGTTTCACCTTATGAGTTAAAAGTTAACAGCCTTGGGGATGCTCCCTGGCCCAACAGCTGGACAGAGACTCTGCTGGGCTGTTCCCCCCTGTGTCAGGCATCAGCACTGGCTCTGATGGATGTGGAGACACCTTTGGCCATTCCAAGGGTGCCCCTTTTTCCTGGGTTTGAGAAGTACCTTTGGCCCTATTACTCCAAATGGCAGCGAGCAGCAAGTCTGGCAAACAGATGCCAGTAAATCGAGGGATTATGGGCTCGATGGTGATAGGTGCCAAATTCCTCCTGCTGGCTGTGAGCGATGGGATGTGACAGTGCCCGGGCCCGAGGCTGTGTGGGATAAACAAACACGGAGATCTGTTCTTCCTTTGCCATGGGAGCCCAGGCTGGAACACCCCATGGGAGCAGCCTCTCGGCGAGGGCTCCAAGGCACAGCCTGCTCATCCCTCATCCCCAGCTCGCTTCTCCCACTTACAGCTGCAACCATTAATGCTTTAATTTTTTTTTAATGTTTCATATTTGCTTGAGAAGGGACTTTTCTTTGTTTTCCTTCATATTAATGGACTCTCAAATTACTGTAGAGAATTCCTTGTCCAGAGACCCTCTCCCCCATCCTGGGGTTCACCCTGGTGTTTCCCAGATGCTGTGGATTGTGGTGTGGGTGCTGAGCAGCCTCAGGAACCCATGGAAGAGGGAAATGGGGACACCCAGGGTGAGCTGCTGCAGCCACAGGGAGGGGGAGGCTTTCCCCCCGTTTTGGGTTGCCACTTGCCATGAGAGTAAATATTAATGATTTAAAATGTGATTGAAGATGTTCAATTGTAAAGGGAAAAAAGTACCATTAAATACTCAAATCTTTTACATTTGAAATGTCAAATCTTTCTTTTTGGGTTTATAAATAACTCATAATAACCCACAACAAACCATATAAAAAGCCTTTTAGTTGCATTTCTCCTTTTTCATTTAAGTGTTTTGAAATGCTTCAGAGAATTTGCGATATCCTTATCAACATGATAAAATATGAAACTATGATTGCCTGCAGCATTTTACAGACATGAATTCCATCTTCACTGATGAGGCCTGATAAGGCGCTGTTGTATAATACAGTGCATAATCTCAAACCACCAGAGTAAGGATTAATTTATTTGAAAAAAAGAATGCTTGCTGACAACCTCTCCTCCAGCTGCCAAGCTGAGTAAAAATATTGTACATTTGTTGTTTATAAATTTGGATAAAAGAGGAATGATGTTTACTTCAGATGGAATATCTTTAGACTCATATCTGCACAAGAGTTTTTCTTTCCCTAAGTAGGTTCTCGTATCTTTACAAAATAAAAACCCGCGGTGCCTCCGCATTCAGAGCAGGCTTTGTGCCTGTTCAGCCTGTCTGAGCAGCGCAGGGGTGTCGGGAGGGTTCAGCCTGGGGGTCGTGCAGGTTGGTGTTGCTGTTAATTTTGCTTAAGGGAGCCCAAACGTCGGGGTTTGTCAGGATAAAGCTGCTCTGTTTGCTGTTTCGTCTGCAGAGGAGATAATTACCGAGGCTGCTCTCCCCCGGTGCAGCCATGCAGCGTTGGCTCCTTGTGATAGATGAGCAGTGTTCCTAATGTGGAGCCAGGCCGGGTGTGAGGTTTAGGGGGTGACAGCCGGGGGCCCCCTGCACGTCCCCGTGGTGTCCCCCAGCCCAGGGTACTGGCCCGGCCGGGGATGGTTCTGGTACCACAAGCACATTTCCCCACTAACCTTTCCCTGCCAGGGCCAGGGATGGTTCTGGTACCACGAGCA